>NC_068437.1:55687612-55750112 GCF_023373465.1 Oncorhynchus keta | reverse complement strand
TACATGGGTTAAAGTCTACATGGGTTAAATTATACACGGGTTCAACTCTACATGGGTTAAAGTCTACACGGGTTCAACTCTACATGGGTTAAAGTCTACATGGGTTAAAGTCTACATGGGTTCAACTCTACATGGGTTAAAGTCTACATGGGTTCAACTCTACATGGGTAAAAGTCTACATGGGTTAAATTATACACGGGTTCAACTCTACATGGGTTAAATTATACACGGGTTCAACTCTACATGGGTTAAAGTCTACATGGGTTAAAGTCAACATGGGTTAATGTCTACATGGGTTAAAGTCTACATGGGTTCAACTCTACATGGGTTAAAGTCTACATGGGTTCATCTCTACATGGGTTAAAGTCTACATGGGTTAAATTATACATGGGTTAAAGTCTACATGGGTTCAACTCTACATGGGTTAAAGTCTACATGGGTTGATCTCTACATGGGTTAAAGTCTACATGGGTTAAAGTCTACATGGGTTAAAGTCTACATGGGTTAAAGTCAACATGGGTTAAAGTCTACATAGGTTCATCTCTACATGGGTTAAAGTCTACATGGGTTCAACTCTACATGGGTTAAAGTCTACATGGGTTAAAGTCTACATGGGTTAAAGTCTACATGGGTTAAAGTCTACATGGGTTAAAGTCTACATGGGTTAAAGTCTACATGGGTTAAAGTCTACATGGGTTAAAGTCTACATGGGTTAAAGTCTACATGGGTTAAAGTCTACATGGGTTAAATCTCTACATGGGTTAAAAAGTCTACATGGGTTAAAGTCTACATGGGTTTCAACATGGGTTAAAGTCTACATGGGTTAAAGTCTACATGGGTTAACGTCTACATGGGTTAAAGTCTACATGGGTTCAACTCTACATGGGTTCAACTCTACATGGGTTAAAGTCTACATGGGTTCAACTCTACATGGGTTAAAGTCTACATATGGGTTTAAGTATACATGGGTTAAAGTCTACATGGCTTAAAGTCTACATATGGGTTTAAGTCTACATGGGATAAAGTCTACATGGGTTAAAGTCTACATGGGTTAAAGTCTACATGGGTTAAAGTCTACATGGGAGTCTACATGGGTTCAACTCTACATGGGTTAAAGTCTACATGGGTTCATCTCTACATGGGTTTAAGTCTACATGGGATAAAGTCTACATGGGTTAAAGTCTACATGGGTTAAAGTCTACATGGGTTAAAGTCTACATGGGAGTCTACATGGGTTCAACTCTACATGGGTTAAAGTCTACATGGGTTCATCTCTACATGGGTTAAAGTCTACATGGGTTCAACTCTACATGGGTTCAACTCTACATGGGTTAAAGTCTACATGTGTTAACGTCTACATTGGTTAAAGTCTACATGGGTTGATCTCTACATGGGTTAAAGTCTACATGGGTTAAAGTCTACATGGGTTCAAGTCTACATGTGTTAATGTCTACATGGGTTAAAGTCTACATGGGTTAAAGTCTACATGGGTTCAACTCTACATCGGTTAAAGTTTACATATGGGTTAAAGTCTACATGGGTTAAAGTCTACATGGGTTAAAGTCTACATGGGTTAAAGTCTACATGGGTTAAAGTCTACTTGGGTAAAAGTCTACATGGGTTAAAGTCTACATGGGTTAAAGTCTACATGGGTTCAACTCTACATGGGTTAAAGTCTACATATGGGTTAAAGTCTACATGGGTTAAAGTCTACATGGGTTAAAGTCTACATGGGTTAAAGTCTACATGGGTTCAACTCTACATCGGTTAAAGTTTACATATGGGTTAAAGTCTACATGGGAGTCTACATGGGTTCAACTCTACATGGGTTAAAGTCTACATGGGTTCAACTCTACATGGGTTAAAGTCTACATGGGTTAAAGTCTACATGGGTTCATCTCTACATGGGTTAAAGTCTACATGGGTTAAAGTCTACATGGGTTCAACTCTACATGGGTTAAAGTCTACATGGGTTAAAGTCTACATGGGTTAAAGTCTACATGGGTTAAAGTCTACATGGGTTCAACTCTACATGGGTTAAAGTCTACAAGGGTTCAACTCTACATGGGTTAAAGTCTACATGGGTTCAACTCTATATGGCTCAAAGTCTACGTCGGTTAAAAATGTCTTGTTCTGGCAAAGAAGAGGTCAGAGAAAAATGGAAAAGACTATCTGTCAGTTGTGTTGATGTTAGTGAGATCAGTACCACTCCTGCCTCTGTCCTTCAGTTGTGTTGATTTTAGTCAGATCAGTACTACTCCTGCCTCTGTCCTTCAGTTGTGTTGATGTAATTCAGATCAGTACTACTCCTGCCTCTGTCCTTGTGTTGATGTTAGTCAGATCAGTACTACTCCTGCCTCTGTCCTTCAGTTGTGTTGATGTAATTCAGATCAGTACTACTCCTGCCTCTGTCCTTGTGTTGATGTAATTCAGATCAGTAAACTACCTGCCTCTGTCCTTGTGTTGATGTCAGTCAAAGTCTACCTGCCTCTGTCCTTCATGTGTTAAAGTCTTCAGGTTAAAGTACTACTCCTGCCTCTGTCCTTCAGTTGTGTTGATGTTAAAGTCAGTTCAGTAAACTCTGCCTCTGTACTTCAGTTAAAGTTGATGTTAAGTTCAGATCAGTACTACTCCTGCCTCTGTCCTTCAGTTGTGTTGATGTTAGTCAGATAAAGTCTACTCCTGCCTCTGTCCTTCAGTTGTGTTGATGTACATTCAGATCAGTACCACATGGGTTAAACTCTCTGTCCTTCAATTGTGTTGATGTTAGTCAGATCAGTACTACTCCTGCCCCTGTCCTTCAGTTGATGTAAGTCAGATCAGTACTACTCTGCCTCTGTCCTTCAGTTGTGTGGATTGATGTTAAAGTCTACATGGTTAAAGTACTACATCCTGCCTCTGTCCTTGTGTTGATGTTAGTCAGATGGGTAAACTACTCCTGCCTCTGTCCTTCAGTTGTCTTGATGTTAGTCAAAGTACATGGGTTCACTCCTGCCTCTGTCCTTCAGTTGTGTTGATGTAATTCAGATCAGTACTACTCCTGGGTCTGTCCTTCATGTGTTGATGTTAGTAGTCATGGGTTAAAGTACTACTCCTGCCTCTGTGCTTGTGTTAAAGTTAGTCATGGGTTCAACTCTCATGCCTCTGTCCTTCAGTTGTGTTGATGTAATGTTAAAGTCTACATAAAGTCTCAGATCAGTAAAACTCTTATGGGTTAAACTACTCCTGCCTCTGTCCTTCAGTTGTGTTGATGTTAGTCAGATCAGTACTACTCCTGCCTCTGTCCTTCAGTTGTGTTGATGTTAGTCAGATCAGTACTACTCCTGCCTCTGTCCTTCAGTTGTGTTGATGTTAATTCAGATCAGTACTACTCCTGCCTCTGTCCTTCAGTTGTGTTGATGTTAGTCAGATCAGTACTACTCCTGCCTCTGTCCTTCAGTTGTGTTGATGTTAGTCAGATCAGTACTACTCCTGCCTCTGTCCTTCAGTTGTGTTGATGTCAGTCAGATCAGTACTACTCCTGCCTCTGTCCTTCAGTTGTGTTGATGTAATTCAGATCAGTACTACTCCTGCCTCTGTCCTTGTGTTGATGTCAGTCAGATCAGTACTACTCCTGCCTCTGTCCTTCAGTTGTGTTGATGTTAGTCAGATCAGTACTACTCCTGCCTCTGTCCTTCAGTTGTGTTGATGTAAGTCAGATCAGTACTACTCCTGCCTCTGTCCTTGTGTTGATGTCAGTCAGATCAGTACCACTCCTGCCTCTGTCCTTCAGTTGTGTTGATGTTCAGATCAGTACTACTCCTGCCTCTGTCCTTCAGTTGTGTTGATGTTAGTCAGATCAGTACTACTCCTGCCTCTGTCCTTCAGTTGTGTTGATGTTAGTCAGATCAGTACTACTCCTGCCTCTATCCTTCTCCTGCCTCTGTCCTTCAGTTGTGTTGATGTTAGTCAGGTCAGTACTACTCCTGCCTCTGTCCTTCACTCCTGCCTCTGTTGTGTTGATGTCAGTCAGATCAGTACTACTCCTGCCTCTGTCCTTCAGTTGTGTTGATGTAATTCAGATCAGTACTACTCCTGCCTCTGTCCTTGTGTTGATGTCAGTCAGATCAGTACTACTCCTGCCTCTGTCCTTCAGTTGTGTTGATGTTAGTCAGATCAGTACTACTCCTGCCTCTGTCCTTCAGTTGTGTTGATGTAATTCAGATCAGTACTACTCCTGCCTCTGTCCTTCAGTTGTGTTGATGTAATTCAGATCAGTACTACTCCTGCCTCTGTCCTTCAGTTGTGTTGATGTTAGTCAGATCAGTACTACTCCTGCCTCTGTCCTTGTGTTGATGTTAGTCAGGTCAGTACTACTCCTGCCTCTGTCCTTCAGTTGTGTTGATGTCAGTCAGATCAGTACTACTCCTGCCTCTGTCCTTCAGTTGTGTTGATGTTAGTCAGATCAGTACTACTCCTGCCTCTGTCCTTCAGTTGTGTTGATGTTAGTCAGATCAGTACTACTCCTGCCTCTGTCCTTCAGTTGTGTTGATGTTAGTCAGATCAGTACTACTCCTGCCTCTGTCCTTCAGTTGTGTTGATGTAATTCAGATCAGTACTACTCCTGCCTCTGTCTTCTTGTGTTGATGTTAGTCAGATCAGTACTACTCCTGCCTCTGTCCTTGTGTTGATGTTAGTGAGATCAGTACTACTCCTGCCTCTGTCCTTCAGTTGTGTTGATGTTAGTCAGATCAGTACTACTCCTGCCTCTGTCCTTGTGTTGATGTTAGTCAGATCAGTACTACTCCTGCCTCTGTCCTTGTGTTGATGTTAGTCAGATCAGTACTACTCCTGCCTCTGTCCTTCAGTTGTGTTGATGTCAGTCAGATGTACTCCTGCCTCTGTCCTTCAGTTGTGTTGTCAGATCAGTACCACTCCTGCCTCTGTCCTTCAGTTGTGTTGATGTTAGTCAGGTCAGTACCACTCCTGCCTCTGTCCTTCAGTTGTGTTGATGTTAGTCAGGTCAGTACTACTCCTGCCTCTGTCCTTGTGTTGATGTTAGTCAGATCAGTACTACTCCTGCCTCTGTCCTTCAGTTGTGTTGATGTTAGTCAGATCAGTACTACTCCTGCCTCTGTCCTTCAGTTGTGTTGATGTAATTCAGATCAGTACTACTCCTGCCTCTGTCCTTGTGTTGATGTTAGTGAGATCAGTACTACTCCTGCCTCTGTCCTTGTGTTGATGTTAGTGAGATCAGTACTACTCCTGCCTCTGTCCTTGTGTTGATGTTAGTCAGATCAGTACTACTCCTGCCTCTGTCCTTGTGTTGATGTTAGTCAGATCAGTACTACTCCTGCCTCTGTCCTTCAGTTGTGTTGATGTAATTCAGATCAGTACTACTCCTGCCTCTGTCCTTGTGTTGATGTTAGTGAGATCAGTACTACTCCTGCCTCTGTCCTTGTGTTGATGTTAGTGAGATCAGTACTACTCCTGCCTCTGTCCTTGTGTTGATGTTAGTGAGATCAGTACTACTCCTGCCTCTGTCCTTGTGTTGATGTTAGTCAGATCAGTACTACTCCTGCCTCTGTCCTTCAGTTGTGTTGATGTTAGTCAGGTCAGTACCACTCCTGCCTCTGTCCTTCAGTTGTGTTGATGTTAGTCAGGTCAGTACCACTCCTGCCTCTGTCCTTCAGTTGTGTTGATGTTAGTCAGATCAGTACTACTCCTGCCTCTGTCCTTCAGTTGTGTTGATGTTAGTCAGGTCAGTACTACTCCTGCCTCTGTCCTTCATTTCTGTTGCTGTTAGTCAGATCAGTACCACTCCTGCCTCTGTCCTTCATTTGTGTTGATGTTAGTCAGATCAGTACCACTCCTGCCTCTGTCCTTCAGTTGTGTTGATGTAATTCAGATCAGTACTACTCCTGCCTCTGTCCTTCAGTTGTGTTGATGTTAGTCAGATCAGTACTACTCCTGCCTCTGTCCTTCAGTTGTGTTGATGTTAGTGAGATCAGTACTACTCCTGCCTCTGTCCTTCAGTTGTGTTGATGTAATTCAGATCAGTACCACTCCTGCCTCTGTCCTTCAGTTGTGTTGATGTAATTCAGATCAGTACCACTCCTGCCTCTGTCCTCAGTTGTGTTGCTGTCAGTCAGATCAGTACCACTCCTGCCTCATTCCTTCTCTCCCTCCTCATCTCAGCATAATTTGATCAGAGAATCTGCTGACGTAGTGTGGGTGCCTGGCTCATGTGAAACCAATTTACAATAAAAAACCCTCTGTCTTTCCCTCAGAGGGCGAGGGGGGCGCATACCCATCTTCAGGGAAGTGAGGAGTAACCCCCCAACAGCCGGATCAACATAACTAGTTCACCATAAGTCCTGACCCTTGGATATGGTAAGAGAGGACATATTTGTCCACCTTTAACCCCTCAAATGGGAATAGAAGTCAGGTGTTAAACTCATAGATATATTCTAAGCAGGTGGCATCCAAACCATTGTCGTGAGATAAAATAGACTTATGATGAATAGCAGCTTTGGTCTGACCGGCAACAACATTCACATTGAAATGAACAAGTTAATACTTCGGACTGTGTGTCATCATACCTCACACAGACAGACAGACAGACAGACAGACAGACAGACAGACAGACAGACAGACAGACAGACAGACAGACAGACAGACAGACAGACAGACAGACAGACAGACAGACAGACAGACAGACAGACAGCATCACCACACAACACTGAGTCTCATCGTCTGGTTTACATGACGAGGTAACAACAGCGTCATGGAGAAACCGTGTTGATGATTTCTCGCAACAGGGGAGTCAAGGCTTTTAGATGGAATTTGAAGACGTTACCATGGAGCAGCACCCACAGTGCCAACCAGGGCCGTCATCATCTGGTTGCCATGGTGAGGGATCCATAAAAATAAAGAGTGATAAGTACAGAACCTTCAGAAAGTGTTTATACCCCATTACTTTTTTTTTGCACATTTTGTTGTTGTGACAACCTGAATTTAAAACGGATTCAATTGAGATGTTGTGTCACTGGTGTACAAACAATACCCCATAATGTCAATGTGGAATTAAGTATTGTTTTCTGAAATGTTTACAAATGAATAAATAATGGAAAGCTGAAATGTCAATAAGTATTCAACCCCTTTGTTATAGAAATCCTAAATAAGTTCAGGAGTAAAAATGTGCCTCATAAGTCACATAAAATTATCTGTAAAATCCCTCATTCAAGCAGTGAATTTCAAACACAGATTCAACCACAAAGACCAGGGAGGTTTTCCAATGTCTCTCAAAGTAAGGCACCTATTGGTAGATGGGTAAAAAAAAATGCTGACATTGAATATCCCTCTGAGCATGGTGAAGTTATTAATTACACTTTAGATGGTGTATCAATACACCGTGTCACTACAAAGATACAGGTGTCCTTCCTAACTCAGTTGCCGGAGAGGAAGGAAACCTCTCAGGGATTTCATCATGAGGCCAATGGAGACTTTAAAACAGTTACAGAGTTTAATGGCTGTGATAGGAGAAAACTGAGGATGGATCAACAACATTGTAGTTACTCCACAAATAATAAAATAAATAACAGAGTGACAAGAAGGAAGCCTGTACAGAATATAAATATTCCAAAACATGCATCCTGTTTGCAACAAGGCACTAAAGTAATACTGCAAATCATTTGGTAAAGCAATTACATATTTGTCCTGAATACAAAGTGTTATGTTTGGGGCAAATCCAATACAACACATTACTGAGTACTATTCTCCATATTTATAAGCATAGTGGTGGCTGCATCATGTTATGGGTATGCTTGTAATTGTTAGGGACTGGAGAGTTTTTCAGGATAAAAAAAACAAACGTAATGGAGCTAAGCACAGGCAAAATCCTAGAAGAAAACCTGGTTCTGTCTGCTTTCCATCAGACACTGGGAGATGAATTCACCTTTCAGCAGGACAATAACCTAATTTTACAAGGCTAAATATACTCTGGTTTTTAACCAAGTTATTTTTTAGCATTTCATTTTCAATATATTTGCAAAAATGTCTAAAAACATATTTTCACTTTGTTGTTGTGTGTGAGAAGAAATATATAAATGTAATCCATTTTGAATTGAGGCTGTAACAGAACAAAATGTGAAATAAATCAAGGGGAATTAATATTTTCTGAAACTCTATATAGCTATGTACATATCTATGTATATAACTCTATATAACTATGTACATATCTATGTATATAACTCTATATAGCTATGTACATATCTATTTATATAACTCTATATAACTATGTATATAACTCTATATAGCTATGTACATATCTATGTATATAACTCTATATACGGTATGTACATATCTATGTATATAACTCTATATATGGTATATCTATGTATATAACTCTATATGACTATGTATATAACTCTATATAGCTATGTACATATCTATGTATATAACTGTATATATATATGTATATAACTCTATATAACTATGTACATATCTATGTATATAACTCTATAAATATATGTATATAACTCTATATATATCTATGTATATAACTCTATATATATATATATGTATATAACTCTATATAACTATGTATATAACTCTATATATATCTATGTATATAACTCTATATACGGTATATCTATGTATATAACTCTATATAACTATGTATATAACTCTATATATATCTATGTATATAACTCTATATACGGTATATCTATGTATATAACTCTATATAGCTATGTACATATCTATGTATATAACTCTCTCTATATATATATGTATATAACTCTATATATATATGTATATAACTCTATATATATATGTATATAACTCTATATATATCTATGTATATAACTCTATATACGGTATATCTATGTATATAACTCTATATACGGTATATCTATGTATATAACTCTATATATATATATGTATATAACTCTATATATATCTATGTATATATCTATGTATATAACTATGTATATAACTCTATATAAGTATGTATATAACTATGTATATAACTATGTATATAACTCTATATAAGTATATGTATATAACTATGTATATAACTCTATATAACTATTTATATATCTATGTATATAACTCTATATAACTATGTATATATCTATGTATATAACTCTATATAAGTATGTACATATCTATGTATATAACTCTATATAGCTATGTATATATCTATGTATATAACTCTATATAACTATGTATATATCTATGTATATAACTCTATATAACTATGTATATATGTATATATGTATATAACTCTATATAACTATGTATATATCTATGTATATATCTATGTATATAACTCTATATAACTATGTATATAATTATGTATATAACTCTATATAACTATGTATATATCTATGTATATAACTCTATATATCTATGTATATAACTCTATATATCTATGTATATAACTCTATATAACTATGTATATAACTCTATATAACTATGTATATATCTATGTATATAACTCGATATATCTATGTATATATCTATGTATATAACTCTATATAACTATGTATATATCTATGTATATAACTCTATATATCTATGTATATAACTCTATATATCTATGTATATAACTATGTATATATCTATGTATATATCTATGTATATAACTCTATATATCTATGTATATCTATGTATATAACTCTATATATCTATGTATATAACTCTATATATCTATGTATATAACTATGTGTAAAGTGTAAAACTAAAGTGTAAAATAATATATGAGGGACTAGTGGATAGCACCTGTCTGTCTGTCTGTCTGTCTGTCTGTCTGTCTGTCTGTCTGTCTGTCTGTCTGTCTGTCTGTCTGTCTGTCTGTCTGCCTGCCTGCCTGCCTGCCTGTCTGTCTGTCTGTCTGTCTGTCTGTCTGTCTGTCTGTCTGTCTGTCTGCCTGTCTGCCTGTCTGCCTGCCTGCCTGCCTGCCTGCCTGTCTGTCTGTCTGTCTGTCTGTCTGCCTCCTGCCTGCCTGTCTGTCTGTCTGTCTGTCTGTCTGCCTGCCATCCTGCCTGCCTGCCTGCCTGTCTGTCTGTCTGTCTGTCTGTCTGCCTGTCTGTCTGCCTGCCATCCTGCCTGCCTGTCTGTCTGCCTGCCTGCCTGCCTGTCTGTCTGTCTGTCTGTCTGTCTGTCTGTCTGTCTGCCTGCCATCCTGCCTGCCTGCCTGCCTGTCTGTCTGTCTGTCTGTCTGTCTGTCTGCCTGCCATCCTGCCTGCCTGCCTGTCTGTCTGGGGTCTATGATGTGATGACAGATTGACGGGAGGGCTTGTTATGGTTGAGATGGAATTTTTCATGAATCCCCAGTGTTCCTTTAATTAACATTTCTCTGAATATACGTTGGCCGGACTTCACGGGGACAATGTGTGTGTGTGTGTGTGTGTGTGTGTGTGTGTGTGTGTGTGTGTGTGTGTGTGTGTGTGTGTGTGTGTGTGTGTGTGTGTGTGTGTGTGTGTGTGTGTGAATGAGAGAAGTTATATGTTACCTCTTACATACATATCACAGACTCCGACCGAACGTTCCGTGTGGTTTGTGTTCTAAGAATAACTGGGTGAGATATGAGTGCTGTTTAGGTCATTATACAGTACGTATTGTTCCAAGAACAGTAGTGCCTTTCCCACAGGTAATACATGCACGCACGCACACACACACACACACACACACACACACACACACACACACACACACACACACACACACACACACACACACACACACACACACACACACTCTCTTCCTCTCCCTCTCACTCTAGTCTCTCTCTCTTGCTCTCCCTCTCTCAGGTAGTCTCTCCCTTTCTCTTCCACTCCCACTCTCAGGCAGTCTCTACCTCTCTCTCTCCATCTCTCTTCCTATCCATCTCTCAGGTAGTCTCTCTCCCTCTCCCTCTCTCAGGTAGTCTCGCCCTCTCTCCCCTCTCTCTCTCTCTCAATCTCTCTTCCTCTCCGTCTCTCAGGTAGTCTCTCTCCCTCTCCCTCTCTCAGGTAGTCTCTCCCTCTCTCCCACTCGCTCTCCATCTCTCTCCCTCTCTCAGGTAATCTCGCCCTCTCTCCCCCTCTCTCAATCTCTCTCTCAATCTCTCTTCCTCTCCGTCTCCTAGGTAGTCTCTCTCTCTCTCCCTCTCCCTCTCTCAGGTAGTCTCGCCCTCTCTCCCTCTCTCTCAATCTCTCTTCCTCTCCGTCTCTCAGGTAGTCTCTCACCCTCTCTCAGGTAGTCTCTCCCTCTCTCCCTCTCGCTCTCCATCTCTCTCCCTCTCCCTCTCTCAGGTAGTCTTGCCCTCTCTCCCTCTCTCTCTCTCAATCTCTCTTCCTCTCTGTCTCTCTTGTAGTCTCTCTCCCTCTCTCCCTCTCGCTCTCCATCTCTCTCCCTCTCTCAGGTAATCTCGCCCTCTCTCCCTCTCTCTCAATCTCTCTCTCAATCTCTCTTCCTCTCCGTCTCTCAGGTAGTCTCTCTCCCTCTCCCTCTCTCAGGTAGTCTCGCCCTCTCTCTCTCTCTCTCAATCTCTCTTCCTCTCCGTCTCTCAGGTAGTCTCTCACCCTCTCTCAGGTAGTCTCTCCCTCTCTCCCTCTCGCTCTCCATCTCTCTCCCTCTCCCTCTCTCAGGTAGTCTTGCCCTCTCTCCCTCTCTCTCTCTCAATCTCTCTCCCTCTCCGTCTCTCAGGTAGTCTCTCTCCCTCTCCCTCTCTCAGGTAGTCTTTTAGGTAGTCTCTCCCTCTCTCCCTCTCGCTCTCCCTCTCTCAGGTAGTCTCGCCCTCTTTCCCTCTCCCAGGTAGACTTTCTCCCTCTCTCAGGTAGTCTCTCCCTCTCTCCCTCTCGTTCTCCATCTCTCTCCCTCTCCCTCTCTCAGGTATTCTCTCCCTCTCTCCCTCTCTCTCCCTCAATCTCTCTCAATCTCTCTCCCTCTCCCTCTCTCAGGTAGTCTCGCCCTCTCTCCCTCTCCCAGGTAGTCTTTCTCCCTCTCTCAGGTAGTCTCTCCCTCTCTCCCTCTCGTTCTCCATCTCTCTCCCTCTCCCTCTCCCAGGTAGTCTTTCTCCCTCTCTCAGGTAGTCTCTCCCTCTCTCCCTCTCGTTCTCCATCTCTCTCCCTCTCCCTCTCTCAGGTAGTCTCTCCCTCTCTCCCTCTCGTTCTCCATCTCTCTCCCTCTCCCTCTCTCAGGTAGTCTCTCCCTCTCTCCCTCTCGTTCTCCATCTCTCTCCCTCTCCCTCTCTCAGGTAGTCTCTCCCTCTCTCCCTCTCGTTCTCCATCTCTCTCCCTCTCCCTCTCTCAGGTAGTCTCTCCCTCTCTCCCTCTCATTCTCCATCTCTCTCCCTCTCCCTCTCTCAGGTAGTCTCTCCCTCTCTCCCTCTCGTTCTCCATCTCTCTCCCTCTCCCTCTCTCAGGTAGTCTCTCCCTCTCTCCCTCTCGTTCTCCATCTCTCTCCCTCTCCCTCTCTCAGGTAGTCTCGCCCTCTCTCCCTCTCGTTCTCCATCTCTCTCCCTCTCCCTCTCTCAGGGGTCTCGCCCTCTCTCCCTCTCTCCCTCTCGTTCTCCATCTCTCTCCCTCTCCCTCTCTCAGGTAGTCTCTCCCTCTCTCAGGTAGTCTCTCCCTCTCTCAGGTAGTCTCTCTCTGATAGCCAGGCGAGTGGTAAAGGGCCCTGCCTGTCTGTTCCATATCTGTGTGAGTTCTGTGCCAACATAAACCCTACAGGCGCTGGGCTGAGTTGAGCTGCTATGTTGTGTCTGGGAATAATCAATCCCTCCAACAGTGCAGCACAAAGTGTATGTGTGTGTGTGCGTGCGTAAGTGTCATTCACTGTGCCCGAATAGAATAACCTGTCCATGTTTCCTCCTTCCTGCTGGAAGCTAAACATACAGAAAGGGAAACATTTACCATGAAAAGGGTTTAAAAAAAGAATGTCATGGTTGAGTGAAGTGTATCGGTCAGTGGTGCATTTGGGTCTTAACTGTGTAGCCTGGGTCTTAACTGTGGGTCTTAACTGTGTAGCCTGTGTCTTAACTGTGGGTCTTAACTGTGGGTCTTAACTGTGTAGCCTGTGTCTTAACTGTGGGTCTTAACTGTGTAGCCTGTGTCTTAACTGTGGGTCTTAACTGTGTAGACTGTGTCTTAACTGTGGGTCTTAACTGTGTAGCCTGGGTCTTAACTGTGTAGCCTGGGTCTTAACTGTGTAGCCTGGGTCTTAACTGTGGGTCTTAACTGTGTAGCCTGTGTCTTAACTGTGGGTCTTAACTGTGTAGCCTGTGTCTTAACTGTGGGTCTTAACTGTGTAGACTGTGTCTTAACTGTGGGTCTTAACTGTGTAGCCTGGGTCTTAACTGTGTAGCCTGGGTCTTAACTGTGTAGCCTGGGTTTTAACTGTGGGTCTTAACTGTGTAGCCTGTGTCTTCACTGTGGGTCTTAACTGTGTAGCCTGTGTCTTCACTGTGGGTCTTAACTGTGTAGCCTGTGTCTTAACTGTGGGTCTTAACTGTGTAGCCTGTGTCTTAACTGTGGGTCTTAACTGTGGGTCTTAACTGTGGGTCTTAACTGTGTAGCCTGTGTCTTAACTGTGGGTCTTAACTGTGTAGCCTGGGTCTTAACTGTGGGTCTTAACTGTGTAGACTGTGTCTTAACTGTGGGTCTTAACTGTGGGTCTTAACTGTGTAGCCTGGGTCTTAACTGTGTAGCCTGGGTCTTAACTGTGGGTCTTAACTGTGTAGCCTGTGTCTTAACTGTGGGTCTTAACTGTGGGTCTTAACTGTGGGTCTTAACTGTGTAGCCTGTGTCTTAACTGTGGGTCTTAACTGTGTAGCCTGTGTCTTAACTGTGGGTCTTAACTGTGTAGCCTGTGGCATAAGTTTACATTTACATTACATTTAAGTCATTTAGCAGACGCTCTTATCCAGAGCGACTTACAAATTGGTGCATTCACCTTATGACATCCAGTAGAACAGCCACTTTACAATAGTGCATCTAAACCTTTTAAAGGGGAGGGGGGTGAGAAGGATTACTTATCCTATCCTAGGTATTCCTTAAAGAGGTGGGGTTTCAGGTGTCTCCGGAAGGTGGTGATTGACTCCGCTGTCCTGGCGTCGTGAGGGAGTGTGTTCCACCATTGGGGAGCCAGAGCAGCGAACAGTTTTAAGTTTGTGTTGTGTTAGTGGTGGTGGTGGTGGTGGTGTTTTTATAATCAATTAATTATGTATTGGTATAAATTGGTTACATTTCCATCCAAATGATACTTTATTGATTTACAATCTGTAAAATACTTTATCTGAAGGTCTGCTTGTAAACTAATAATACATCATTATTGAGTTTGTAATAAGTGTATTGTAAATCCTGTATTGTAAAATGTAAGATAGAACAATATCTATTAGATCTACAAATATATATACTTATATTCAGTAGGAAATGTACAGGCAAATTAGGCTACAAACAGCCGTTAATTAAAGCAGGAGAGACCGCAGTGGTATGCAAGCCACCAAATCACTCATTTTGTTGTATTGCCGAAAACACTACTCTACAGGAGATTGGGCAATAAAAGAATGATGGAAATACATTCAATGACTTGTTAAAAAATACCTGCACAGCAGGAGAGGTGCCTGTGAACATATGACCAGACGAGGGTTCAACACATGCGCACTGGTAGGCGTAATTATAACTAATAAGATCAGTGTTGCAATGAATGAGCAAATTGGTATTTTTACTGAAAGGCGGTTGCTTTTATTTTTTTCCTGGTATTTTAAATGAAAATGAACATGTTTATTGCCTTAGAGTTAACAGCGAATGTCACTGAATGATGCAGTATAGCTTTCATCAGTCGTTACAGTGGACATACGAACACGTACAATTAAAGCTAAAAGAAAACAATCGATGCAGTTTATGAATATGTATCTTCGCTGACATTTAAATCATTTAAATCGAACTGATGTCATTTATTCAGTGCAGCAATAGCTCATTAAATCATGAAAAAAATTAGGTTGAAACATTTTGAAAAAGTGTTATATTATCCTGGGGCCTTTCCAGCGATTCTATTCTATTCCATTCTATTCTATTCTATTCTATTCTATTCCATTATATTCTATTCTATTCCATTCTATTCTATTCCATTCCATGCTATTCTATTCTATTCCATTCTATTCCATTATATTTTATTCCATTCCATTCTGTTCTATTCCATTCCATTCTATTCTATTCTATTCCATTCTATTCTATTCTGTTCTATTCTATTCCATTCTATTCTATTCTATTCTATTCCATTATATTCTATTCCATTCTATTCCATTCCATTCTATTCTATTCTATTCTATTCTATTCAATTCCATTATATTCTATTCCGTTCTATTCTATTCCATTCTATTCAATTCTATTCCATTCCATTAAATTCTATTCCATTCCATTCTATTCTATTCCATTCCATTCTATTCCATTCTATTCTATTCCGTTCTATTCTATTGCATTCTATTCCATTGTATTCTATTCCGTTCTATTCTATTATATTCAGACCTATAGAAAGTGTAACCTATTGTAGCCTGTATCCTATCAACCCCAGTCTCTGACTACCATGGAGTGTAGATATACAGGCCACTGGTTTTGCTTGTAAACTACAATGGCAGCTATTGCCTGTAAACAGCGACACAGGGACTTGATGTAAATCTTGTGCTATTGATATGGAAGAGTGTATGGTGTGGGTCATTACTATGTAAGCCTGTTCCTGTCTCCTGTCTCCTGTCTCCTGTCTCCTGTCTCCTGCCTCCTGCCTCCTGCCTCCTGCCTCCTGCCTCCTGCCTCCTGCCTCCTGTCTCCTGCCTCCTGCCTCCTGTCTCCTGTCTCCTGCCTCCTGCCTCCTGCCTCCTGCCTCCTGCCTCCTGCCTCCTGCCTCCTGCCTCCTGTCTCCTGCCTCCTGCCTCCTGCCTCCTGCCTCCTGCCTCCTGCCTCCTGTCTCCTGTCTCCTGTCTCCTGTCTCCTGTCTCCTGCCTCCTGTCTCCTGCCTCCTGCCTCCTGCCTCCTGCCCCCCCTATGAGCTAGTAAGTCCTTATTATGAGATAGTAAGTCCTTATTATGAGATAGTAAGTCCTTATTATGACATAGTAAGTCCTTATTATGACATAGTAAGTCCTTATTATGACATAGTAAGTCCTTATTATGAGATAGTAAGTCCTTATTATGACATAGTAAGTCCTTATTATGAGATGGTAAGTCCTTATTATGAGATAGTAAGTCCTTATTATGACATAGTAAGTCCTTATTATGACATAGTAAGTCCTTATTATGAGATAGTAAGTCCTTATTATGAGATAGTAAGTCCTTATTATGAGATAGTAAGTCCTTATTATGAGATAGTAAGTCCTTATTATGACATAGTAAGTCCTTATTATGACATAGTAAGTCCTTATTATGACATAGTAAGTCCTTATTATGAGATAGTAAGTCCTTATTATGACATAGTAAGTCCTTATTATGAGATGGTAAGTCCTTATTATGAGATAGTAAGTCCTTATTATGACATAGTAAGTCCTTATTATGACATAGTAAGTCCTTATTATGAGATAGTAAGTCCTTATTATGACATAGTAAGTCCTTATTATGACATAGTAAGTCCTTATTATGAGATAGTAAGTCCTTATGATGAGATAGTAAGTCCTTATGATGAGATAGTAAGTCCTTATTATGACATAGTAAGTCCTTATTATGACATAGTAAGTCCTTATTATGAGATGGTAAGTCCTTATGATGAGATAGTAAGTCCTTATGATGAGATAGTAAGTCCTTATTATGACATAGTAAGTCCTTATTATGACATAGTAAGTCCTTATTATGAGATGGTAAGTCCTTATTATGACATAGTAAGTCCTTATTATGACATAGTAAGTCCTTATTATGAGATGGTAAGTCCTTATTATGACATAGTAAGTCCTTACTATGACATAGTAAGTCCTTATTATGACATAGTAAGTCCTTATTATGAGATGGTAAGTCCTTATTATGAGCTAGTAAGTCCTTATTATGAGATGGTAAGTCCTTATTATGAGATGGTAAGTCCTTATTATGACATAGTAAGTCCTTATTATGACATAGTAAGTCCTTATTATGAGATGGTAAGTCCTTATTATGAGATGGTAAGTCCTTATGATGAGATGGTAAGTCCTTATTATGACATAGTAAGTCCTTACTATGACATAGTAAGTCCTTATTATGACATAGTAAGTCCTTATTATGAGATGGCAAGTCCTTATTATGAGATAGTAAGTCCTTATTATGACATAGTAAGTCCTTATTATGAGATAGTAAGTCCTTATTATGAGATGGTAAGTCCTTATTATGAGCTAGTAAGTCCTTATTATGAGATGGTAAGTCCTTATTATGAGCTAGTAAGTCCTTATTATGAGATGGTAAGTCCTTATTATGAGCTAGTAAGTCCTTATTATGAGATGGTAAGTCCTTATTATGAGCTAGTAAGTCCTTATTATGAGATAGTAAGTACTTATTATGAGATGGTAAGTCCTTATTATGAGCTAGTAAGTCCTTATTATGACATAGTAAGTCCTTATTATGAGATAGTAAGTCTTTATGATGAGATGGTAAATCTGGAACATGGAGGTTGATGCCTTTTAAAGGGACAATCTTGGATTGAAACACTAATAACGCGTAAGTCCCTGCCACTTTGTTTGGTAAACAGGTGAGCAATGGAGAAGGATAAATAACCATATTCTCAAATACACAGACACAACAACTCTTACCTACGGACAGATACAAGGACTGATCATCCATGAGATCAGAATAATAGTTTTAACCATGTTTTGAAGCTATACAGTTTGTTTGCAATGACATGGTCTACAAACAATGGAATTAAAACACAGCGGATATTTTGGGGTTCCGATGGGGTACAACCATTGATCATGAAGCATTTCTAAGTTTTATTCTTCAAGAATCAATGTATATATATTCATAATTTAAAAGTCAAAAAAATTGATGTGCCAATCCCAGATGTCCCAGTCAACCGGATGTCGTCAAACTGGCACCAACTCACATCAACAAAACTCTCCAGTCCATTATTTATGGAACAATATCGACAAACTCTCTCTCTCTCTCTCTCTCTATCGCTCTCTCAAACACACACACACACACACACACACACACACACACACACACACACACACACACACACACACACACACACACACACACACACACACACACACACACACACACACACACACACACACACACACACACACACATATATTGACTTACTATCTCATAATAATGTCTTACTCTCTCATAACTCCTAGTTAGATATATTTATTTTGGTGGTGGGAACGAGCTTCCCATACTCTTCATATTCAATCAAAGATAATATTATGTGACACTTCTTAGCAAATCAGAGGGAAAGTGAACAAGTGTTTTTCCGGGCTTATTCTGACCAATCACTGAGCTCAAACGCAAGGCTCTCATAGCTCTCAACATAATTCTCCGCGTCGCTTCCATTGACGTCGTTTGCCACTGAGACTGAGCATGAATCTCTGCGCATTATCTTGCCGGTTTGCACTGAAAGAAATTCACGTGGCAATATGGAGAGAATCAGCTACAGGGTTAAAGGCCTCTTTTGGACCATATGATGTGAATTGTGTGGAATTACATACGACTGAAGGGCGTACAAAAGTATAGAATCAAATCCAAAAGTACACAGTATACTAATAGTACGCGGGAATAGTAAACAGTAGAATGAATAGTAGTAACTGTTTACATATATTACTTTTTGATTCACGTTACATTTCTTTGCTTTTTATTAAATTAATGTGTATAAAGCAGACGAGTTTAATACAACAATTCCAGATATGAACATATCCAACAGATTGATCAAGTAGGCAAATACTTTATCAATTAAATAAACGAGGTGTAATTTTATACGTTGTTCATAATAAACCGTTTAGTCTTACGTTTTTATGTTTTATGTTTTTTTTTTTTTTAACGTTTCAATTCCTTAATGTTGGTTAATCCGCCAATGATCAATATCGTTATTGTGGTATTATTCTGGTACTATATTTTAATAGTATTTGTCGTCGTACTATTTATTAGGAATATATGGTTATTATAATGTAATAATATCATATTCATAATAGCCTGCCGCTTCAAGAAAAACGAATTTTATTTTTTTTTATTTATTTTACCTTTATTTAACCAGGCAAGTCAGTTAAGAACAAATTCTTATTTTCAATGACAGCCTAGGAACAGTGGGTTAACTGCCTGTTCAGGGGCAGAACGACAGATTTGTACCTTGTCAGCTCGGGGTTTGAACTTGCAACCTTCCGGTTACTAGTCCAACGCTCTAACCTGCAGTCCCTGGCGAATAAAATAAACTTGTTTTAATTTCTGCAGAGGAGGGATTTGATTTCGATAACCTTGTTACCCTACAGCAATCATGAACAACACTATTTTCACCATTGAGCACAAGGAAAACATTTATCAAATGGCAGTTACAAACTAAGGAAAGTAGAAGAACATTTTATTTCACGCAGAAATATGAAATATGAAATATGAACCACATGCGTAAACTGACATAAACGGTTTATTGCTATAAGGAGCCATGTCAAATATTTACCTGATGAAGTGAGGGCAAAACGGCTCTAAATAATAAATGGAAAATGATCAATTTTACACAAAAGAAGGACAATGTCTTAGGGCTATAGTTTGTGTTGATTTGTCTGTGCTATTTAGTACGTAGAATTTGAAAATCGAAAAAATATTTAGGCTAAAACCAAAACAGTATCGGCACTTCTCAACAAATTTGGCACAATGATTGCCAGAACGAAAAGTCACATCCCACTCACTGGGTACACACTGGTTGAATCAACGATGTTTCCACGTCATTTTAATGAAATTACGTTGAAACAACGTGGAATAGACATTGAATTGAGGTCTGTGCCCAGTGGTATTTTACATTCATCCATATAGGCTACAGGCTACATAATTTACATATGCATCAAAATATGTTAGTGCTTATTTAGATTTAGGGCTCTCCTAAATATATATACATCAACTCAGAACAAAAATAAACTTCCCTTTTTCCGTCTTTCAAAGACAATTCGTAAAAATCTAAATAACTTCAAAGATCTTCATTGTAAAGGGTCAAAACACTGTTTTCCATGTTTGTTCAACGAATCATAAACTATTTATTATTTTCAGTGACACCAAGGGACCGTGGATTAACTGCCTTGTTCAGGGGCAGAATAACAGATTTGTACCTTGTCAACTAGGGGATTCGATCTTGCAACCTTCCAGTTACTAGTCCAACGCTCTAACTACTAGGCTACCAGATGCACAAGTTGAAAGGTCGTTAAGACACTAACAGTTTACAGATGGTAGGCAATTAAGGTCACATTTAGGAAAACTTAGGACACTAAAGAGGCCTTTCTACTGACTCTGAAAAACACCAAAAGAAAGATGCCCAGGATCCCTGCTCATCGGCGTGAACGCGCCTTAGGCATGCTGCAAGGAGGCATGAGGACTGCAGATGTGACCAGGGCAATAAATTGCGATGTCCGTAGTTAGACGCCACAGACAGTGCTACAGGGAGACAGGACGGACAGCTGATCGTCCTCACAGTGGCAGAAAACGTGTAACAAAACCTGCACAGGATCTGAACATCACACCCGCGGGACAGGTACGGGATGGCAACAAAAACTTCCCGAGTTACACCAGGAACGTACAATCCCTCCATCAGTGATCAGACTGTCCGCAATAGGCCGAGAGAGGCTTGACTGAGAGTCAGGTTTTGTCTCACCAGGGGTGATGGTCGGATTTGCGTTTATCATCGAAGGAATGAGCTTTACACGGAGGCCTGTACTTTGGAGCGGGATCGATTTGGAGGTGGAGGGTCCTTCATGGTCTGGGGCGGTGTGTCACAGCATTATGGGACTTGTTGTCATTGCAGTTAATCTCAACGCAGTATGTTAAAGGGAAGACATCCTCCTCCCTCATGTGGTACCCTTCCTGCAGGCTCATCCTGACATGGCCCTCCAGCATGACAATGCCACCAGCCATACTGCTCATTCTACGTGTGATTTCCTACAAGACCGGAATGTCAGTGTTCTGCCATGGCCAGCGAAGAGCCCGAAACTCAATCCCATTGAGCACATCTGGGACCTGTTGGATCGGAGGGTGAGGGCTAGGGCTGTTCCTCATAGGAATGTCTGGGAACTTGCAGGTGCCTTGGTGGAAGAGTGTGGTAACATATCACAGTAAAAACTGGCAAATCTGATGCAGTCCATGAGGAGGAGATGCACTGCAGTACTCAATGCAGCTGGTGGCCACACCAGATACTGACTGTTACTTTTGATTTTGACCCCCCCCTTTGTTCAGGGACACATTATTCCATTTCTGTTAGTCACGTGTCTGTGGAACTTGTTCAGTTTATGTCTCAGTTGTTGAATCTTGTTATGTTCATACAAATATTTACACATGTTAAGTTCACTTAAAATGAATGCAGTTGACAGTGAGAGGACAATTCTTTTTTTTTTGCTGAGTTTATATATATATATATATTATATATATATATATCCGGTTAAATAAAAGGGGAAAAATATAATTGACTCAGAGCAATTACCTCTCATGTGCACAAGATGTGCATTTATCAAAGCAGTCCTATTAACTCCTAATCAAATGAATGTCATGTGTTGTGCCTCCCTCGTGTTTACAAAGAAAACAAGAAAAAAAAATGTCCCTCTTGCTTGACCTCCCATTTTCCATCTCCATCTCTGTTGTCTGAATAATAACAGAGCTGGTTTGGCGCTGACTTTCACTAGGGTCGTGTGCAGACCAGCAGTGGCATCGTCTGTAAAGCAACGGCATTTTGGTTCCTTACCCCGGTAAACCTTCAGGGGTTTTTCTTTGCATTCATTTGTTCAGTCTTCTGCAAGTCTCTGGAAAAAAAATCTAATTCGTTTTATAACCAACCCCAGATGCGGCAGTGTGTGTGAGAGTGTGTGTGTGTGTGTGTGTGTTCGCCAGTGCTTGAGAGAAAGGGTTCTTGCTGCAAGGGCTAAAGGAGAACGAAGAAACAAACGGTTTGGATTTTTTCAATTCCATTTTTTGGGGGGTGATTTTTTAGGAATGAACGCAGATACGTGCGTTTCATACTGTGATATGACATCCATGGATTCATATTATAACACGCCTTCGCCACACGGTAGGGATCAACAACCATCGGATCCCTTCAGAATATTCCAACCGAGTGAAACCAAATACAGCCCAACGTTCCTACCCAAAGGACAACAGGGTTACGAGGAGAAGTCTCGGAGTCCTTTCCAACAGGAGTGCCAGTCACTGGATGACGGCACAGAGGAGGGCAACAACTTCAACAAATACCACCTCTTCATGCAACGACCGACCTGCAAAACACCCCCGGAAGGCGAAAAACTCCACCAGGAAAGCGGAGGACACAACGACGCGCTCATCCCCTGCTATGGTGAGTTCCAAACGGTTCTGGAGCGCCGTTCGCCTGGGGAACAATCAACATCTCAAAGGTTCCTGAAACAAACGCGCTCAAAACTGGTGCCTTGACTAAAATCCAAACATCCTATTCATATTTGTACAGGTTAAAACATCCTATTCATGTATGTAACAGATGCAAACATCCTATTCATATTTGTACAGGTTAAAACATCCTATTCATATTTGTAACAGGTTAAAACATCCTATTCATATTTGTAACAGGTTAAAACATCCTATTCATATATGTAACAGGTTCCACTCAAATAAAAAGTGATTTTTTAAATCTCATTTCGCGAGGCAACGAAAGCAAAATAAACGTTTCGGCGGCGAGGCCATCGTCTGTCAATCGGCACCCAAACAGACAAAAAAAAGCAATGGATAGGTTACTGAACTAACAACCAGGAACCGTGTGGGCAAGGGGCCATAACAACAGTTACAAATGTGCAGATTTTATGAGGCCAGAGTGTAACTGGAGTTAGTTAGAGCGAACCCAGCATTTTATAAAATCCCTTAAATCCTCCATCTACCAGGAAGAAGAAGACGCATGCTATCTGTTAGAAACTACATGACCATATAGATATTTTATGAAACCACGTTGTTGATTGAGCTCAATACAATCATGACAAATAATGCTGAACGATTTCATTCTGGCATAGGCTTGCCTAATTCTGTATGATTTTTATTTTTGTTGTCTGTGTTGATATTTTGATGACTTGACCTCAACAGCATACCTGCGTAGCCTAATAGTTTACGTTTGAATATCTACACTATACTTTCTTAACACATCAGCAAACATCATACATGAGGCGACCAACTTATCCAACTTATAGCACGCTGTCACTTTTGTTCAACACAAGTAAGGGGAGCTAATTAGACTGTGATTATTTTTTAAGATTTTGAATGAGCTATAAGGGATAGCGTAGAGGATAGGGTAGAGGATAGGGTAGAGGCTCCGACCAGTCTCTGAAATTTGACATTTAAGCAATAAAATAAAAACTATACGGTTCGATGATATATTGCACCACTTCTCACCTAAGGAATAGACTTCACACACACACACACACACACACACACACACACACACACACACACACACACACACACACACACACACACACACACACACACACACACACACACACACACACACACACACACACACACACACACACACACACACACACACACACAGCTATGTCTTACTATACTTGGGAGGACTTTTTGATTCCCATTCAAAACCCAAAACCTGACACTAACTCTTACCCTCATTTGTACTCTAACCTTAACCCCTAAACCAAACCCTAACTCTTAACCCCTAAACCTAAACCTAACCCTAACTCTTAGCCCTAAACCTAACCTCCAAAACCTAACCCTAGTTCTAACCCTAAATCTAACCCCTAAGCCTAAAATATCGTTATTATAAGTGTAGACTGGTAAAATGTTCTCACTTCTCTGAAATGTAGTTTGTTTACTATTCTTGTGAGGACTTCTGGTACTACCAAGTATAGTAAAACGTGTACACGTACACACACACACACACACACACACACACACACACACACACACACACACACACACACACACACACACACACACACACACACACACACACACACACACACACACACACACACACACACACACAGACACACACACACACACACACACACACACACACACCCTAACCCTAACCCTAATTTGAAACAATCATACACGCATATGCATGCATTATGGCTTTGGTTAGACACACATTTCTAAATCACGGCCTGCCATCTAAAACCATTGTCTTTATAAGATCTAACGATACAATAGGAACACACGGGCAACCTGACAGGGTATATATAGTAAACTGATGTGGATGTCTTTTGGAAAGGATACCTTTTTGCTCCCTTAAAGTGAGCAAAGAGTTCGTTTTCCCAATATCAAAAACATGACATTTCTCCAGTTCGGTGAATAAGATATTAACGAAACAAACATTTCATAAACCCGCAGAATAGAAATCGTGTTTTATAATGACACAGATTTGAAGTATGATTTTAATAATATCTCGGCACTTGCGTTTAGGTCCTAAAACCATCAGGTCAAAATCCTACAGGCTAATGATTGAAATAAACTACAGTCTAAACTCGTGCTAACTCTTTTCGCGCACGGCATTGATTTTTTTTTTGTGGGGGCAAAATTAACCAAACTTACATGCTTTGTTTCGTACGCCGCATTCTTATTAAATTCACTGACTGTATGGCACAGCTATAGACAGCTGAAGACGCGCGGATTGACTGTATGGCACAGCTATAGACAGCTGAAGACGCGCGGCTTGACTTTCACCAAGGCCGCAGGACGCAAAGTAAACCACAACATACTTAATAACGTGACGCTCTTTCGTGTTACACTGTGGTTCCAAGTTCATAGCAATTTAGAAGATTAATTGTAGTAATATCATGACGACTCGACGGTGAACGGAGGATTAGGGCATAATGATAATGTAAATTAGCACAACAGCACAGCGTAATGACTTTGGCAAGAGAGGTGAATCATGTTCGAAACGGCAAAGATTTGCGAATGCAATATAGGCCAATCATTTCCTGGATTGATGCACTTCATTGTTAATAAAGTTAAAAAAAACACACACACATATATATATATATAGCAAAACTGAAACTAAAATAATCTAGTTTTGTGTTTAAACAGAGCCCAAAGAAAGGGAATAAAGGTATAATTATGCTCTCACATCGTTTACATATTTGTTCCAGAGAATAACGTGCATTTAAACTATTTCAAAGCGACTGTTATAAAGATGTAATGACACAGTTTGTGTCGCTGATCCAATGCGCGACCTTTGGAGTGGCTGTGTCTTTTACAAGGCAGGGGAGATTTTAAAGGGAAAGAACAGCCCGATCATTAAATCTAGATTAAATGTGACTTTAACAAAGGAAAAGCCTTTAAAACACAAAAAAACAGAAGCAGAAAACATCCTAATAATAATGTCATTTTAGCGCCACATTATTATGATCATTATTATCATTATTATTATTATTAGTGGATCTATTTGCACAGGAATTATTTATTTATTGTCTCAAAATGTAACTCTATTTTTTATCTTAATAATATTTAAAATAAAAAGTAAATTAAAAACAATAACTGCTGCGCGGACTATAGGCCGTTACCAATGGAACTAGTGCATGATAACAATAATAATTTGGTTTAATTTGCATTTAATTTCCAAACTAAATTCAATAACTTATAAAAGCGTGAATTCCAAATGACAAGCGTCAACATGACTTAGGGTACAAAAACTAAAACCGAGGATCAGATTGTATTATAACGAGTTTCTGCCGTAACTGGCAGCACACAACCATGCCAAAATACACCCCATAAAGCGAAAAGTAAACTGTTTTTCCCGTGACTGCAAACAATGGGAGTCAGGCCTTTTTATACCGAGTGAAATCGTTATCTCACTGTGTATAGTGTGTGTGTTTTATTTCCTCAAGGTGAGAGCCAAGGTTAGAGTACCCCTCCATCGAACGAAAACATCTGGCAAAGTCCAATGACACAGCGAACCGTTTAAACTACGATCATTAAATACAATACGTTTCCCCGAGGAGAGCTCTGTAATGTTATTCTATAAAATGTTACAGCCAGATAGATAGATAGCTTCGGGGAGGATATAGTGTTGGGAGGTTAGCTAAAGCCTCAGGCATCAACTGGCTTGTGTTATCATGTGTGGGGTTTTGGTAGTCTACTCACCGGGAGGAGATATTGCACAACCTCGTTGTATCGTAACTACATGCGCGTCAACGGTTTATTATTAATGACATGGGAATGGTATGGTGTACTTTTCTAGTGTTGGGGGACAATGGGCATGCCTTTTTTAGTTCATTATGACACGTCTGCAACACACACACACACACACACACACACACACACACACACACACACACACACACACACACACACACACACACACACACACACACACACACACACACACACACACACACACACACACACACACACACACACACACACACACACACACACACACACACACACACACACAACATGATTTCTTGGCAGTGAAGGTGCAGTATATCCCCGTTATATTCACACCTACCTTGGAACACAGGCAGACAGCTTCGGCAAAAATAACCCTTTTTTTTCACAGTTGCCATTTAATGTACTGTTCTACTTTCTGATTTAACAAGTCTTTATCACTGTTCATTGGCTTTGCTCTTTTCACACATTTCGGGAATATTTACAACGATTTACCTCTCCTTAGACACTGACCACAACAAATCAACTATATTGCTCGTCTTTACACCAGGCATTATCATCATTTAACGAGGCTCGTTCACCACCACAGAGCGTTTGCGCAAAATGGAACTAACGCTTCGAACACACCGACAGTGTTTTTTTTACCCAAAATAGTACGCGGCGTCACCTGGATATGTGTGCAACAAAAGTTCCACATTCACCTTCTGCGACCATTTCTGTCGAGCCGTCTACACGCGTACAGTTTGACGCATATGTTAGATAAATCCAACAACTGCACCACACCGAACGCACTGCAACTGCCTCATGCAAACACAATGCTGCAAGGCAAACGCAGCGTTTTCATTGGAAATGAATGTAATTCTGTTGTACCAAAAATGCAACAACGCTGTCGGTGTGATCGACGAGTAACACTACCAAAGATATGGCCTTAGGCTTTGGTCGTATACACACGCTAAAGGCTAGTGCATCTCAGGCAATGCATGGGACAACAGGACCACGGGACGTTATAGGAGCTATAGATGAAAACCTCTATGGTCTGTACCTTTGGGACTGTGAGCCTCAACCTATATAAACTTGTACCTGACCACAGACAACAATGACTGAGAGCAAGCCACTGGTGGAGCTGATGACGTGCCAACAGAGCAGGAGTCTGAAGGAATGTGGACCAGGCCGTACCCAGCCACACAGCACTGCAGGAGAGTTAGCTACCCCCATTAATGCAAGCCAGATGTGTATTTGTGTGTCCCAAATGGCACCCTATTCCCTATACAGTGCACTACTTTTGACCAGTGAACCCTAAATAGGGTACTATATAGGGAATAGATGGTTCTATAGGACTCTGGTCTAAAGTAGTGCACTATATATAGGGAATAGGGTTCTATAGGGCTCTGGTCTAAAGTAGGGTACTATATAGGGAATAGGGTGCCATTTGGAATGCTGGCTGTAAATGACTTCTATAGTTATTATTTGAGACTCCACAACAAGGTCCCTCCAAAGCCACAGAGTCTGTCAGATGGACCGTGAGATGACAGAGTGGGACTGGTGTACGTAACCCCGTTTCACCAATGCCCCCAAGTAAATAAACCAAACGTCAGAAATGGGTTTCGAGTTTTGGAGCGCCGTTTTGAGTGATTTAGGGAGAACGGTGTGTGAGTGTGTGTGTGTGTGTGTGTGTGTGTGTTTGTGTCTTGGGGGCGTCACGTCGCCACTGGCAGGCATACGTGAATAGGGCGAATGTTTACATTCACATATCGTCTTGCATCATGGGTCTCTGAGGTTGTTGCAGTCCTTTGATGTGGGATAATGTTGTAGTTTTCAGCCATATCTGGAGAAAGGTGAAGAAATATACTCACATGTCATGTCCTCTATTTTGTTTCAGGATTTATTGACATTATGCGTCTTCAGAAGATACTTTCGGTAACAAGCTAGTTAGCTAGTTGTGAACACTGCATCTGAGATCAACTGAGGGCTAAGTGAAACATCTGGATAACAGAGAGCTGATCTCCTCATCATAATGACATGACTCTCGCTCAATGTGATCTGGCAACGGCTGTGGGAAAAGACGACACTACACACTGTTTGACTGTGTGATGCTGATGATAAACCATGCCTTGTGTTCAGGGACTCAATGTCCTGACCAAGAGACCATTTATATGGTAATAAAACACATTATGAAAAAAAATGACTTGAAGTGGAGGTTTTAGATGTAAGATTTTGACTAATCTTATTGATCTTGTTTTAAATATTATGAGACGGTAGAATTCACCACAGATTCATGTTTTCTTCAATACATACTGCACCACTACGACTTGGAGGACACACCAAAGATGTTGTCATAGAGTGGAGATGTGTTTCTCAGCAGTAAAATAATATAAAATCTCCTGGCTGTGTTGTGATGGCCTCCTGCCAGAGTTGGACAATGTGAATATGTGTTAGAAGAACCAGGAAGTGATATCGCTGATAGCGAACACATTGGATTGATAGTACTGAGAGTAAGTGTCTGCATGGGAATATATTTGTGCCAAAATTATGTCCAATAGAAACAAACTATGGACAGTGTTTATGACAAATGCACATAGTACATAGTCATGGGACCCTCGTCAATTTAATAATGGAACATAATAATGGAACACTGGTCGTTTTAATAATGGAACACTGGTCACTTTAATAATGGAATACTGGTCACTTTAATAATGGAACTTTGGTCCCTTTAATAATGGAACACTAGTCACTTTAATAATGGAACACTGGTCACTTTAATAATGGAACTTTGGTCCCTTTAATAATGGAACACTAGTCACTTTAATAATGGAACACTGGTCACTTTAATAATGGAACACTAGTCCCATTAATAATGGAACACTGGTCACTTTAATAATGGAACACTGGTCACTTTAATAATGGAACACTGGTCACTTTAATAATGGAACACTGGTCCCTTTAATAATGGAACACTAGTCCCTTTAATAATGGAACACTGGTCCCTTTAATAATGGAACACTGGTCACTTTAATAATAGAACACTGGTCCCTTTAATAATGGAACACTGGTCACTTTAATAATGGAACACTGGTCACTTTAATAATGGAACACTGGTCACTTTAATAATGGAACACTGGTCACTTTAATAATGGAACACTGGTCACATTAATAATGGAACACTGGTCACTTTAATAATGGAACACTGGTCCCTTTAATAATGGAACACTAGTCACTTTAATAATGGAACACTGGTCCCTTTAATAATGGAACACTGGTCACTTTAATAATAGAACACTGGTCCCTTTAATAATGGAACACTGGTCACTTTAATAATGGAACACTGGTCACTTTAATAATGGAACACTGGTCACTTTAATAATGGAACACTGGTCACTTTAATAATGGAACACTGGTCACTTTAATAATGGAACACTGGTCCCTTTAATAATGGAACACTGGTCACTTTAATAATGGAACACTGGTCACTTTAATAATGGAACACTGGTCACTTTAATAATGGAACACTGTTCACTTTAATAATGGAACACTGGTCACTTTAATAATGGAACACTGGTCACTTTAATAATGGAACACTGGTCCCTTTAATAATGGAACACTGGTCCCTTTAATAATGGAACACTGGTCACTTTAATAATGGAACACTGGTCACTTTAATAATGGAACACTGGTCACTTTAATAATGGAACACTGGTCCCTTTAATAATGGAACACTGGTCCCTTTAATAATGGAACACTGGTCCCTTTAATAATGGAACACTGGTCCCTTTAATAATGGAACACTGGTCACTTTAATAATGGAACACTGGTCCCTTTAATAATGGAACACTGGTCACTTTAATAATGGAACACTGGTCACTTTAATAATGGAACACTGGTCACTTTAATAATGGAACACTGGTCACTTTAATAATGGAACACTGGTCCCTTTAATAATGGAACACTGGTCCCTTTAATAATGGAACACTGGTCCCTTTAATAATGGAACACTGGTCACTTTAATAATGGAACACTGGTCACTTTAATAATGGAACACTGGTCCCTTTAATAATGGAACACTAGTCCCTTTAATAATGGAACACTGGTCCCTTTAATAATGGAACACTGGTCACTTTAATAATGGAACACTGGTCCCTTTAATAATGGAACACTGGTCCCTTTAATAATGGAACACTAGTCACTTTAATAATGGAACACTGGTCACTTTAATAATGGAACACTGGTCACTTTAATAATGGAACACTGGTCACTTTAACAATGGAACACTGGTCCCTTTAATAATGGAACACTGGTCACTTTAATAATGGAACACTGGTCACTTTAATAATGGAACACTGGTCCCTTTAATAATGGAACACTGGTCACTTTAATAATGGAACACTGGTCACTTTAATAATGGAACACTGGTCACTTTAATAATGGAACACTGGTCACTTTAATAATGGAACACTGGTCCCTTTAATAATGGAACACTAGTCACTTTAATAATGGAACACTGGTCCCTTTAATAATGGAACACTGGTCCCTTTAATAATGGAACACTGGTCCCTTTAATAATGGAACACTAGTCACTTTAATAATGGAACACTGGTCACTTTAATAATGGAACACTGGTCACTTTAATAATGGAACACTGGTCACTTTAATAATGGAACACTGGTCCCTTTAATAATGGAACACTGGTCACTTTAATAATGGAACACTGGTCACTTTAATAATGGAACACTGGTCCCTTTAATAATGGAACACTGGTCACTTTAATAATGGAACACTGGTCACTTTAATAATGGAACACTGGTCACTTTAATAATGGAACACTGGTCACTTTAATAATGGAACACTGGTCCCTTTAATAATGGAACACTGGTCACTTTAATAATGGAACACTGGTCACTTTAATAATGGAACACTGGTCACTTTAATAATGGAACACTGGTCACTTTAATAATGGAACACTGGTCCCTTTAAGGTTTAGATGCTGTTTTACCCACTTTATTTGTAAATACTGTATTATAGTCAAGGCCAATCCTATTTAACTATTGCTGTACGTATGCTATTCTATAAATGTATTCTTCAGATATACTACATATTCTATCCACATACTGTCCATCATGTCTATGCATCCCATCATGTATTTACATGTACAGAAGAGTGTGCAAGGCTGTCATCAAGACAAAGGGTGGCAACTTTGAAGATTCTCAAATATAAAATATATTTTTTATTTGTTTAACACTTTTTTGGGTTACTACATGATATAATAATAATAATATATGCCATTTAGCAGACGCTTTTATCCAAAGCGACTTACAGTCATGTGTGCATACATTCTACATATGGGTGGTCCCGGGAATCGAACCCACTACACTGGCGTTACAAGCGCCATGCTCTACGAACTGAGCTACAGAAGGACATGATAGGGCTGAGCGATATGGCCGAAATCTCATATCACGATATAGGTACTTTCATATCCCGCTTAACGATACATATCACGATATTGCACATGTTCTGTAAATTCTATGAATAAATAGTTTATATAAAATAATCACATGTAAAGGCTTATTTCTTATTACATTTTGAATTATACTCAACAAATACAAGGTCTCTTATTTGATTATTTCTCCTTTTATTTAGAACCTTTGTGCAAATTTTCAATTAAGCATGTAACAAAATACAGTTGGAGTCAGAAGTTTACATACACCTTCGCCAAATACATTTAAACTCAGTGTTTCACAATTCTTGACATTTAATCCCAGTAAAAATTCCCTGTTTTAGGTCAGTTAGGATCACAACTTTAATTTAAGAATGGGAAATGTCAGAATAATAGTAGAGACAATGATTTATTTCAGCTTTTATTTTTTTCATCAAGTGGGTCAGAAGTTTACATACACTCAATTAGTATTTGGGGAGGCAGGTTAGCCTAGTGGTTAGAGTGTTGGACCAGTAACTGGAAAGTTGCAAGTTCAAACCCCTGAGCTGACAAGGTACAAATCTGTTGTTCTGCCCCTGAACAGGCAGTTAACCCACTGTTCCTAGGTCATCATTGAAAATAAGAATTTGTTCTTAACTGACTTGCCTAGTTAAATAAATAAAAAAATGTGGTTACGTTTAAATTGTTTAACTTGGGTCAAATGTTTCAGGTAGGCTTCCACAAGCTTCCCAGGGAAGATGATTTGCAGTTGTTCTGGGATTGATTTGCACTTTTCGCACCAAAGTACGTTCATCTCTAGGAGACAGAAAGCATCACCTTCCTGAGCGGTATGACGGCTGCGTGGTCCCATGGTGTTTATACTTGCATACAATTATTGTTTGTACAGATGAATGTGGTTCCTTCAGGTGTTTGGAAATTGCTCCCAAGGATGATCCAGACATGTGGAGGTCTACAACTGTTTTCTGAGGTCTTGAGGCACTGAGTTTGAAGGTAGGCCTTGAAATACATCCACAGGTACACCTCCAATTGCCTCAAATTATGTCAATTAGCCTATCAGAAGCTTCTAAAGCCATGACATAATATTCTGGAATTTTCCAAGCAGTTTAAAGGCACAGTCAAATTAGTGTATGTAAACTTCTGACCCACTGGAATTGTTATACAGTGAATTATAAGTTAAATAATCTGTCTGTAAACAATTGTTGGAAAAATTACTTGTGTCGTGCACAAAGTACATGTCCTAACAGACTTGCCAAAACTATAGTTTGTTAACGAGAAATTGGTGGAGTGGTTGAAAAACGAGTTTTAATGACTCCAACCTAAGTGTATGTAAACTTCCGACTTCAAATGTAAAAACAAATATGAATTTATGAACATCTAAAAAGGTAAATAGAAAACACTTCAACTATAGTTGCAAACAAAATAAATATAGATATAAATATATAATATATATTTTTAGGGGCTTGCCTGTTTTTTAATACGTGCCACATATCAGTTTGCATTTGGTACCATTTGCACCAACTCACGAAACCCTTGATTCTCGACGGTGTAAATTGAGGCCATGTCTTTGCAGATGTTAGTTGTAACGGCAGCTGTTCTCTCCTTCCATCTTCGTGGTTCTTTGCCATATGCTGTGCCGCGGGCAAAAGCCTCTTGCCACGTCAGAGTCGGGGGTTTGTTTTGAGCACTCGACTGTACTGTTTTGGGGTCTCATCCGTAGACTCTCTCTGTACTGTTTCACATGATTCCTTCGTAGGTGGTACAAGAGGTTAGTGGTGTTTGAGCCTGTTGTCTGGACCGGCCTGTTTCACATGATTCCTTCGTAGGTGGTACAAGAGGTTAGTGGTGTTTGAGCCTGTTGTCTGGACCGGCCTGTTTCACATGATTCCTTCGTAGGTGGTACAAGAGGTTAGTGGTGTTTGAGCCTGTTGTCTGGACCGGCCTGTTTCACATGATTCCTTCGTAGGTGGTACAAGAGGTTAGTGGTGTTTGAGCCTGTTGTCTGGACCGGCCTGTTTCACATGATTCCTTCGTAGGTGGTACAAGAGGTTAGTGGTGTTTGAGCCTGTTGTCGGGACCGGCCGGCGATATTTTGTAGAGGACGGATTTTGGTCCATGTCAGACTTTTCACACCCAAACCACGTCCATGCGACCAAAGTCTTTTAGGTAGGAGCTCCGTGTCTCCGTGCTCCGTGTCTCCGTGCTCCGTGTCTCCGTGCTCCGTGTCTCCGTGCTCCGTGTCTCCGTGCTCCGTGTCTCCGTGCTCCGTGTCTCCGTGCTCCGTGTCTCCGTGTCTCCGTGCTCCGTGTCTCCGTGCTCCGTGTCACGTTCACTCTCCTCCATGTTTGTTTGTGTTGCATTTTTTTATTTCACACGGCAGGCAAAAGCGACATTCCAAAACGACAAAACATATTGCCGTAAAGAGTGTGATTTGCGACACAACTAAATAAACGATAGAGCATAATATGAAAACGATAGACGCTTTTCTATCGTCACACGATATATATCGTCATATCGCCCAGCCCAACCATATGTGTTATTTCATAGTTTTTATTTTAATTTTATTCTAAAATGTAGAAAATAGTAAAAATAAAGAAAAACCCTGGTGTGTCTAAACTTTTGACTGGTACTATAAGTACTCAGACCCTTTGCTATGAGACTCAAAAATGAGGTCAGGTGTATCCTGTTTCCATTGATCATCCTAAGAAATGTTTCCACAACTTGATTGGAGTCCACCTGTGGTAAATTCAATTGATTGGACATGATTTGGAAAGTCACACACTTGTCTATATAAGGATCCCACAGTTGACAGTGCATGTCAGAGCAAAAAAAAACAAGCAATGAGGTCAAAGGAATTGTTCGTAGAGCTCCGATACAGGATTTTGTCGAGGTACAGATCTGGGAAGGTCCCCAAGAACGCAGTGGCCTCCATCCTATTCTTATCCATTTTTATTGGAAGAAGTTTGGAACCACCAAGACTCTTCCTAGAGCTGGCCGCCCAGCCAAACTGAGCAATCGGAGGAGAAGGGCCTTGGTCAGGGAAGTGACCAAGAACCCGATGGTCACTCTGACAGAGCTCCAGAGTTCTTCTGTGGAGATAGGATAACCTTCCAGAAAGACAACCATCTCTGCAGCACTTCGCCAATCAGGCCTTTATGGTAGAGTGGCCAGACAGAATCCACTCCTCAGTAAATGACACATGACAGACCACTTGGAGTTTGCCAAAAGCCACCTAAAGGACTCACACCATGAGAAACAAGATTCTCTGTGGGGATGTTTTTTAGTGGCAGGGACTGGGAGACTAGTCAGAATCGAGGGGAAGATGAAAAGAGCAAAGCACAGAGAGATCAAATCAAATCAAATGTATTTATAAAGCCCTTCGTACATCAGCTGATATCTCAAAGTGCTGTACAGAAACCCAGCCTAAAACCCCAAACAGCAAGCAATGCAGGTGTAGAAGCACGGTGGCTAGGAAAAACTCCCTAGAAAGGCCAAAACCTAGGAAGAAACCTAGAGAGGAACCAGGCTATGTGGGGTGGCCAGTCCTCTTCTGGCTGTGCCGGGTAGAGATTATAACAGAACATGGCCAAGATGTTCAAATGTTCATAAATGACCAGCATGGTCGAATAATAGTAAGGCAGAACAGTTGAAACTGGAGCAGCAGCACGGACAGGTGGACTGGGAACAGCAAGGAGTCGTCATGTCAGGTAGTCCTGAGGCATGGTCCTAGAGAGAGCATGCTTAAATTCACACAGGACACCGAATAGATCCTTGATGAAAACCTGCTCCAGAGCGATCAGGACCTCAGACTGGGGCGATGGTTCACCTTCCAACAGGACAACGACCCTAAGCACACAGCCAAGACAACGCCGGAGTGGCTTTGGGACAAGTCTCTGAATGTCCTTGAGTGGCCCAACCAGACCCCGGACTAGAACCCGATCGATCAAACATCTCTTGAGAGATCTGAAAATAGCTGTGCAGCGACACTCCCCATCCAACCTGACAGAGCTTGAGAGGATCTGCAGAGAAGAATGGGAGAAACTCCCCAAATACAGGTGTGCCAAGCTTGTAGTGTCATACACATGAAGACTCAAGGCTGTAATCACTGCCAAAGGTTCTTCAACAAAGTACTGAGTAAAGGGTCTGAATACTTATGTAAATGTATTTTTAAACATTTGCAAAATCTTCTAAAAAACGGATTTTACTTTGTGGGGTTGTGTGTAGATTGATAAGGGATAAAAACAATTGAATCCATTTTAGAATAAGGCTGTAACGTAACAAAATGTTTCAAATGCTCTGTAGGAAAGTCTGTACTTAGTGATCATGTAATCATATTGTCATGATTTATTGCACTATTTAATGTGAACAGCATTCCTCATCCCTTAATAAAACCCCATACCATTTAATTACTTCCCTTACAAAAAAATAAAAATAAAAATGGTAATTAGATTTTTCACATGTGAAAATCGAATTCCCACTTGAGAGAAAGTAGCTCACATGCTGTCAAGTGTATGTCATGGTACTCACCTACAAACAGTATCCCCGGTATTCCTGACTCACCTACAAACAGTATCCCCGGTATTCCTGACTCACCTACAAACAGTATCCCCGGTATTCCTGACTCACCTACAAACAGTATCCCCTGTATTCCTGACTCACCCACAAACAGTATCCCCGGTATTCCTGACTCACCTACAAACAGTATCCCCGGTATTCCTGACTCACCCACAAACAGTATCCCCGGTATTCCTGACTCACCTACAAACAGTATCCCCGGTATTCCTGACTCACCTACAAACAGTATCCCCGGTATTCCTGACTCACCTACAAACAGTATCCCCGGTATTCCTGACTCACCTACAAACAGTATCCCCGGTATTCCTGACTCACCACAAACATCTATTCTATTCCCAGTATTTCTGCCTGCTGAGCTCTCTCTCTCAATTGAATTCAATTCAATGAGCTTTATTGGCAAGGGAAATATATGCCAAAGCAAGTGAAGTAGATAATATACAAAAGTGAAATATCCCCGGTCTCTCTCTGTCTGTCTCTGTCTGTCTCTGTCTGTCTCTGTCTCTGTCTCTGTCTCTGTCTCTCTGTCTCTGTCTGTGTCTTTGTCTCTCTCTCTGTGTCTCTGTGTCTCTCTCTCTCTCTCTCTCTCTCTGTCTCTCTCTCTCTCTCTGTCTGTCTGTCTCTGTCTCTGTCTCTGTCTCTGTCTCTGTCTCTGTCTCTGTCTCTGTCTCTGTCTCTGTCTCTGTCTCTGTCTCTGTCTCTGTCTCTGTCTCTGTCTCAGTCTCAGTCTCAGTCTCAGTCTCTGTGTCTGTCTCTGTCTCTGTCTCTGTCTCTGTCTCTGTCTGTCTCTGTCTGTCTCTGTCTCTGTCTCTGTCTCTCTGTCTCTCTCTCTCTCTCTCTCTCTCTCTCTCTCTCTCTCTCTCTCTCTCTCTCTCTCTCTCTCTCTCTCTCTCTCTCTCTCTCTCTCTCTCTCTCTCTCTCTCTCTCTGTCTCTCTGTCTTTGTCTCTGTTTCTCTGTCTCTGTCTCTCTATCTCTGTCTCTCTATCTCTGTCTCTCTGTCTGTGTCTCTGTCTGTGTCTCTCTCTCTGTCTGTGTCTGTGTCTGTGTCTGTGTCTCTGTCTCTGTCTCTGTGTCTGTGTCTGTGTCTCTGTCTCTGTCTGTGTCTCTCTCTCTGTGTCTCTGTCTCTCTGTCTCGGTTTCTGTCTGTGTCTGTGTCTGTGTCTGTGTCTCTCTCTCCGTGTCTCTGTCTCTGTCTCTGTCTGTGTCTGTGTCTCTCTCTCTGTGTCTCTGTCTGTGTCTGTGTCTCTGTCTGTGTCTGTGTCTCTCTCTCTCTGTGTCTCTGTCTGTGTCTGTGTCTGTGTCTCTGTCTCTGTCTGTGTCTGTGTCTGTGTCTGTGTCTCTGTCTCTGTCTCTGTCTGTGTCTCTGTTTCTCTGTGTCTCTGTCTCTGTCTCTGTCTGTGTCTGTCTCTCTCTCTCTCTCTCTGTGTCTCTGTCTCTGTCTGTGTCTGTGTCTCTGTCTGTGTCTGTGTCTCTCTCTCTGTGTCTCTGTCTCTGTCTGTGTCTGTGTCTGTGTCTGTGTCTCTGTCTCTGTCTCTGTCTCTGTCTCTGTCCATGTCTCTGTGTCTCTGTCTCTGTCTGTGTCTGTGTCTCTGTCCATGTCTCTGTGTCTCTGTCTGTGTCTGTGTCTGTGACTCTGTCCATGTCTCTGTGTCTGTGTCTGTGTCTGTGTCTGTGTCTGTGTCTGTGTCTGTGTCTGTGTCTCTGTCTCTGTCTCTGTCTCTGTCTCTGTCTCTGTCCATGTCTCTGTGTCTCTGTCTCTGTCTGTGTCTGTGTCTCTGTCCATGTCTCTCTGTCTCTGTCTCTGTCTCTGTCTGTGTCTGTGTCTCTGTCTCTGTCTGTGTCTGTGTCTGTGTCTCTGTCTGTGTCTCTGTCTGTCTCTCTGTCTCTGTCTCTGTCTGTGTTTGCTCCCTGCTGTCTTGGCGAACACAGCCATGACACTTTTCTCTGAATGAGTAGCCAAGATTCCATTGCATTGGCTCCAAATGTTGTGCATAGACAGAAACGTGTGTGCGAGCGAGATTGTGTGTGTGTGTGTGTGTGTGCGAGCGAGAGTGTGTGTGTGAGTATTGTGGGGGATGGCGTGGGGGGAGGTTCTTAGGTCTCAATAATTCTCATTCAAAAAGTAATCTGCATACACACGTAGAATATCATTCACGTAAACCACCGTTCACATAGAATATCGTTCCCCTTTTTTGTGAAGGTTTATCTGTGAAGGTTTATCTGTGAAGGTTTATCTGTGAAGGTTTGTCTGTGAAGGTTTATCTGTGAAGGTTTATCTGTGAAAGTTTGTCTGTGAAGGTTTGTCTGCGAAGGTTTATCTGTGAAGGTTTATCTGTGAAGGTTTATCTGTGAAGGTTTATCTGTGAAGGTTTATCTGTGATAAGCAGCAGGCTTCTTGATTTAGCGAAGGTCAGACATTTACCGGGGTCGACGTTTCATCCCAGTCAGAAACAGAGAGAAAACATCAAAGTGTAATTTAAGTGTCCGTAAAGCGGCAGGGTGCCCTCTTTATAGGATGAGATGGGAAGGGTCAACTGAAGGCACATAAAATAAACACTATAAATTAGCTACCTGGGGAATGACCAAACGCTAAAGAGGGGAGGCTTTTAAAAAGAGAGAGATACTGTTTTTAATGAGTCATAGTACCATCAACCCTTTTTCTCTACTCTGACTTCATTCTACTCTGACTTCATTCTACTCTGACTTCATTCTACTCTGACTTCATTCTACTCTGACTTCATTCTAAAGTGGCAATGCACAGTTTGTTCTTGATTAGTCTTTACGTTGATTTAAGTCAATATAGTTCAGTCAGACCAGGAATGAATGAATGTGTCTGTCTGTCTGCCTGTTGAGAGTCAACGTTGCATCCTGCTGAATACGCCCCCCAGGTGGATCACAATTAGGCACGGCTCGCCATTCTTTTGTGTGAAATTGCACAAACTCAAGATGATGGGATATCACTTCGCTCTGAAGCTGGCAGCGAGGGTCTGATTAGCCATCATTTTCACTCTCAACTTTGGGACACCTGTACACAGTAGGGAGGTGCCACACTCGGCCAAAAACTAAGAAATAGAAAACATAGAAGCCCACCCAAATCACACCCTGACCTAACCAAATAGAGAAATAAAACGTCTCTCTAAGGTCAGGGAGTGACAGTACCCCCCCCAAAGGTGCGGACTCCGTCCGCAAAACCTGACTCTATAGGGGAGGGTCCGGGTGGGCATCTATCCTCGGGGATGGCTCCGGTTCGGGACGTAGCCCCCGCTCTGCACGCTGATCCCTCCGCTTCCGTGGAACCGGATCGTGGATCGTTGCCGGAAACTCCAGACCGTGGATCAACGTCGGAGGCTCTGGACTGGGAATTCACGCTGGAGGCTCCGGACTGGGGACCGTCGCTGTAGGCTCCGGACTGGGGATCGTCGCTGCAGGCTCCGGACCGTCGCTGGAGGCTCCTGGACTGGGGACCGTCGCTGGAGGCTCTGGACTGGGGACCGTCGCTGTAGGCTCTGGACTGGGGACCGTCGCTGGAGGCTCCTGGACTGGGGACCGTCGCTGGAGGCTCTGGACTGGGGACCGTCGCTGGAGGCTCCCGGACTGGGGACCGTCGCTGGAGGCTCCTGGACTGGGGACCGTCGCTGGAGGCTCCGGACTGGGGACCGTCGCTGTAGGCTCCGGACTGGGGACCGTCGCTGTAGGCTCCGGACTGGGGACCGTCGCTGGAGGCTCCGGACTGGGGACCCTCGCTGCAGGCTCCGGACTAGGGACCCTCGCTGCAGGCTACGGACTGGGGACCGTCGCTGGAGGATCCGTGCCCTGGATCATCACTGGAGACTTCGTACGTGGAGCCGGAACAGGTCTCACTGGACTGAGGAGACGTACTGGAAGCCTGGTGTGTGGAGCTGCCACAGGGCTTACCAGGCTGGGGAGACAAACTGGAGACTTCGTACGTGGAGCCAGAACAGGTCTCACCGGACTGGGGAGACAAACTGGAAGCCTGGTGCGTGGAGCAGGCACCGGATACACTGGGCCGTGGAGGCACACCGGAGGTCTCAAGCGTGGAGCTGGCACAATGCGTCCTGGCTGGATGCTTACTTTCGCCCGGCAAATGCGAGGCGCTGGCACAGAGAGCACCGGCCTGTGAATGCTCACTGGAGACACAGTGCACATCGCAGCATAACACGGTGCCTGACCGGTCACATGCTCTCCACAGTAAGCATTGGGAGTTGGCTCATGTCTAAACCCTGACTCCGCCAATCTCCCCGTGTGCCACCCCCCAAAAAATTTGGGGAGCTGCCTCTCGGGCTTCCATGACCGGGTCTTGTCCCCTGCCAATATCTCCTCCCGGTCCAGCTCGTCCTCCAGGTTGGCGCAAACTGCTGGGTCTTTTGTGGTTGTGGTTCTGTCACGTTCACTGTCTTCAAACTCCCTGTCATAGATGAGCCAAGGTGCAACGTGCTTGTAGTTCCACATCTTTAATAAAGTGAAACCTTCACAAAAAAAACAGGTAAACAGAAACCGACCGTGACACAACCGTGGCGCACACAAACACACACAGAAAATAAACAATTACCCACTAACATATGATGGGAAAAAGGCTGCCTAAGTATGATTCCCAATCAGAGACAACGATAGACAGCCGCCTCTGATTGGGAACCACAGTCGGCCAAAAACAAAGAAATAGAAAACATAGAATGCCCACCCCAAATCACACCCTGACCTAACCAAATAGAGAAATAAAACGTCTCTCTAAGGTCAGGGCGTGACAACACGATAGCGATCAAGTGCAAACTCCCTCTTTTACTGTCTCTGTCCCTATCTCTGGTTATGTTACCCTGGACGTTTCTTTAGCTGACGTTTCAAGTTCTGACACATTGATTCCAGCAGCACCCTGCATCCCACTGATGGTTTGCCTCCGAAGCTAAGCAGAGCCAGTCCTGGATGGGAAACCAGATGGTGCTGGAAGTGGTGACGGAGTGTCCGTTGGGGTTGTTCTCCCCTCTGTTCTTAAAGTTGAAATCCCAGTGTGGCAGGGAGGTGATGTTACCCCCCCGTGTAGGTTGCCATCTCTGGGGTGTTAAATGGATGTCCTCATTCTTCTAAAGTAATATACGACTAAGGGGTGTTTAACCTCCGTTTTCTGGCTAAATGACCATCATGGTCACCTCATCATCCCACTCACCAATGATTGTGGCAGAGATCACGGCGACCTCATCATCCCACTCACCAATGATTGTGGTAGAGATCATGGCCACCTCATCATCCCACTCACCAATGATTGTGGTAGAGATCATGGCCACCTCATCATCCCACTCACCAATGATTGTGGTAGAGATCATGGCCACCTCATCATCCCACTCACTAATAATTGTGGCAGAGATCATGGCCACCTCATCATCCCACACACCAATGATTGTGGCAGAGATCATGGCCACCTCATCATCCCACTCACCAATGATTGTGGCAGAGATCATGGCCACCTCATTATCCCACTCACCAATAATTGTGGCAGAGATCATGGTCACCTCATCATCCCACTCACCAATGATTGTGGCAGAGATATGGCCACCTCATCATCCCACTCACCAATAATTGTGGGAGAGATCACGGCCACCTCATCATCCCACTCACCAATGATTGTGGCAGAGATCACGGCCACCTCATCATCCCACTCACCAATGATTGTGGCAGAGATCACGGCCACCTCATCATCCCACTCACCAATAATTGTGGCAGAGATCACGGTCACCTCATCATCCCACTCACCAATGATTGTGGTAGAGATCATGGCCACCTCATCATCCCACTCACCAATGATTGTGGCAGAGATCACGGCCACCTCATCATCCCACTCACCAATGATTGTGGCAGAGATCATGGTCACCTCATCATCCCACTCACCAATGATTGTGGCAGAGATCACGGCCACCTCATCATCCCACTCACCAATGATTGTGGCAGAGATCACGGCCACCTCATCATCCCACTCACCAATGATTGTGGCAGAGATCACGGCCACCTCATCATCCCACTCACCAATGATTGTGGCAGAGATCATGGCCACCTCATCATCCCACTCACCAATGATTGTGGCAGAGATCATGGCCACCTCATCATCCCACTCACCAATAATTGTGGCAGAGATCACGGCCACCTCATCATCCCACTCACCAATGATTGTGGTAGAGATCATGGCCACCTCATCATCCCACTCACCAATGATTGTGGCAGAGATCACGGCCACCTCATCATCCCACTCACCAATGATTGTGGCAGAGATCATGGCCACCTCATCATCCCACTCACCAATGATTGTGGCAGAGATCACGGCCACCTCATCATCCCACTCACCAATGATTGTGGCAGAGATCATGGTCACCTCATCATCCCACTCACCAATGATTGTGGTAGAGATCATGGCCACCTCATCATCCCACTCACCAATAATTGTGGCAGAGATCACGGCCACCTCATCATCCCACTCACCAATGATTGTGGCAGAGATCACGGCCACCTCATCATCCCACTCACCAATGATTGTGGCAGAGATCATGGCCACCTCATCATCCCACTCACCAATAATTGTGGCAGAGATCATGGCCACCTCATCATCCCACTCACCAATAATTGTGGCAGAGATCATGGCCACCTCATCATCCCACTCACCAATAATTGTGGCAGAGATCATGGCCACCTCATCATCCCACTCACCAATAATTGTGGCAGAGATCACGGCCACCTCATCATCCCACTCACCAATAATTGTGGCAGAGATCATGGCCACCTCATCATCCCACTCACCAATAATTGTGGCAGAGATCATGGCCACCTCATCATCCCACTCACCAATAATTGTGGCAGAGATCACGGCCACCTCATCATCCCACTCACCAATAATTGTGACAGAGATCATGGCCACCTCATCATCCCACTCACCAATAATTGTGGCAGAGATCACGGCCACCTCATCATCCCACTCACCAATAATTGTGGTAGAGATCATGGCCACCTCATCATCCCACTCACCAATGATTGTGGCAGAGATCATGGTCACCTCATCATCCCACTCACCAATGATTGTGGCAGAGATCATGGCCACCTCATCATCCCACTCACCAATAATTGTGGCAGAGATCATGGTCACCTCATCATCCCACTCACCAATGATTGTGGCAGAGATCATGGTCACCTCATCATCCCACTCACCAATGATTGTGGCAGAGATCATGGTCACCTCATCATCCCACTCACCAATGATTGTGGCAGAGATCACGGTCACCTCATCATCCCACTCACCAATAATTGTGGCAGAGATCATGGCCACCTCATCATCATGCTAGCCGATGTGTGGTGAGTGTTTTGGGCACAAAATGTTTGGTGTGCATCACCCAAGTGGGTTCCATGTGGTGGATGAGGGGAGCTTTCCCCCGTACTATGTAAAAGCACATCAGGAAGTAGAGAGAATTAAATCAAATCAAATCAAATGTATTTATATAGCCCTTCGTACATCAGCTGATATCTCAAAGTGCTGTACAGAAACCCAGCCTAAAACCCCAAACAGCAAGCAATGCAGGTGTAGAAGCACGGAATCCATGCAGGTGGGGTTCAGAGGTTAGATGATGCAGAAACTGCCCCCCACAAAATAAAACCATGCCGTTAAATGAGGTGATCGCGATTGAATTATTTATTATTATCTTAGAAAATTAACTGAAATGTTCGCTTATTTCAAAATTATTTCCTTGAAATATATATATATATATATTTGCTATCAATACTTTTGGGTTTATGTTTTGTTTTCAACATCATTATTTTTGTCTGGCAATATCAAGAATTGAGTTCTCAACTTCAGAAGTTTTGATACTAATGAGACAAAATTCACTCCACACAAAAGACAGAGGAACTAGCTCAAATGGAGGGTCGAGGTGCAAGCTGACGATTTGGGATTTAGCCACCAATAGACGGGTTGACCCGCTTCAGTTATTACATGAGGTCATGAACTCCCAACAGGTGGAGCTCTGAAGAAGGGTTTACTTGATAGAGGCGGGCTTTTAGGGGTGTTGTTATGTTCTGGTAGACAGGGGTGTTGTTATGGTAGACAGGAGTGTTGTTATGGTAGACAGGGGTGTTGTTATGGTAGACAGGGGTGTTGTTATGGTAGACAGGGGTGTTGTTATGATAGACAGGGGTGTTGTTATGGTAGACAGGGGTGTTGTTATGTTATGGTAGACAGGAGTGTTGTTATGGTAGACAGGGGTGTTGTTATGTTATGGTAGACAGGAGTGTTGTTATGGCAGACAGGGGTATTGTTATGGTAGACAGGAGTGTTGTTATGTTATGGTAGACAGGAGTGTTGTTATGGTAGACAGGGGTGTTGTTATGTTATGGTAGACAGGAGTGTTGTTATGTTATGGTAGACAGGGGTGTTGTTATGGTAGACAGGGGTGTTGTTATGGTAGACAGGAGTGTTGTTATGTTATGGTAGACAGGGGTGTTGTTATGTTATGGTAGACAGGGGTGTTGTTATGGTAGACAGGAGTGTTGTTATGTTATGATAGACAGGGGTGTTGTTATGTTATGATAGACAGGGGTGTTGTTATGTTATGATAGACAGGGGTGTTGTTATGTTATGGTAGACAGGGGTGTTGTTATGGTAGACAGGAGTGTTGTTATGGTAGACAGGGGTGTTGTTATGTTATGATAGACAGGGGTGTTGTTATGGTAGACAGGAGTGTTGTTATGATAGACAGGGATGTTGTTATGGTAGACAGGGGTGTTGTTATGTTATGGTAGACAGGGGTGTTGTTATGTTATGGTATACAGGGGTTTTGTTATGGTAGACAGGGGTGTTGTTATGTTATGGTAGACAGGAGTGTTGTTATGGTAGACAGGGGTGTTGTTATGGTAGACAGGGGTGTTGCTATGGTAGACAGGGGTGTTGTTATGTTATGGTAGACAGAGGTGTTGTTATGGCAGACAGGGGTATTGTTATGGTAGACAGGAGTGTTGTTATGTTATGGTAGACAGGAGTGTTGTTATGGTAGACAGGGGTGTTGTTATGGTAGACAGGGGTGTTGTTATGGCAGACAGGGGTGTTGTTATGGTAGACAGGGGTGTTGTTATGGTAGACAGGAGTGTTGTTATGGTAGACATGGGTGTTGTTATGGTAGACAGGGGTGTTGTTATGGTAGACAGGGGTGTTGTTATGGTAGACAGGGGTGTTGTTATTTTATGGCAGACAGGAGTGTTTTTATGGTAGACAGGGGTGTTGTTATGATAGACAGGGGTGTTGTTATGGTAGACAGGGGTGTTGTTATGGTAGACAGGGGTGTTGTTATGTTATGGTAGACAGGGGTGTTGTTATGGTAGACAGGAGTGTTGTTATGGCAGACAGGGGTGTTGTTATGGTAGACAGGGATGTTGTTATGATAGACAGGGTGTTGTTATGGTAGACAGGGAGTTGTTATGGTAGACAGGGGTGTTGTTATGTTATGGTAGACAGTGGTGTTGTTATGTTATGGTAGACAGGGGTGTTGTTATGTTAGACAGGAGTGGTGTTATGTTATGGTAGACAGGGGTGTTGTTATGGTAGACAGGGGTGTTGTTATGGTAGACAGGGGTGTTGTTATGGTAGACAGGGGTGTTGTTATGGTAGACATGGGTGTTGTTATGGTAGACAGGGGTGTTGTTATGGTAGACAGGGGTGTTGTTATGGTAGACAGGGGTGTTGTTATTTTATGGCAGACAGGAGTGTTTTTATGGTAGACAGGGGTGTTGTTATGATAGACAGGGGTGTTGTTATGGTAGACAGGGGTGTTGTTATGGTAGACAGGGGTGTTGTTATGTTATGGTAGACAGGGGTGTTGTTATGGTAGACAGGAGTGTTGTTATGGCAGACAGGGATGTTGTTATGATAGACAGGGGTGTTGTTATGGTAGACAGGGGAGTTGTTATGGTAGACAGGGGTGTTGTTATGTTATGGTAGACAGTGGTGTTGTTATGTTATGGTAGACAGGGGTGTTGTTATGTTAGACAGGAGTGGTGTTATGTTATGGTAGACAGGGGTGTTGTTATGGTAGACAGGGGTGTTGTTATGTTATGGTAGACAGGGGTGTTGTTATGGTAGACAGGGGTGTTGTTATGGTAGACAGGGTGTTGTTGTGATAGACAGGGGTGTTGTTATGATAAACAGGGGTGTTGTTATGGTAGACAGGGGTGTTGTTATGGTAGACAGGGGTGTTGTTATGGTAGACAGGGGTGTTGTTGTGATAGACAGGGGTGTTGTTATGATAAACAGGGGTGTTGTTATGGTAGACAGTGGTGTTGTTATGTTATGGTAGACAGGGGTGTTGTTATGGTAGACAGGAGTGGTGTTATGTTATGGTAGACAGGGGTGTTGTTATGGTAGACAGGGGTGTTGTTGTGATAGACAGGGGTGTTGTTATGATAAACATTGGTGTTGTTATGTTAGACAGGGGTGTTGTTATGTTATGGTAGACAGGGGTGTTGTTATGGTAGACAGGAGTGTTGTTATGGTAGACAGGGGTGTTGTTATGGCAGACAGGGCTGTTGTTATGGTAGACAGGGGTGTTGTTATGGCAGACAGGGGTGTTGTTATGGCAGACAGGGGTGTTGTTATGGTATACAGGGGTGTTGTTATGGTAGACAGGAGTGTTGTTATGGTAGACATGGGTGTTGTTATGGTAGACAGGGGTGTTGTTATGGTAGACAGGGATGTTGTTATGGTAGACAGGGGTGTTGTTATTTTATGGCAGACAGGAGTGTTTTTATGGTAGACAGGGGTGTTGTTATGATAGACAGGGGTGTTGTTATGGTAGACAGGGGTGTTGTTATGGTAGACAGGGGTGTTGTTATGTTATGGTAGACAGGGGTGTTGTTATGGTAGACAGGAGTGTTGTTATGGCAGACAGGGGTGTTGTTATGGTAGACAGGGATGTTGTTATGATAGACAGGGGTGTTGTTATGGTAGACAGGGGAGTTGTTATGGTAGACAGGGGTGTTGTTATGTTATGGTAGACAGTGGTGTTGTTATGTTATGGTAGACAGGGGTGTTGTTATGGTAGACAGGAGTGGTGTTATGTTATGGTAGACAGGGGTGTTGTTATGGTAGACAGGGGTGTTGTTATGTTATGGTAGATATGGGTGTTGTTATGTTAGACAGGAGTGGTGTTATGTTATGGTAGACAGGGGTGTTGTTATGGTAGACAGGGGTGTTGTTATGTTATGGTAGACAGGGGTGTTGTTATGGTAGACAGGAGTGGTGTTATGTTATGGTAGACAGGGGTGTTGTTATGGTAGACAGGGGTGTTGTTGTGATAGACAGGGGTGTTGTTATGATAAACAGGGGTGTTGTTATGGTAGACAGGGGTGTTGTTATGGTAGACAGGGGTGTTGTTATGGTAGACAGGGGTGTTGTTGTGATAGACAGGGGTGTTGTTATGATAAACAGGGGTGTTGTTATGGTAGACAGTGGTGTTGTTATGTTATGGTAGACAGGGGTGTTGTTATGGTAGACAGGAGTGGTGTTATGTTATGGTAGACAGGGGTGTTGTTATGGTAGACAGGGGTGTTGTTGTGATAGACAGGGGTGTTGTTATGATAAACAGGGGTGTTGTTATGTTAGACAGGGGTGTTGTTATGTTATGGTAGACAGGGGTGTTGTTATGGTAGACAGGAGTGTTGTTATGGTAGACAGGGGTGTTGTTATGGTAGACAGGGGAGTTGTTATGGTAGACAGGGGTGTTGTTATGATAGACAGGGGTGTTGTTATGGTAGACAGGGGTGTTGTTATGGTAGACAGGGGTGTTGTTATGGTAGACAGGGGTGTTGTTATGATAGACAGGGGTGTTGTTATGGGAGACAGGGGTGTTGTTATGGTAGACAGGGGTGTTGTTATGGTAGACAGGAGTGTTGTTATGTTATGGTAGACAGGGGTGTTGTTATGGTAGACAGGAGTGTTGTTATGTTATAGTAGACAGGGGTGTTGTTATGTTATGGTAGACAGGGGTGTTGTTGTGATAGACAGGGGTGTTGTTATGATAAACAGGGGTGTTGTTATGTTAGACATGGGTGTTGTTATGGTAGACAGGGGTGTTGTTATGGTAGACAGGGGTGTTGTTATGATAGACAGGGGTGTTGTTAGACAGGGGTGTTGTTATGGGAGACAGGGGTGTTGTTATGGCAGACAGGAGTGTTTTTATGGTAGACAGGGGTGTTGTTATGATAGACAGGGGTGTTGTTATGGTAGACAGGGGTGTTGTTATGTTATGGTAGACAGGGGTGTTGTTATGTTATGGTAGACAGGGGTGTTGTTATGGTAGACAGGAGTGTTGTTATGGTAGACAGGGGTGTTGTTATGGTAGACAGGGGTGTTGTTATGGTAGACAGGGGTGTTGTTATGGGAGACAGGGGTGTTGTTATGGTAGACATGGGTGTTGTTATGGTAGACAGGAGTGTTGTTATGTTATGGTAGACAGGGGTGTTGTTATGGTAGACAGGAGTGTTGTTATGTTATAGTAGACAGGGGTGTTGTTATGTTATGGTAGACAGGAGTGTTGTTATGTTATGGTAGACAGGGGTGTTGTTATGTTATGGTAGACAGGGGTGTTGTTATGGTAGACAGGAGTGTTGTTATGGTAGACAGGGGTGTTGTTATGGTAGACAGGGGTGTTGTTATGGTAGACAGGAGTGTTGTTATGTTATGGTAGACAGGGGTGTTGTTATGTTATGGTAGACAGGAGTGTTGTTATGTTATGGTAGACAGGGGTGTTGTTATGTTATGGTAGACAGGGGTGTTGTTATGGTAGACAGGAGTGTTGTTATGTTATGGTAGACAGGAGTGTTGTTATGTTATGGTAGACAGGGGTGTTGTTAAGTTATGTTAGACAGGGTTGTTGTTATGGTAGACAGGGGTGTTGTTATGGTAGACAGGGGTGTTGTTATGTTATGGTAGACAGGAGTGTTGTTATGTTATGGTAGACAGGGGTGTTGTTATGGTAGACAGGAGTGTTGTTATGTTATGGTAGACAGGAGTGTTGTTATGTTATGGTAGACAGGGGTGTTGTTAAGTTATGTTAGACAGGGATGTTGTTATGATAGACAGGGGTGTTGTTATGGTAGACAGGGGTGTTGTTATGATAGACAGGGGTGTTGTTATGGTAGACAGGGGTGTTGTTATGGTAGACAGGGGTGTTGTTATGTTATGGTAGACAGGGGTGTTGTTATGTTATGGTAGACAGGGGTGTTGTTATGATAGACAGGGGTGTTGTTATGGTAGACAGGGGTGTTGTTATGGTAGACAGGGGTGTTGTTATGGTAGACAGGAGTGTTGTTATGTTATGGTAGACAGGGGTGTTGTTATGTTATGGTAGACAGGGGTGTTGTTATGGTAGACATGGGTGTTGTTATGGTAGACAGGGGTGTTGTTATGGTAGACAGGGGTGTTGTTATTTTATGGCAGACAGGAGTGTTTTTATGGTAGACAGGGGTGTTGTTATGATAGACAGGGGAGTTGTTATGGTAGACAGGGGTGTTGTTATGTTATGGTAGACAGGGGTGTTGTTATGTTATGGTAGACAGGAGTTGCTGGTATGGCAGACAGGGATGTTGTTATGGTAGACAGGGGTGTTGTTATGTTATGGTAGACAGTGGTGTTGTTATGTTATGGTAGACAGGGGTGTTGTTATGGTAGACAGGAGTGTTGTTATGTTATGGTAGACAGGAGTGTTGTTATGTTATGTCAGACAGGAGTGTTGTTATGATAGACAGGGTTGTTGTTATGGTAGACAGGGGTGTTGTTATGGTAGACAGGGGTGTTGTTATGGTAGACAGGAGTGTTGTTATGTTATGGTAGACAGGGGTGTTGTTATGGTATACAGGAGTGTTGTTATGTTATGGTAGACAGGGGTGTTGTTATGTTATGGTAGACAGGGGTGTTGTTAGGATAAACAGGGGTGTTGTTATGTTAGACAGGGGTGTTGTTATGGTAGACAGGGGTGTTGTTATGATAGACAGGGGTGTTGTTATGGTAGACAGGAGTGTTGTTATGTTATGGTAGACAGGGGTGTTGTTATGGTAGACATGAGTGTTGTTATGTTATAGTAGACTGGGGTGTTGTTATGTTATGGTAGACAGGGGTGTTGTTGTGATAGACAGGGGTGTTGTTATGATAAACAGGGGTGTTGTTATGTTAGACAGGGGTTTTGTTATGTTATGGTAGACAGGGGTGTTGTTATGTTATGGTAGACAGGGGTGTTGTTATGTTATGGTAGACAGGAGTGTTGTTATGGTAGACAGGGGTGTTGTTATGGCAGACAGGGGTGTTGTTATGGTAGACAGGGGTGTTGTTATGGTAGACGGGAGTGTTGTTATGGTAGACACTGGTGTTGTTATGGTAGACAGGGGTGTTGTTATGGTAGACAGGGGTGTTGTTATGGTAGACAGGAGTGTTGTTATGGTAGACAGGGGTGTTGTTATGGTAGACAGGGGTGTTGTTATGGTAGACAGGGGTGTTGTTATGTTATGGTAGACAGGGGTGTTGTTATGTTATGGTAGACAGGGGAGTTGTTATGTTATGGTAGACAGTGGTGTTGTTATGGTAGACAGGAGTGTTGTTATGGCAGACAGGGGTGTTGTTATGGTAGACAGGGGTGTTGTTATGATAGACAGGGGTGTTGTTATGGTAGACAGTGGTGTTGTTATGTTATGGTAGATATGGGTGTTGTTATGTTATGGTAGACAGGGGTGTTGTTATGGTAGACAGGGGTGTTGTTATGTTATGGCAGACAGGGGTGTTGTTATGTTATGGTAGATATGGGTGTTGTTATGTTATGGTAGACAGGGGTGTTGTTATGGTAGACAGGGGTGTTGTTATGATAGACAGGAGTGTTGTTATGATAGACAGGGGTGTTGTTATGGTAGACAGGGGTGTTGTTATGTTATGGTAGATATGGGTGTTGTTATGTTATGGTAGACAGGGGTGTTGTTATGTTATGGTAGACAGGGGAGTTGTTATGTTATGGTAGACAGGGGTGTTGTTATGGTAGACAGGAGTGTTGTTATGGCAGACAGGGGTGTTGTTATAGTAGACAGGGGTGTTGTTATGGTAGACACGAGTGTTGTTATGGTAGACAGGGGTGTTGTTAGTTATGGTAGACAGTGGTGTTGTTATGTTATGGTAGACAGGGGGGTTGTTATGGTAGACAGGAGTGTTGTTATGTTATGGTAGACATGAGTGTTGTTATGTTATGGTAGATAGGAGTGTTGTTATGTTATGGTAGACAGGGGTGTTGTTATGTTATGGTAGACAGGGGTGTTGTTATGTTATGGTAGACAGGAGTGTTGTTATGGTAGACAAGGGTGTTGTTTTGGCAGACAGGGGTGTTGTTATGGTAGACAGGAGTGTTGTTCTGGTAGACAGGGGTGTTGTTATGGTAGACAGGGGTGTTGTTATGGCAGACAGGGGTGTTGTTATGGTAGACAGGGGTGTTGTTATGGTAGACAGGAGTGTTGTTATGGCAGACATGGGTATTGTTATGGTAGACAGGGGTGTTGTTATGGTAGACAGGTGTGTTGTTATGGTAGACAGGGGTGTTGTTATGATAGACAGGGGTGTTGTTATGGTAGACAGGGGTGTTGTTATGGTAGACAGGGGTGTTGTTATGTTATGGTAGACAGTGGTGTTGTTATGTTATGGTAGACAGGGGTGTTGTTATGGTAGACAGGAGTGTTGTTATGTTATGGTAGACATGAGTGTTGTTATGTTATGGTAGAAAGGAGTGTTGTTATGTTATGGTAGACAGGGGTGTTGTTATGTTATGGTAGACAGGGGTGTTGTTATGTTATGGTAGACAGGAGTGTTGTTATGGTAGACAGGGGTGTTGTTATGGCAGACAGGGGTGTTGTTATGGTAGACAGGGGTGTTGTTATGGTAGACAGGAGTGTTGTTATGGTAGACACGGGTGTTGTTATGGTAGACAGGGGTGTTGTTATGGTAGACAGGGGTGTTGTTATGGTAGACAGGAGTGTTGTTATGGTAGACAGGGGTGTTGTTATGGTAGACAGGGGTGTTGTTATGGTAGACAGGGGTGTTGTTATGTTATGGTAGACAGGGGTGTTGTTATGTTATGGTAGACAGGAGAGTTGTTATGTTATGGTAGACAGTGGTGTTGTTATGTTATGGTAGATATGGGTGTTGTTATGTTATGGTAGATATGGGTGTTGTTATGTTATGGTAGACAGGGGTGTTGTTATGGTAGACAGGGGTGTTGTTATGTTATGGCAGACAGGGGTGTTGTTATGTTATGGTAGATATGGGTGTTGTTATGTTATGGTAGACAGGGGTGTTGTTATGGTAGACAGGGGTGTTGTTATGATAGACAGGAGTGTTGTTATGATAGACAGGGGTGTTGTTATGGTAGACAGGGGTGTTGTTATGTTATGGTAGATATGGGTGTTGTTATGTTATGGTAGACAGGGGTGTTGTTATGTTATGGTAGACAGGGGAGTTGTTATGTTATGGTAGACAGGGGTGTTGTTATGGTAGACAGGAGTGTTGTTATGGCAGACAGGGGTGTTGTTATGGTAGACAGGGGTGTTGTTATGATAGACAGGGGTGTTGTTATGGTAGACAGGGGTGTTGTTAGTTATGGTAGACAGTGGTGTTGTTATGTTATGGTAGACAGGGGTGTTGTTATGGTAGACAGGAGTGTTGTTATGTTATGGTAGACATGAGTGTTGTTATGTTATGGTAGATAGGAGTGTTGTTATGTTATGGTAGACAGGGGTGTTGTTATGTTATGGTAGACAGGGGTGTTGTCATTTTATGGTAGACAGGAGTGTTGTTATGGTAGACAAGGGTGTTGTTATGGCAGACAGGGGTGTTGTTATGGTAGACAGGAGTGTTGTTATGGTAGACAGGGGTGTTGTTATGGTAGACAGGGGTGTTGTTATGGCAGACAGGGGTGTTGTTATGGTAGACAGGGGTGTTGTTATGGTAGACAGGAGTGTTGTTATGGCAGACATGGGTGTTGTTATGGTAGACAGGGGTGTTGTTATGGTAGACAGGTGTGTTGTTATGGTAGACAGGGGTGTTGTTATGATAGACAGGGGTGTTGTTATGGTAGACAGGGGTGTTGTTATGGTAGACAGGGGTGTTGTTATGTTATGGTAGACAGTGGTGTTGTTATGTTATGGTAGACAGGGGTGTTGTTATGGTAGACAGGAGTGTTGTTATGTTATGGTAGACATGAGTGTTGTTATGTTATGGTAGAAAGGAGTGTTGTTATGTTATGGTAGACAGGGGTGTGGTTATGTTATGGTAGACAGGGGTGTTGTTATGGTAGACAGGAGTGTTGTTATGTTGTGGTAGACAGGGGTGTTGTTATGGTAGACAGGGGTGTTGTTATGTTATGGAAGACAGTAGTGTTGTTATGGTAGACAGGGGTGTTGTTATGGCAGACATGGGTGTTGTTATGGTAGACATGGGTGTTGTTATGGTAGACAGGGGTGTTGTTATGGCAGACAGGGGTGTTGTTATGGTAGACAGGGGTGTTGTTATGGTAGACAGGAGTGTTGTTATGGTAGACACGAGTGTTGTTATGGTAGACAGGTGTGTTGTTATGGTAGACAGGGGTGTTGTTATGGTAGACAGGGATGTTGTTATTTTATGGCAGACAGGAGTGTTTTTATGGTAGACAGGGGTGTTGTTATGATAGACAGGGGTGTTGTTATGGTAGACAGGGGTGTTGTTATGGTAGACAGGGGTGTTGTTATGGTAGACAGGGATGTTCTTATTTTATGGCAGACAGGAGTGTTTTTATGGTAGACAGGGGTGTTGTTATGATATAGACAGGGGTGTTGTTATTGTAGACAGGGGTGTTGTTATGGTAGACAGGGGTGTTGTTATGTTATGGTAGACAGGGGTGTTGTTATGGTAGACAGGAGTGTTGTTATGTTATGGTAGACATGAGTGTTGTTATGTTATGGTAGGATAGGAGTGTTGTTATGTTATGGTAGACAGGGGTGTTGTTGTGGTAGACAGGGGTGTTGTTATGTTATGGTAGACAGGGGTGTTGTTATGTTATGGTAGACAGGGGTGTTGTTAGGTTATGGTAGACAGTAGTGTTGTTATGGTAGACAGGGGTGTTGTTATGGCAGACAGGAGTGTTGTTATGGTAGACAGGGGTGTTGTTATGGTAGACAGGAGTGTTGTTATGGTAGACAGGGGTGTTGTTATGGTAGACAGGGGTGTTGTTATGGTAGACAGGGGTGTTGTTATGGCAGACAGGGGTGTTGTTATGGTAGACAGGGGTGTTGTTATGGTAGACAGGGGTGTTGTTATGGTAGACAGGAGTGTTGTTATGGTAGACACGGGTGTTGTTATGGTAGACAGGGGTGTTGTTATGGTAGACAGGGGTGTTGTTATGTTATGGTAGATATGGGTGTTGTTATGTTATGGTAGACAGGGGTGTTGTTATGGTAGACAGGAGTGTTGTTATGGTAGACACGAGTGTTGTTATGGTAGACAGGGGTGTTGTTATGGTAGACAGGGGTGTTGTTATGGTAGACAGGGATGTTGTTATTTTATGGCAGACAGGAGTGTTTTTATGGTAGACAGGGGTGTTGTTATGGTAGACAGGGGTGTTGTTGTGGTAGACAGGGGTGTTGTTATGTTATGGTAGACAGGGGTGTTGTTATGTTATGGTAGACAGGGGTGTTGTTATGTTATGGTAGACAGGGGTGTTGTTATGGTAGACAGGGATGTTGTTATGGTAGACAGTGGTGTTGTTATGATAGACAGGGGTGTTGTTATGATAGACAGGGGTGTTGTTATGGTAGACAGGGGTGTTGTTATGTTATGGTAGACAGTGGTGTTGTTATGTTATGGTAGACAGGTGTGTTGTTATGGTAGACAGGAGTGTTGTTATGTTATGGTAGACATGAGTGTTGTTATGTTATGGTAGATAGGAGTGTTGTTATGTTATGGTAGACAGGGGTGTTGTTATGTTATGGTAGATATGGGTGTTGTTATGGTAGACAGGGGTGTTGTTATGTTATCGTAGACAGGGGTGTTGTTATGGCAGACAGGGGTGTTGTTATGGTAGACAGGGGTGTTGTTATGGTAGACAGGAGTGTTATTATGGTAGACAGGGGTGTTGTTATGGTAGACAGGGGTGTTGTTATGGTAGACAGGGGTGTTGTTATGGCAGACAGTGGTGTTGTTATGGTAGACAGGGGTGTTGTTATGGTAGACAGGAGTGTTGTTATGGTAGACATGGGTGTTGTTATGGTAGACAGGGGTGTTGTTATGGTAGACAGGGGTGTTGTTATTTTATGGCAGACAGGAGTGTTTTTATGGTAGACAGGGGTGTTGTTATGATAGACAGGGGTGTTGTTATGATAGACAGGGGTGTTGTTATGGTAGACAGGGGTGTTGTTATGTTATGGTAGACAGTGGTATTGTTATGTTATGGTAGACAGGGGTGTTGTTATGTTATGGTAGACAGGGGTGTTGTTATGGTAGACAGGAGTGTTGTTATGGCAGACAGGGGTGTTGTTATGGTAGACAGGGTTGTTGTTATGATAGACAGGAGTGTTGTTATGTTATGGTAGACAGCGGTGTTGTTATGTTATGGTAGACAGGGGTGTTGTTATGGTAGACAGGAGTGTTGTTATGTTATGGTAGACAGGGGTGTCGTTATGTTATGGTAGACAGGGGTGTTGTTATGGCAGACAGTGGTGTTGTTATGGTAGACAGGGGTGTTGTTATGGTAGACAGGAGTGTTGTTATGGTAGACATGGGTGTTGTTATGGTAGACAGGGGTGTTGTTATGGTAGACAGGGGTGTTGTTATTTTATGGCAGACAGGAGTGTTTTTATGGTAGACAGGGGTGTTGTTATGATAGACAGGGGTGTTGTTATGGTAGACATGGGTGTTGTTATGGTAGACAGGAGTGTTGTTATGTTATGGTAGACAGGGGTGTTGTTATGTTATGGTAGACAGGGGTGTTGTTATGGTAGACAGGAGTTGTTGTTATGCGCAGACAGGGGTGTTGTTATGGTAGACAGGGTGTTGTTATGATAGACAGGGGTGTTGTTATGGTAGACAGGGGTGTTGTTATGGTAGACAGGGGTGTTGTTATGTTATGGTAGACAGTGGTATTGTTATGTTATGGTAGACAGGGGTGTTGTTATAGTAGACAGGGGTGTTGTTATGTTATGGCAGACATGGGTATTTGTTATGTTATAGTAGACAGGGGTGTTGTTATGGTAGACAGGGAGTTGTTATGGTAGACAGGGTTGTTGTTATGATAGACAGGAGTGTTGTTATGTTATAGTAGACAGCGGTGTTGTTATGTTATAGTAGACAGGGGTGTTGTTATGGTAGACAGGAGTGTTGTTATGTTATGGTAGACAGGGGTGTTGTTATGTTATGGTAGACAAGGGTTGTTATGGTAGACAAGGGTGTTGTTATAGTAGACAGGTGTTGTTAGGTTATAGTAGATAGGGTGTTGTTATGTTATAGGCAGACAGGGTGTTGTTATGGTAGACAGGGGTGTTGTTATGTTATGGTAGACAGGGGTATTTGTTATGGTAGACAGGTGTTGTTATATTATGGTAGATGTAGTATTTGTTATGTTATGGTAGACAGGGTGTTGTTATGGCAGACAGTGGTGTTGTTATGGTAGACAGGGTGTTGTTATAGTAGACAGGAGTGTTGTTATGGTAGACATGGGTGTTTGTTATGGTAGACAGGGTGTTGTTATGGTAGACAGGGGTGTTGTTATTTTATAGTAGACAGGAGTGTTTTTATGGTAGACAGGGGTGTTGTTATGATAGACAGGGGTGTTGTTATGGTAGACATGGGTGTTGTTATGGTAGACAGGAGTGTTGTTATGTTATGGTAGACAGGGGTGTTGTTATGTTATAGTAGACAGGGTGTTGTTATAGTAGACAGGAGTGTTGTTATGGCAGACAGGGGTGTTGTTATGGTAGACAGGGGTGTTGTTATGATAGACAGGGGTGTTGTTATGGTAGACAGGGGTGTTGTTATGGTAGACAGGGGTGTTGTTATGTTATGGTAGACAGTGGTATTGTTATGTTATGGTAGACAGGGGTGTTGTTATGGTAGACAGGGTGTTGTTATGTTATGGTAGACATGGGTGTTGTTATGTTATGGTAGACAGGGGTGTTGTTATGGTAGACAGGGGAGTTGTTATGGTAGACAGGGTTGTTGTTATGATAGACAGGAGTGTTGTTATGTTATGGTAGACAGCGGTGTTGTTATGTTATAGTAGACAGGGGTGTTGTTATGGTAGACAGGAGTGTTGTTATGTTATGGTAGACAGGGGTGTGTTATGTTATGGTAGACAGGGGTGTTGTTATGGTAGACAAGGGTGTTGTTATGGTAGACAGGGGTGTTGTTAGGTTATGGTAGATATGGGTGTTGTTATGTTATGGTAGACAGGGGTGTTGTTATAGTAGACAGGGTGTTGTTATGTTATGGTAGACAGGGGTGTTGTTATGGTAGACAGGGGTGTTGTTATATATATGGTAGATGTAGGTGTTGTTATGTTATGGTAGACAGGGGTGTTGTTATGTTATGGTAGACATAGGTGTTGTTATGGTAGACAGGGGTGTTGTTATAGTAGACAGGAGTGTTGTTATGTTATAGTAGACAGGAGTGTTTTTATGGTAGACAGGGTGTTTGTTATGGCAGACAGGGGTGTTGTTATGGTTAGTTTGTTATGGTAGACAGGGGTGTTGTTATTAGACAGGGGTGTTGTTATGTTATGGTAGACAGGAGTGTTGTTATGTTATGGTAGACAGGGGTGTTGTTATGGTAGACAGGGTGTTGTTATGGTAGACAGGGGTTTTGTTATGGTAGACAGGGGTGTTGTTATGGTAGACAGGGTGTTGTTATGTTATGGTAGACAGTGGTGTTGTTATGTTATGGTAGACAGGGGTTGTTATGGTAGACAGGAGTGTTGTTATGTTATGGTAGACATGAGTGTTGTTATGTTATGGTAGATAGGAGTGTTGTTATGTTATGGTAGACAGGGGTGTTGTTATGTTATGGTAGACAGGGTGTTGTTATGTTATGGTAGACAGGAGTGTTGTTATGGTAGACAAGGGTGTTGTTTTGGCAGACAGGGGTGTTGTTATGGTAGACAGGAGTGTTGTTTCTGGTAGACAGGGGTGTTGTTATGGTAGACAGGTATTGTTGTTATGGCAGACAGGGTGTTGTTATGGTAGACAGGGTGTTTGTTATGGTAGACAGGAGTGTTGTTATGGCAGACATGGGTATTGTTATGGTAGACAGGGGTGTTGTTATGGTAGACAGTGTGTTGTTATGGTAGACAGGGGTGTTGTTATGATAGACAGGGGTGTTGTTATAGTAGACAGGGGTGTTTGTTATGGTAGACAGGGTGTTGTTATGTTATGGTAGACAGTGGTGTTGTTATGTTATGGTAGACAGGGTGTTGTTATGGTAGACAGGAGTGTTGTTATGTTATGGTAGACATGAGTGTTTTATGTTATGGTATAAAGGAGTGTTGTTATGTTATGGTAGACAGGGGTGTTGTTATGTTATAGTAGACAGGGGTGTTGTTATGTTATAGTAGACAGGAGTGTTGTTATGGTAGACAGGGGTGTTGTTATAGCAGACAGGGTGTTGTTATAGTAGACAGGGGTTTGTTATGGTAGACAGGAGTGTTGTTATGGTAGACACGGGTGTTGTTATGGTAGACAGGGGTGTTGTTATGGTAGACAGGGGTGTTGTTATGGTAGACAGGGTGTTGTTATGGTAGACAGGGGTGTTGTTATGGTAGACAGGGGTGTTGTTATAGTAGACAGGGGTGTTGTTATGTTATAGTAGACAGGGGGTGTTGTTATGTTATGGTAGACAGGAGAGTTGTTATGTTATGGTAGACAGTGGTGTTGTTATGTTATAGTAGATATGGGTGTTGTTATGTTATGGTAGATAAGGTGTTGTTATGTTATAGTAGACAGGGGTGTTGTTATGGTAGACAGGGTGTTGTTATGTTATAGCAGACAGGGGTGTTGTTATGTTATGGTAGATATGGGTGTTGTTATGTTATAGTAGACAGGGTGTTGTTATGGTAGACAGGGAGTGTTGTTATGATAGACAGGAGTGTTGTTATGATAGACAGGGTGTTGTTATGGTAGACAGGGGTGTTGTTATGTTATGGTAGATATGGGTGTTGTTATGTTATGGTAGACAGGGGTGTTGTTATGTTATGGTAGACAGGGAGTTGTTATGTTATGGTAGACAGGGGTGTTGTTATGGTAGACAGGAGTGTTGTTATGGCAGACAGGGTGTTGTTATGGTAGACAGGGGTGTTGTTATGATAGACAGGGTGTTGTTATAGTAGACAGGGGTGTTGTTAGTTATGGTAGACAGTGGTGTTGTTATGTTATGGTAGACAGGGGGTGTTGTTATGGTAGACAGGAGTGTTGTTATGTTATAGTAGACATGAGTGTTGTTATGTTATAGTAGATAGGAGTGTTGTTATGTTATAGTAGACAGGGGTGTTGTTATGTTATGGTAGACAGGGTGTTGTTATGTTATGGTAGACAGGAGTGTTGTTATGGTAGACAAGGGTGTTGTTATGGCAGACAGGGGTGTTGTTATGGTAGACAGGAGTGTTGTTATGGTAGACAGGGGTGTTGTTATGGTAGACAGGGGTGTTGTTATGGCAGACAGGGGTGTTGTTATGGTAGACAGGGGTGTTGTTATGGTAGACAGGAGTGTTATGGCAGACATGGGTATTGTTATGGTAGACAGGGGTGTTGTTATGGTAGACAGGTGTGTTGTTATGGTAGACAGGGGTGTTGTTATGATAGACAGGGGTGTTGTTATGGTAGACAGGGGGTGTTGTTATGGTAGACAGGGTGTTGTTATGTTATGGTAGACAGTGGTGTTGTTATGTTATGGTAGACAGGTGTTGTTATGGTAGACAGGAGTGTTGTTATGTTATGGTAGACATGAGTGTTGTTATGTTTATGGTAGAAAGGAGTGTTGTTATGTTATGGTAGACAGGGGTGTGGTTATGTTATGGTAGACAGGGTGTTGTTATGGTAGACAGGAGTGTTGTTATGTTGTGGTAGACAGGGGTGTTGTTATGGTAGACAGGGGTGTTGTTATGTTATGGAAGACAGTAGTGTTGTTATGGTAGACAGGGGTGTTGTTATGGCAGACATGGGTGTTGTTATGGTAGACATGGGTGTTGTTATGGTAGACAGGGGTGTTGTTATGGCAGACAGGGGTGTTGTTATGGTAGACAGGGTGTTGTTATGGTAGACAGGAGTGTTGTTATGGTAGACACGAGTGTTGTTATGGTAGACAGGTGTGTTGTTATGGTAGACAGGGGGTGTTGTTATGGTAGACAGGGATGTTGTTATTTTATGGCAGACAGGAGTGTTTTTATGGTAGACAGGGGTGTTGTTATGATAGACAGGGGTATTTGTTATGGTAGACAGGGGTGTTGTTATGGTAGACAGGGGTGTTGTTATGGTAGACAGGGATGTTCTTATTTTATGGCAGACAGGAGTGTTTTTATGGTAGACAGGGGTGTTGTTATGATATAGACAGGGGTGTTGTTATTGTAGACAGGGGTGTTGTTATGGTAGACAGGGGTGTTGTTATGTTATGGTAGACAGGGGTGTTGTTATGGTAGACAGGAGTGTTGTTATGTTATGGTAGACATGAGTGTTGTTATGTTATAGTAGGATAGGAGTGTTGTTATATGTTATGGTAGACAGGGGTATTTATTGTGGTAGACAGGGTGTTGTTATGTTATGGTAGACAGGGGTGTTGTTATGTTATGGTAGACAGGGGTGTTGTTAGGTTATGGTAGACAGTAGTGTTGTTATGGTAGACAGGGGTGTTGTTATGGCAGACAGGAGTGTTGTTATGGTAGACAGGGGTGTTATTTATTATGGTAGACAGGAGTGTTGTTATGGTAGACAGGGTGTATGTTATGGTAGACAGGGGTGTTGTTATGGTAGACATATGTTATGGCAGACAGGGGTGTTGTTATGGTAGACAGGGGTGTTGTTATGGTAGACAGGGGTGTTGTTATGGCAGACAGGAGTGTTGTTATGGTAGACACGGGTGTTGTTATAGTGAGACAGGGGTGTTGTTATGGTAGACAGGGGTGTTGTTATGTTATGGTAGATATAGGTGTTGTTATGTTATGGTAGACAGGGTGTTGTTATGGTAGACAGGAGTGTTGTTATAGTAGACAAGAGTGTTGTTATAAGTAGACAGGGTGTTGTTATGGTAGACAGGGGTTTATTATGGTAGACAGGGATGTTGTTATTTTATGGCAGACAGGAGTGTTTTTATGGTAGACAGGGGTGTTGTTATGGTAGACAGGGGTGTTGTTGTGGTAGACAGGGTGTTGTTATGTTATGGTAGACAGGGGTGTTGTTATGTTATGGTAGACAGGGGTGTTGTTATGTTATGGCAGACAGGGGTGTTGTTATAGTAGACAGGGATGTTTGTTATGGTAGACAGTGGTGTTGTTATGATAGACAGGGGTGTTGTTATGATAGACAGGGTGTTGTTATGGTAGACAGGGGTGTTGTTATGTTATGGTAGACAGTGGTGTTGTTATGTTATGGTAGACAGGTGTGTTGTTATGGTAGACAGGAGTGTTGTTATGTTATGGTAGACATGAGTGTTGTTATGTTATGGTAGATAGGAGGTTGTTATGTTATGGTAGACAGGGGTGTTGTTATGTTATGGTAGATATGGGTGTTGTTATGGTAGACAGGGTGTTGTTATGTTATCGTAGACAGGGGTGTTGTTATGGCAGACAGGGGTGTTGTTATGGTAGACAGGGGTGTTGTTATGGTAGACAGGAGTGTTATTATGGTAGACAGGGTGTTGTTATGGTAGACAGGGGTGTTGTTATGGTAGACAGGGGTGTTGTTATGGCAGACAGTGGTGTTGTTATGGTAGACAGGGGTGTTGTTATGGTAGACAGGAGTGTTGTTATGGCAGACATGGGTGTTGTTATGGCAGACAGGGGTGTTGTTATGGTAGACAGGGGTGTTGTTATTTTATGGCGACCCAGGAGTGTTTTTATGGTAGACAGGGGTGTTGTTATGATAGACAGGGGTGTTGTTATATGATAGACAGGGGTGTTGTTATGGCAGACAGGGTGTTGTTATGTTATGGTAGACAGTGGTATTGTTATGTTATGGTAG
>NC_068437.1:55683892-55687512 GCF_023373465.1 Oncorhynchus keta | reverse complement strand
TGTTATGTTATGGTAGACAGGGGTGTTGTTATGTTAGACAGGGGTGTGTTATGGTAGACAGTGAGTGTTGTTATGGTAGACAGGGGTGTTGTTATGGTAGACAGGGGTGTTGTTATGATAGACAGGGGTGTTGTTATGGTAGACAGGGGGTTTTGTTGTTATGTTATGGTAGACAGGGGTGTTATGTTATGGTAGACAGGGGTGCTGTTATAGTAGACAGTGTGTTATTATGGTAGACAGGGGTGTTGTTATGTTATGGTTTAGAACAGGGTGTTGTTATGGTAGACAGGGAGTTGTTATAGTAGACAGGGGTGGCATGATGTGGGTTTATTGTTATGATGTTATAGTAGACAGGGGTGTTATAGTAGTTTATGTTATGGTAGACAGGGTGTTGTTATGTTATGGTAGACAGGGTATTTGGTTATTGTTATGGTAGACAGGAGTATATTATTATGGTAGACAGGGGTGTTGTTATGGTAGACAGGAGGTGTCGTTATGTTATGGTAGACAGGGGTGTTGTTATGGTAGACAGGAGTGTTGTTATGGTAGATAGGGGTGGTTATGGTAGACAGGGGTGTTGTTATGATAGACAGTGGTGTTGTTATGGCAGACAGGGTTGTTATGGTAGACAGGAGTGTTGTTATGGTAGACATGGGTGTTGTTATGGTAGACAGGGGTGTTGTTATGGTAGACAGGGATGTTGTTATTTTATGGCAGACAGGAGTGTTTTTATGGTAGACAGGGGTGTTGTTATGATAGACAGGGTGTTGTTATGGTAGACATGGGTGTTGTTATGGTAGACAGGGGTGTTGTTATGTTATGGTAGACAGGGGTGTTGTTATGTTATGGTAGACAGTGGTGTTGTTATGGTAGACAGGAGTGTTGTTATGGCAGACAGGGGTTGTTATGTTATGGTAGACAGGGGTGTTGTTAGGTTATGATAGACAGTGGTTTGTTATGGTAGACAGGGATGTTGTTATGGTAGACAGGGGTGTTGTTATGTTATGGTAGACAGTGGTATTGTTATGTTATGGTAGACAGGGGTGTTGTTATGGTAGACAGGGGTGTTGTTATGTTATGGTAGACATGGGTGTTGTTATGTTATGGTAGACAGGGTGTTGTTATGGTAGACAGGGGAGTGTTGTTATGGTAGACAGGGTTGTTGTTATGATAGACAGGAGTGTTGTTATGTTATGGTAGACAGCGGTGTTGTTATGTTATGGTAGACAGGGGTGTTGTTATGGTAGACAGGAGTGTTGTTATGTTATGGTAGACAGGGGTGTTGTTGTGTTATGGTAGACAGGGGTGTTGTTATGGCAGACAAGGGTGTTGTTATGGTAGACAGGGTGTTGTTAGGTTATGGTAGATATGGGTGTTGTTATGTTATGGCAGACAGGGGTGTTGTTATGGTAGACAGGGTGTTGTTATGTTATGGTAGACAGGGGTGTTGTTATGGTAGACAGGGGTGTTGTTATGCTATGGTAGATGTGGGTGTTGTTATGTTATGGTAGACAGGGGTGTTGTTATGGCAGACAGTGGTGTTGTTATGGTAGACAGGGGTGTTGTTATGGTAGACAGGAGTGTTGTTATGGTAGACATGGGTGTTGTTATGGTAGACAGGGGTGTTGTTATGGTAGACAGGGGTGTTGTTATTTTATGGCAGACAGGAGTGTTTTTATGGTAGACAGGGGTGTTGTTATGATAGACAGGGGTGTTGTTATGGTAGACATGGGTGTTGTTATGGTAGACAGGAGTGTTGTTATGTTATGGTAGACAGGGGTGTTGTTATGTTATGGTAGACAGGGGTGTTGTTATGGTAGACAGGAGTGTTGTTATGGCAGACAGGGGTGTTGTTATGGTAGACAGGGGTGTTGTTATGATAGACAGGGGTGTTGTTATGGTAGACAGGGGTGTTGTTATGGTAGACAGGGGTGTTGTTATGTTATGGTAGACAGTGGTATTGTTATGTTATGGTAGACAGGGGTGTTGTTATGGTAGACAGGGGTGTTGTTATGTTATGGTAGACATGGGTGTTGTTATGTTATGGTAGACAGGGGTGTTGTTATGGTAGACAGGGGAGTTGTTATGGTAGACAGGGTTGTTGTTATGATAGACAGGAGTGTTGTTATGTTATGGTAGACAGCGGTGTTGTTATGTTATGGTAGACAGGGGTGTTGTTATGGTAGACAGGAGTGTTGTTATGTTATGGTAGACAGGGGTGTCGTTATGTTATGGTAGACAGGGGTGTTGTTATGGTAGACAAGGGTGTTGTTATGGTAGACAGGGGTGTTGTTAGGTTATGGTAGATATGGGTGTTGTTATGTTATGGCAGACAGGGGTGTTGTTATGGTAGACAGGGGTGTTGTTATGTTATGGTAGACAGGGGTGTTGTTATGGTAGACAGGGGTGTTGTTATGCTATGGTAGATGTGGGTGTTGTTATGTTATGGTAGACAGGGGTGTTGTTATGTTATGGTAGACAGGGGTGTTGTTTATGGTAGACAGGGTGTTGTTATGGTAGACAGGAGTGTTGTTATGTTATGGTAGACAGGAGTGTTTTTATGGTAGACAGGGGTGTTGTTATGGTAGACAGGGGTGTTGTTATGGTAGACAGGGGTTTTGTTATGGTAGACAGGGGTGTTGTTATGGTAGACAGGGGTGTTGTTATGTTATGGTAGACAGGAGTGTTGTTATGTTATGGTAGACAGGGGTGTTGTTATGGTAGACAGGGGTGTTGTTACGGCAGACAGGGGTGTTGTTACGGCAGACAGGGGTGACTGTTGACATCTCAAGGTGGGTTTAACCAGAGCCTGTTAGCCGTAGTCAGCCAGAGGCCTACTAATCCAGGAAAACAAACAACGCAAGTAGCGCACGCCTAGCTAACTGTCTCTGTCACTGCTAAACTATGCCATGATCTTATTAACTCTGACACACACAAGTGTTTCTCACTAAAGCGTATTGATATTCCTTTCAGACTCCTGAGCTGAAGGTGGACAGTTTGCAGTTTTAAAACGTTTTAAAACTCTTGAAGCCCTACTGAACACTACCCAGGATAAGAGCGCACCATGGCCAGGAAATGCAGAGATTCAGTCTGAACAGAGAGTACTGTTAGCTAGGCGTGTTCTACCAGAACCTCAAACCACAAGTTCCAGAACCCCTCTACTTATTCTAGAAGCAGAACCCTTCCGTTTATTTATCCACACAGCTGTTTGTTTATCAAAGCAGAAGGAGAAGGTTATGATTTATTCATCATCTAGGTCGACCTAAAAATGAAGCAAAAAACATAATATTTTAGCTAACAGGACCAGAGTCTGTCACAAAATGGAGGGTATCGAAATGTCAAGTGACAAACATAATATTGGTTATGTCTGAGAGGAGGCGTGTGTGTGTGTGTGTGTGTGTGTGTGTGTGTGTGTGTGTGTGTGTGTGTGTGTGTGTGTGTGTGTGTGTGTGTGTGTGTGTGTGTGTGTGTGTGTGTCTGTGCGTGCGTACGTGTGTGTGTGGCATGGTTGCCTTGATACACAAGGCTCCCGAGTGACGCAGCGGCCTAAGGCACTGCATCTCAGTTGCAAGATATACTGTCCCTGGTTCAAATCCAGGCTGTATCACATCCGGTTGGGA
>NC_068437.1:55623892-55671392 GCF_023373465.1 Oncorhynchus keta | reverse complement strand
TCTCTCCCCTCTCCCCCAACCCCTCACACTTTCTCAACTCTACCCAACCCCTCTCCCACAACCCCTGTCCCCAACCCTTCTCCCCCAACCCCTCACACTTTCTCAACTCTCCCCAACCCCTCTCCCACAACCCCTGTCCCCAACCCCTCTCCCCTCTACCATCTCTCTCAAACCCTCTCCCCCTCTCCAACACTTTCTCCCCAACCCTTTCCCCTCTCCCCAAACACTTTCCCCCTATCCCCCAACCCCTCTCCCCAACCCCTCTCCCTTCTCCCCTCTCCCCAACCCCTCTCCCTTCCCCCTCTCCCCAACCACTCTCCCCCTCTCCCTCTCCCCAACCACTCCCCCCCTCTCCCCAACCACTCTCCCCTTCCCCAACCACTCTCCCCCTCTCCCCAACCACTCTCCCCTTCTCCCCCTCTCCCCAACCACTCTCACACTCTCCCTTCTCCCCCAACCCTTTCTATCTATTTCAATACTCACCAACATACTGTACAGTAAAACAAAGACTCAGTGCATCTCTTCTAGAATATGTGGCAGTGGTTTTAGTGGTTGTTGAATGTACTATATGAGAGGAGTCCTGATGTGATGACAGCGGAGGTGAACACACCTAGTCTAGTCTACTGTGTGATTGATGAGATGCTTCAGGTCCACATGTGGATGAGATGCTGCAGGTCCACATGTGGATGAGATGCTGCAGGTCCAGATGTGGATGAGATGCTGCAGGTCCAGATGTGGATGAGATGCTGCAGGTCCACATGTGGATGAGATGCTGCAGGTCCACATGTGGATGAGATGCTGCAGGTCCACATGTGGATGAGATGCTGCAGGTCCACATGTGGATGAGATGCTGCAGGTCCACATGTGGATGAGATGCTCCAGGTCCACATGTGGATGAGATGCTGCAGGTCCACATGTGGATGAGATGCTGCAGGTCCACATGTGGATGAGATGCTGCAGGTCCACATGTGGATGAGATGCTGCAGGTCCACATGTGGATGAGATGCTGCAGGTCCACATGTGGATGAGATGCTGCAGGTCCACATGTGGATGAGATGCTGCAGGTCCACATGTGGATGAGATGCTGCAGGTCCACATGTGGATAAGATGCTGCAGGTCCACATGTGGATGAGATGCTGCAGGTCCACATGTGGATGAGATGCTGCAGGTCCACATGTGGATGAGATGCTGCAGGTCCACATGTGGATGAGATGCTGCAGGTCCACATGTGGATGAGATGCTCCAGGTCCACATGTGGATGAGATGCTCCAGGTCCACATGTGGATGAGATGCTCCAGGTCCACATGTGGATGAGATGCTGCAGGTCCACATGTGGATGAGATGCTGCAGGTCCACATGTGGATGAGATGCTCCAGGTCCACATGTGGATGAGATACAACCCCTCCACTCTAACCACTAGGCTACCTGACGCCCCACCACTCTAACCACTAGGCTACCTGCCGCCCCTCCACTCTAACCACTAGACTACCTGCCGCCCCTCCACTCTAACCACTAGACTACCTGCCGCCCCCCCACTCTAACCACTAGGCTACCTGCCGCCCCTCCACTCTAACCACTAGGCTACCTGACGCCCCACCACTCTAACCACTAGGCTACCTGCCGCCCCTCCACTCTAACCACTAGACTACCTGCCGCCCCTCCACTCTAACCCCTAGACTACCTGCCGCCTCTCCACTCTAACCACTAGGCTACCCTGCCGCCCCTCCACTCTAACCACTAGGCGACCCTGCCGCCCCTCCACTCTAACCACTAGGCTACCTGACGCCCCTCCACTCTAACCACTAGGCTACCCTGCCGCCCCTCCACTCTAACCACTAGACTACCTGCCGCCCCTCCACTCTAACCACTAGGCTACCCTGCCGCCCCCCCACTCTAACCACTAGACTACCTGCCGCCCCTCCACTCTAACCACTAGACTACCTGCCGCCCCTCCACTCTAACCACTAGGCTACCCTGCCGCCCCTCCACTCTAACCACTAGGCTACCCTGCCGCCCCTCCACTTTAACCACTAGGCTACCTGACGCCCCTCCACTCTAACCACTAGGCTACCTGCCGCCCCTCCACTCGAACCACTAGACTACCTGCCGCCCCTCCACTCTAACCACTAGGCTACCCTGCCGCCCCTCCACTCTAACCACTAGACTACCTGCCGCCCCTCCACTCTAACCACTAGGCTACCCTGCCGCCCCTCCACTCTAACCACTAGACTACCTGCCACCCCTCCACTCTAACCACTAGGATACCTGGTTCTAATAGCCCCTGTTTTCTAAGAGTGTTGTTTCTGATTTATCCTCCTCCTCTCCCCCATGACACCATTATGAATCAGATGAGACTGAGCCCATGACACCATTATGAATCAGATGAGACTGAGCCCATGACACCATTATGAATCAGATGAGACTGAGCCCATGACACCATTATGAATCAGATGAGACTGAGCCCATGACACCATTATGAATCAGATGAGACTGAGCCCATGACACCATTATGAATCAGATGAGACTGAGCCCATGACACCATTATGAATCAGATGAGACTGAGCCCATGACACCATTATGAATCAGATGAGACTGAGCCCATGACACCATTATGAATCAGATGAGACTGAGCCCATGACACCATTATGAATCAGATGAGACTGAGCCCATGACACCATTATGAATCAGCTGAATTGTTATTTCTGATGTGTCCTCTTCCTGTCTGCAGGTGTGGTTCCAGAACCGGCGTGCTAAGTGGAGGAAGAGGGAGAGGTTTGGTCAGATGCAGCAGGTCAGGACTCACTTCTCTACTGCCTACGAGCTACCCCTCCTCACCAGGCCAGAGAACTACACACAGGTACAGGAGGGATGGGATAGCGCTCATAACTACAGTATGAACAAGCATGGAAGTGAAAGAATAAGAGTAATCCAGAGGAGGCTGGTGGGATGAGCTATAGAAGGACTTTCTCAGAGTATAAATGGAACGGTATCAAACGTATGGAAACCACATGCTTGACTCCGTTCCATTAATTCCATTCCAGACATTATTACAAGCCCATCCTCCTATAGCTCTTCCCACCAGCCTTCGCTGGAGTAATCTCTTGTGGAGTAAAAGTGGAGATTTTAACTGGAATGTTTGGGTTGTTCTGGTAAAGGGATTGACTGAATCTGCTGTTTTTGCTAGTTAGCCACTTTTGCCTCCAGAAGAAAAATCAAGTTAGTCAGCATTTTGTTTCTCTGGGTTACAATATTTGATTTCTCTTAAACCTCCTTCTCTTGTCTGTTCTTCCATGTAGATCCAGAACCCATCGTGGCTCGGTGTTGGCAGCGGTGTCTCTCCTGTACCTGGCTGTGTGGTGCCCTGTGACGGGTCAGTCACCTCCTGCATGCCTCCCCACCCTCATGGAGGGGTCTCCGACTACCTAGGCGTGCCCAGCCCGGGCGCAATGGGGCATGAGGGTCACATGGGACAGACACACATGGGAAGTCTCTTTGGGGCTGGAGGAATGGGCGGAGGAATGGGCGGAGGAATGGGCGGAGGAATGGGCGGAGTGGGTGGCGGTCTCAGCGGTTACGACCTGACCAGTGTCGACCCAGACAGAAAGTCTTCTAGTATCGCGGCGCTGCGTATGAAAGCTAAGGAACACAGCGCTGCCATCTCCTGGAACACATGATGCTATGGGATTGTTCCTGGGTCTGGCCCCACCCTGGTCAGACACGCCCTAACCCTGCCTCCTCATCCATACTCTCCTGAACCTGGACAAGGCCAAGCCCAGTACTGGGAAGGAGGAAGAGGAGGAGCAGGACGAGGAGGAAGGTCAGGATGGGACTATGACTACGCCACCTGATAGCACTAATAATACCAAAGCAGGTGAAATGAATGAACTACAACCCGAGACGACAGGAGAGACCATCACAGGAAACGATTCAGCAGCTTTAGAATGATAACAACGATGATGTCACCATGACAATCAGCAGGAGACGCTGAGAAAAGAAGACGCTAGACAGAGGGAGTGGTGCTACTTGATCTCTCAGACCTCTGAAGGGGGAACGTGCCATTTCCCCTGTGCCTCTTTATTCTCTATGCCATCAACCCTGTCCCTCTTTATTCTCTATGCCATCAACCCTGTCCCTCTTTATTCTCTATGCCATCAACCCTGTCCCTCTTTATTCTCTATGCCATCAACCCTGTCCCTCTTTATTCTCTATGCCATCAACCCTGTGCCTCTATTCTCTATGCCATCAACCCTGTCCCTCTTTATTCTCTATGCCATCAACCCTGTGCCTCTTTATTCTCTATGCCATCAACCCTGTGCCTCTTTATTCGCTATGCCATCAACCCTGTCCCTCTTTATTCTCTATGCCATCAACCCTGTGCCTCTTTATTCTCTATGCCATCAACCCTGTCCCTCTTTATTCTCTATGCCATCAACCCTGTGCCTCTTCATTCTCTATGCCATCAACCCTGTCCCTCTTTATTCTCTATGCCCATCAACCCTGTCCCTCTTTATTCTCTATGCCATCAACCCTGTGCCTCTTTATTCTCTATGCCATCAACCCTGTCCCTATGTATTCTCTATGCCATCAACCCTGTCCCTCTTTATTCTCTATGCCATCAACCCTGTCCCTCTTTATTCTCTATGCCATCAACCCTGTGCCTCTTTATTCTCTATGCCCATCAACCCTGTGCCTCTTTATTCTCTATGCCCATCAACCCTGTGCCTCTTTATTCTCTATGCCCATCAACCCTGTGCCTCTTTATTCTCTGTGCCATCAACCCTGTGCCTCTTTATTCTCTGTGCCATCAACCCTGTGCCTCTTTATTCTCTATGCCATCAACCCTGTGCCTCTTGTTCTGTTGAAACCCACCACCTGAGACAAATCCACTTCAAGCCTGGTTCCTCTGAGGACACAAACAACATGATGCAAAAAACCCCATTACAAACACTACAACTCTAATGAGCATAACTCCCTGATGAAGAGCACTGACGAACCAGAGCAAAGTCTTCATGAATCAGCCTCATTCATAACTTTTCTTTTTCTTCTCACAGCGACACAATGACCAATTGTCTAAAGAGGTATTAATGGTAATAAGTGAACATCTGAATAACATCTGTGTTGGTTTTCACTGCATGGGATGTACTGGCAGCTGTGACCCTGTTTCTAGGTTCCTATAACTATGGGCGACACAAGCGACACGGGTCCATGCCAATTTGGTTGGGGGGAGTGGAGGGCAGAGAGCAGAAAGTGTACACTTGGCAATCGTATCAAGTCAATGTGTAATTTCCTCCCCATAGGACCGCCTCCCTCCCAGCGCCGACCTATCAGGTTACAGGAAACACATTCTCCCCTGGCAACAGGCAGGAATAACACAGAAACATTAGACAGTGATTGGGCCTGTCATTAAACAGTGATTGGGCCTGTCACTAGACAGTGATTGGGCCTGTCACTAGACAGTGATTGGGCCTGTCACTAGACAGCGATTGGGCCTGTCACTAGACAGTGATTGGGCCTGTCATTAGACAGTGATTAGGCCTGTCACTAGACAGTGATTGGACCTGTCACTAGACAGTGATTGGGCCTGTCACTAGACAGTGATTGGGCCTGTCACTAGACAGTGATTGGGCCTGTCACTAGACAGTGATTGGGCCTGTCACTAGACAGTGATTGGGCCTGTCATTAGACAGTGATTGGGCCTGTCACCAGACAGTGATTGGGCCTGTCACTAGACAGTGATTGGGCCTGTCACTAGATTTAAATATCTCCCTCCCTCCCCCTCCCTCCCTCCCTCCCCCTCCCTCCCTCCCACCCTCTCTCTCTCTCTCTCTCTCGCTCCCTCCCTCCCCCCCTTCCTCCCCATAAAAGTCTGGGTGAGGATTCAGAATATGAAAATTGGACAATTGCATGTAATTCCGGCATTTTGACTGCATTAAATGTAATGTACAGGCTATCAAACCTGATCAGGCCTAACAACAAAACAAATGATGACGCTAACTGACGTGAGGCTCATGTCTTCTCCTGCCCTGTAGACATGAACTTCACAGTAGTACCTACTGTTCCTCCAAGATAGCGCCCCACTCCTCTAACTCCTCTAAATCCTCTAACTCCTCCAACTCCTCCAACTCTAATCCCCATAGCCTCTCTAAATCCTCCAACTCCTCCAACTCTAATCCCCATAGCCTCACTAAATCCTCTAACTCCTCCATCTCCTCCAACTCTAATCCCCATAGCCTCTCTAAATCCTCTAACTCTAATCCCCATCGGCTCTCTAAATCCTCTAACTCCTCTAAATCCTCTAACTCTAATCACCATAGGGCCTCTAAATCCTCTAACTCTAATCCCCATAGGGCCTCTAAATCCTCTAACTCTAATCCCCATAGGGCCTCTAAATCCTCTAACTCTAATCCCCATAGGGCCTCTAACTCCTCTAACTCCTCTAACTCTAATCACCATAGGGCCTCTAAATCCTCTAACTAATCCCCATAGGGCCTCTAAATCCTCTAACTCCTCTAAATCCTCTAACTCCTCTAAATCCTCTAACTCTAATCACCATAGGGCCTCTAAATCCTCTAACTCCTCTAAATCCTCTAAATCCTCTAAATCCTCTAAATCCTCTAACTCTAATCACCATAGGGCCTCTAAATCATCTAACTCCTCTAACTCCTCTAAATCCTCTAAATCCTCTAAATCCTCTAACTCCTCTAAATCCTCTAACTCCTCTAACTCCTCTAAATCCTCTAACTCTAATCCCCATAGGGCCTCTAAATCCTCTAACTCTAATCACCATAGGGCCTCTAAATCCTCTAAATATCTCCTTCTATTTTGATACTACTGATACAGAACAACAGAGAATCCTAGTTATGTTAATTAATGTGTACACTTTTAGTAGAGTAATGTTTTTTGTGTAAAACATTTTTTTTTGGGGGGGGGGGGCATTTGTTCAATGATGGCTCTTTCAGAGAAACCGTTAGCCTTGAAAATGTAAATCATATTGAGTTTTTTTAAAGTATTAACCTGGTTCTTTGCCATAATGTGTAAGAAATGCTGTGCGCTCGTCTCATGTTTCTCCGCTGGGCATTCCCGCGTTTCAGGAGCCACACGGATCTCGCGAGATTAAATAAATATGCTCTTCCGTACAGCGAGATCAGTGGCTCGCAAGGATAGATTTTTACCCAGGTTGAAATACATTTCTAATTAATTTGCTTGTGGCTTTAATGCTTTAAAGTGTTTAAAGTTTTTTTTTGGTATATTCATTTTGTATTATTTTTGATTTTTGATTGTGCCTTAATTATAATTTTGTGTGACATTGCAATAAGTTATTGGAATTACAACAAATGTTTCAGACTCCTCTGTTGGTCTTATCAACACTGAGCCTCTGTTGGTCTTACCTGAATAAGTCAACACTGAGCCACTGTTGGTCTTACCTGAATAAGTCAACACTGAGTCACTGTTGGTCTTACCTGAATAAGTCAACACTGAGCCACTGTTGGTCTTACCTGAATAAGTCAACACTGAGCCACTGTTGGTCTTATCAACACTGAGCCACTGTTGGTCTCACCTGAATAAGTCAACACTGAGTCACTGTTGGTCTCACCTGAATAAGTCAACACTGAGCCACTGTTGGTCTTATCTGAATAAGTCAACACTGAGTCACTGTTGGTCTCACCTGAATAAGTCAACACTGAGCCTCTGTTGGTCTTACCTGAATAAGTCAACACTGAGTCACTGTTGGTCTTATCTGAATAAGTCAACACTGAGTCACTGTTGGTCTCACCTGAATAAGTCAACACTGAGCCACTGTTGGTCTTATCAACACTGAGCCACTGTTGGTCTTACCTGAATAAGTCAACACTGAGTCACTGTTGGTCTCACCTGAATAAGTCAACACTGAGCCTCTGTTGGTCTTACCTGAATAAGTCAACACTGAGCCACTGTTGGTCTCACCTGAATAAGTCAACACTGAGCCACTGTTGGTCTTATCAACACTGAGCCACTGTTGGTCTTACCTGAATAAGTCAACACTGAGTCACTGTTGGTCTTATCTGAATAAGTCAACACTGAGTCACTGTTGGTCTTATCTGAATAAGTCAACACTGAGTCACTGTTGGTCTTACCTGAATAAGTCAACACTGAGTCACTGTTGGTCTTATCTGAATAAGTCAACACTGAGCCACTGTTGGTCTCACCTGAATAAGTCAACACTGAGTCACTGTTGGTCTTATCTGAATAAGTCAACACTGAGTCACTGTTGGTCTTACCTGAATAAGTCAACACTGAGTCACTGTTGGTCTTATCTGAATAAGTCAACACTGAGCCTCTGTTGGTCTCACCTGAATAAGTCAACACTGAGCCACTGTTGGTCTTACCTGAATAAGTCAACACTGAGTCACTGTTGGTCTTATCTGAGCCACTGTTGGTCTTATCTGAATAAGTCAACACTGAGCCTCTGTTGGTCTCACCTGAATAAGTCAACACTGAGTCACTGTTGGTCTCACCTGAATAAGTCAACACTGAGCCACTGTTGGTCTTACCTGAATAAGTCAACACTGAGCCACTGTTGGTCTTATTCTGAATAAGTCAACACTGAGCCTCTGTTGGTCTTATCAACACTGAGCCACTGTTGGTCTCACCTGAATAAGTCAACACTGAGCCACTGTTGGTCTTACCTGAATAAGTCAACACTGAGCCACTGTTGGTCTTACCTGAATAAGTCAACACTGAGCCACTGTTGGTCTTATCTGAATAAGTCAACACTGAGCCACTGTTGGTCTATTCTGAATAAGTCAACACTGAGCCACTGTTGGTCTTACCTGAATAAGTCAACACTGAGCCACTGTTGGTCTTATCTGAATAAGTCAACACTGAGCCACTGTTGGTCTTATCTGAATAAGTCAACACTGAGCCACTGTTGGTCTCACCTGAATAAGTCAACACTGAGCCACTGTTGGTCTTACCTGAATAAGTCAACACTGAGTCACTGTTGGTCTTACCTGAATAAGTCAACACTGAGTCACTGTTGGTCTTACCTGAATAAGTCAACACTGAGCCACTGTTGGTCTTACCTGAATAAGTCAACACTGAGCCACTGTTGGTCTCACCTGAATAAGTCAACACTGAGTCACTGTTGGTCTTACCTGAATAAGTCAACACTGAGCCACTGTTGGTCTTACCTGAATAAGTCAACACTGAGCCACTGTTGGTCTTACCTGAATAAGTCAACACTGAGCCACTGTTGGTCTTATCTGAATAAGTCAACACTGAGCCACTGTTGGTCTTACCTGAATAAGTCAACACTGAGCCACTGTTGGTCTCACCTGAATAAGTCAACACTGAGCCACTGTTGGTCTTACCTGAATAAGTCAACACTGAGCCACTGTTGGTCTTATCTGAATAAGTCAACACTGAGCCACTGTTGGTCTTACCTGAATAAGTCAACACTGAGCCACTGTTGGTCTCACCTGAATAAGTCAACACTGAGCCACTGTTGGTCTCACCTGAATAAGTCAACACTGAGTCACTGTTGGTCTTACCTGAATAAGTCAACACTGAGTCACTGTTGGTCTTATCTGAATAAGTCAACACTGAGTCACTGTTGGTCTTACCTGAATAAGTCAACACTGAGTCACTGTTGGTCTTACCTGAATAAGTCAACACTGAGCCACTGTTGGTCTTACCTGAATAAGTCAACACTGAGCCACTGTTGGTCTTACCTGAATAAGTCAACACTGAGCCACTGTTGGTCTCACCTGAATAAGTCAACACTGAGCCACTGTTGGTCTCACCTGAATAAGTCAACACTGAGCCACTGTTGGTCTTACCTGAATAAGTCAACACTGAGCCACTGTTGGTCTTACCTGAATAAGTCAACACTGAGCCACTGTTGGTCTTACCTGAATAAGTCAACACTGAGCCACTGTTGGTCTTATCTGAATAAGTCAACACTGAGCCACTGTTGGTCTCACCTGAATAAGTCAACACTGAGCCACTGTTGGTCTTATCAACACTGAGCCACTGTTGGTCTCACCTGAATAAGTCAACACTGAGTCACTGTTGGTCTTATCTGAATAAGTCAACACTGAGCCACTGTTGGTCTTATCTGAATAAGTCAACACTGAGTCACTGTTGGTCTTACCTGAATAAGTCAACACTGAGTCACTGTATCTGTCACAGAGATGAACAGCCTACTAAACTCGTCATTGAGAACTTTGAGACGTGAACTTGTTTGTACAGAATTAACTTGTTGACTGTTGATTTGACTGATGTTTTTAAAGCGATTCTAAAAAATAAATGGGTCTCTGTGGATTGAATGGATGGACATGGTTGCTTTGCGTGCGTGTGTGTGTGTGTGTGTGTGTGTGTGTGTGTGTGTGTGTGTGTGTGTGTGTGTGTGTGTGTGTGTGTGTGTGTGTGTGTGTGTGTGTGTGTAGCCTCTTAAACACCTGGCATTCCTGTAGCTGTGAGACAGAGTATCGGAGACAGGAAATAGAGAGGTGGGGGGTGAAAGAGAAAGAAACCTGGTATTTTGGGAGATGGACCCACTGGTTGTCCTCTAGGTTACAGAGAGCTGGTAGTCCCATCCACCACACTACCAGGTGGGTGGTATAGAGGAGATGGACCCACTGGTTGTCCTCTAGGTTACAGAGAGCTGGTAGTCCCATCCACCACACTACCAGGTGGGTGGTATAGAGGAGACGGACGCACTGGTTGTCCTCTAGGTTACAGAGAGCTGGTAGTCCCATCCACCACACTACCAGGTGGGTGGTATAGAGGAGACGGACCCACTGGTTGTCCTCTAGGTTACAGAGAGCTGGTAGTCCCATCCACCACACTACCAGGTGGGTGGTATAGAGGAGACGGACCCACTTGTTGTCCTCTAGGTTACAGAGAGATGGTAGTCCCATCTACCACACTACCAGGTGGGTGGTATAGAGGAGATGGACCCACTTGTTGTCCTCTAGGTTACAGAGAGATGGTAGTCCCATCTACCACACTACCAGGTGGGTGGTATAGAGGAGATGGACCCACTGGTTGCCCTCTAGGTTACAGAGAGCTGGTAGTCCCATCCACCACACTACCAGGTGGGTGGTATAGAGGAGACGGACCCACTTGTTGTCCTCTAGGTTACAGAGAGCTGGTAGTCCCATCCACCACACTACCAGGTGGGTGGTATAGAGGAGACGGACCCACTGGTTGTCCTCTAGGTTACAGAGAGCTGGTAGTCCCATCCACCACACTACCAGGTGGGTGGTATAGAGGAGACGGACCCACTTGTTGTCCTCTAGGTTACAGAGAGCTGGTAGTCCCATCCACCACACTACCAGGTGGGTGGTATAGAGGAGACGGACCCACTGGTTGTCCTCTAGGTTACAGAGAGCTGGTAGTCCCATTCACCACACTACCAGGTGGGTGGTATAGAGGAGATGGACCCACTGGTTGCCCTCTAGGTTACAGAGAGCTGGTAGTCCCATCCACCACTCTACCAGGTGGGTGGTATAGAGGAGACGGACCCACTGGTTGCCCTCTAGGTTACAGAGAGCTGGTAGTCCCATCCACCACACTACCAGGTGGGTGGTAATAGAGGAGACGGACCCACTGGTTGCCCTCTAGGTTACAGAGAGCTGGTAGTCCCATCCACCACACTACCAGGTGGGTGGTATAGAGGAGACGGACCCACTGGTTGCCCTCTAGGTTACAGAGAGCTGGTAGTCCCATCCACCACACTACCAGGTGGGTGGTATAGAGGAGATGGACCCACTGGTTGCCCCCTAGGTTACAGAGAGCTGGTAGTCCCATCCACCACACTACCAGGTGGGTGGTATAGAAGAGACGGACCCACTGGTTGCCCTCTAGGTTACAGAGAGCTGGTAGTCCCATCCACCACACTACCAGGTGGGTGGTATAGAGGAGATGGACCCACTGGTTGCCCTCTAGGTTACAGAGAGCTGGTAGTCCCATCCACCACACTACCAGGTGGGTGGTATAGAGGAGATGGACCCACTGGTTGCCCTCTAGGTTACAGAGAGCTGGTAGTCCCATCCACCACACTACCAGGTGGGTGGTATAGAGGAGACGGACCCACTGGTTGCCCTCTAGGTTACAGAGAGCTGGTAGTCCCATCCACCACACTACCAGGTGGGTGGTATAGAGGAGATGGACCCACTGGTTGCCCTCTAGGTTACAGAGAGCTGGTAGTCCCATCCACCACACTACCAGGTGGGTGGTATAGAGGAGACGGACCCACTGGTTGTCCTCTAGGTTACAGAGAGCTGGTAGTCCCATCCACCACACTACCAGGTGGGTGGTATAGAGGAGACGGACCCACTGGTTGCCCTCTAGGTTACAGAGAGCTGGTAGTCCCATCCACCACACTACCAGGTGGGTGGTATAGAGGAGACGGACCCACTGGTTGCCCTCTAGGTTACAGAGAGCTGGTAGTCCCATCCACCACACTACCAGGTATGAAACAGGGAAGAGACTCAGGGGGTATGCTAATTTGGTATAGAGCAGACCTAACTCACTCTATTAAATGAATCATAACAGGAACATTTTACATTTGGCTAGAAAATCAAAAGGAAATGATCTCAACAGAGAAAAATGTCCTCCTGTGTGCTACCTATATCCCCCACTAGAATCCCCATACTTCAGCTTCTCCATCCTGGAGGGGGAAATCAATCATTTCCAGACCCATGGACATGTACTAGTCTGTGGAGACCTAAATGCCAGAACTGGACAAGAACCTGACACCCTCAGCACACAGGGAGACAAACACCTACCAGGAGGTGACAGCATTCCCTATCCCATATGCCCTCCTAGGCACGTCTACGACAACATAACAAAAATGGGTCACAACTCCTGCACCTCTGTTGCACGCTGGTATGTACATAGTCAATGTTAGGCTTCGAGGAGACTCCTACGGTAGGTACACCTATAGCTCATCTCTTGGCAGTAGTACTGTAGACTACTTTATCACTGACCTCAACCCAGAGTCACTCAGTAAGTTCACAGTCAGTCCACTGACACCTCAAATCAGATCAAAGCAAAATCACAGTCTACTTGAACAGAGCAATACTCAATCATGAGGCATCAAAGCCAAAGTGGGGCGGAGAGGCGGCAGGGTAGCCTAGTGGTTAGAGTGGAGGGGCGGCAGGGTAGCCTAGTGGTTAGAGTGTAGAGGCGGCAGGGTAGCCTAGTGGTTAGAGTGGAGGGGCGGCAGGGTAGCCTAGTGGTTAGAGTGGAGGGGCGGCAGGATAGCCTAGTGGTTAGAGTGGAGGGGCGGCAGGGTAGCCTAGTGGTTAGAGTGGAGGGTTAGAGTGGAGGGCGGCAGGGTAGCCTTAGAGTGGAGTGGTTAGAGTGGAGGGGCGGCAGGGTAGCCTAGTGGTTAGAGTGGAGGGCGGCAGGGTAGCCTAGTGGTTAGAGTGGAGGGGCGGCAGGGTAGCCTAGTGGTTAGAGTGGAGGGGCGGCAGGGGTAGCCTTGTGGTTAGAGTGGAGGGCGGCAGGGTAGCCTAGTGGTTAGAGTGGAGGGGCGGCAGGGTAGCCTAGTGGTTAGAGTGTAGAGGCGGCAGGGTAGCCTAGTGGTTAGAGCGTAGAGGCGGCAGGGTAGCATAGTGGTTAGAGCGTAGAGGCGGCAGGGTAGCCTAGTGGTTAGAGTGTAGAGGCGGCAGGGTAGCCTAGTGGTTAGAGCGTAGAGGCGGCAGGGTAGCATAGTGGTTAGAGCGTAGAGGCGGCAGGGTAGCATAGTGGTTAGAGCGTAGAGGCGGCAGGGTAGCCTAGTGGTTAGAGTGTAGAGGCGGCAGGGTAGCATAGTGGTTAGAGTGTAGAGGCGGCAGGGTAACCTAGTGGTTAGAGTGTAGAGGCGGCAGGGTAGCCTAAATCAAATCAAATGTTAATGCGAGTGTGGCGAAATGCTTGTGCTTCTAGTTCCGACAATGCAGTAATAACCAACAAGTAATCTAACTAACAATTCCAAAACTACTGTCTTATACACAGTGTAAGGGGATAAAGAATATGTACATAAGGATATATGAATGAGTGATGGTACAGAGCAGCATAGGCAAGATACAGTAGATGGTACCGAGTACAGTACATACATATGAGATGAGTATGTAAACAAAGTGCCATAGTTAAAGTGGCTAGTGATACATGTATTACATAAGGATGCAGTCGATGATATAGAGTACAGTATAGACGTATGCATATGAGATGAATAATGTAGGGTAAGTAACATTATATAAGGTAGCATTGTTTAAAGTGGCTAGTGATATATTTACATAATTTCCCATCAATTCCCATGATTAAAGTGGCTGGAGTTGAGTCAGTGTCAGTGTCAGTGGGTTGGCAGCAGCCACTCAATGTTAGTGGTGGCTGTTTAACAGTCTGATGGCCTTGAGATAGAAGCTGTTTTTCAGTCTCTCGGTCCCAGCTTTGATGCACCTGTTCTGACCTCGCCTTCTGGATGATAGCGGGGTGAACAGGCAGTGGCTCGGGTGGTTGCTGTCCTTGATGATCTTTATGGCCTTCCTGTGACATCGGGTGGTGTAGGTGTCCTGGAGGGAAGGTAGTTTGCCCCCGGTGATGTGTTGTGCAGACCTCACTACCCTCTGGAGAGCCTTACGGTTGAGGGCGGAGCAGTTGCCGTATCAGGCGGTGATACAGCCCGACAGGATGCTCTCGATTGTGCATCTGTAGAAGTTTGTCAGTGCTTTTGGTGACAAGCCAAATTTCTTCAGCCTCCTGAGGTTGAAGAGGCGCTGCTGCGCCTTCTTCACGATGCTGTCTGTGTGAGTGGACCAATTCAGTTTGTCTGTGATGTGTATGCCGAGGAACTTAAAACTTGCTACCCTCTCCACTACTGTTCCATCGTTGTGGATAGGGGGGCGTTCCCTCTGCTGTTTCCTGAAGTCCACAATCATCTCCTTAGTTTTGTTGACGTTGAGTGTGAGGTTATTTTCCTGACACCACACTCCGAGGGCCCTCACCTCCTCCCTGTAGGCCGTCTCGTCGTTGTTGGTTTTCAAGCCTACCACTGTTGTGTCGTCCGCAAACTTGATGATTGAGTTGGAGGCGTGCGTGGCCACGCAGTCGTGGGTGAACAGGGAGTACAGAAGAGGGCTCAGAACGCACCCTTGTGGGGCCCCAGTGTTGAGGATCAGCGGGGAGGAGATGTTGTTGCCTACCCTCACCACCTGGGGGCGGCCCATCAGGAAGTCCAGTACCCAGTTGCACAGGGCGGGGTCGAGACCCAGGGTCTCGAGCTTGATGACGAGCTTGGAGGGTACTATGGTGTTGAATGCCGAGCTGTAGTCGATGAACAGCATTCTCACATATGTATTCCTCTTGTCCAGATGGGTTAGGGCAGTGTGCAGTGTGGTTGAGATTGCATCGTCTGTGGACCTATTTGGGCGGTAAGCAAATTGAAGTGGGTCTAGGGTGACAGGTAAGATAGAGGTGATATGATCCTTGACTAGTCTCTCAAAGCACTTCATGATGACAGAGGTGAGTGCTACGGGGCGATAGCCATTAAGTTCAGATACCTTTGCCTTCTTGGGTACAGGAACAATGGTGGCCATCTTGAAGCATGTGGGGACAACAGACTGGGATAAGGATTGGTTGAATATGTCTGTAAACACTCGCAGCTGGTCTGCGCATTCTCTGAAGACGGGATGTCGTCTGGGTTTTATTCATGTCGGCCACGGAGAAGGAGAGCCCACAGTCTTTGGTAGCGTCGGTGGCACTGTGTTATCCTCAAAGCGTGCAAAGAAGGTGTTTAGCCCGTCCGGAAGCAAGATGTCGGTCTCGGCGACATTGCTGGTTTTCCTTTTGTAGTCCATGATTATCTGTCAGGTGACATACCTGCCACATACCTCTCGTGTCTGAGCCGTTGAATTGCGACTCCACTTTATCTCTATACTGACGTTTAGCTTGTTTTATTGTCTTGCGGAGTGAATAACTACACTGTTTATATTCTGCCATATTCCCAGTTACCTTGCCATGGTTAAATGCGGTGGTTTACTCTTTCAGTTTTGCGTGAATGCTACCATCTATCCACGGTTTCTGGTTAGGGTAAGTTTTAATAGTCATGACATCTCCTATACACTTCTTTATGAATTCATTCACCGTATCCGTGTATAGATTATTATCGCAAGCTAACTGGAACATATCCCAGTCCATGTGATCAAAACAATCCTGAAGCGTGGATTGCGATTGGTCAGCCCCAGCGTTGAATTTCACGAAGCATGGGCACGTCCTGTCTGAGTTTCTGCCTACAGGACGGGAGGAGCAAGATGGAGTCGTGGTCAGATTTGCCAAATAAGGAAGCATTCCGGAAGTTTGAAAAGCATCAAGAGTCTTAGTATCGCTAGTAGGACAGTGAATATGAACTTCGGGAGCCATTTGGGAAAAGAGCCATTCAATTCTACAACCACCTAAAATGAGGCGATTCCCAAACCTTCCATAACAAAGGCATCACCTACAGAGAGATGAACCTGGAGAAGAGTCCCCAAAGCAAGCTGGTCCTGGGGCTCTGTTCACAAACACAAACAGACGCCACAGAGCCCCAGGACAACAGCACAATTAGACCCAACCAAATCATGAGAAAACAAAAAGATAATTACAAAGTACCTATCCACCGTCACTTACCCAACATGGCCGCCGTAGGCAGACATGGCTCTCAAAACAAGACAAGCTATGTGCACACTGCCCACAAAATGAGGTGGAAACTGAGCTGCACTTCCTAACCTCCTGCCAAATGTATGACCATATTAGAGACACATATTTCCCTAAAAGATTACATAGATCCACAAAGATCCACAAAGAAGAAAAACAAACCCAATTTTGTTAAACTCCCATATTCCTTGGGTAAAATACCACAGTGTGCCATCACAGGCAGCAAGATTTGTGACCTGTTGCCACAAGAAAAGGTCAACCAGTGAAGAACAAACACCATTGTAAATACAACCCATATTTATGTTAATTTATTTTCCCTTTTGTACTTGAACTATTTGCACATAATATGACATTTGTAATGTCTTTATTGTTTATTTTACTTTTGTTTATTATCTACTTCACTTGCTTTGGCAATGTTAACATATGTTTCCCATGCCAATTTAGCCCTTACATTGAATTGAAGTTGAATCGAGAGAGAGAGAGAGAGAGAGAGCGAGAGAGAGAGAGAGAGGGAGCGAGAGGTATATATATAGAGAGAGGGAGAGACAGAGGGGGGTCGAGAGGGTGAGAGGGAGAGAGATAGGGAGGGAGAGAGCGAGAGTGAGATGGGGGAGGGAGAGAGGGGAGAGGGAGACATAGAGAGGGTGGGAGAGAGGCTAGAGGAAAGAGGTAGAGAGAGAGAGAGGGAGAAAGACAGAGAGAGACAGAGAGAGATAGAGAGGGGAGAGAGACAGAGAGAGAGAGAGGGGAGAGAGACAGAGAGAGACAGAGAGAGATAGAGAGGGGAGAGAGACAGAGAGAGAGAGAGGGGAGAGAGAGAGAGAGAGAGAGAGAGAGAGAGAGAGAGAGAGAGAGAGAGAGAGACAGAGAGAGAGAGAGGAGAGAGACAGAAAGAGAGAGAGAGAGAGAGAGAGGGGAGAGAGACAGAAGGAGAGAGAGGGAGAAAGAGGGGAGAGAGACAGAGAGAGACAGAGAGAGAGACAGAGAGAGAGGGGAGAGAGACAGAGAGAGAGAGAGGGGAGAGAGACAGAGAGAGAGAGAGACAGAGAGAGAGAGATAGATAGAGAGAGAGAGAGAGAGAGAGAGAGAGAGAGAGAGAGAGAGAGAGAGAGAGAGAGAGAGAGAGAGAGAAAGAAAGAGGGGAGAGAGACAGAGACGGATAGTGAACCAGTCTAGTGCAGTCCACAATAGATTAACTGTTATGCGTATCTGACCTCTGACCCCGTACTGCAGGAGAGCTAGCGAGCAGTCCCAATAAAAACATGCTGAGCAGGACTGGATCAGGGCACTCTATCAATCAGGTAGGGGCCCTCTAGGTTGATAGTCTGGGTGGAGACTGGGCCCTCTAGACTGATATTCTGAGAGGGAACTGGGTCCTATAGATTAATAGTCTGGGTGGAGACTGGGCCATCTAGATTGATATTCTGGCAGGGAACTGGGCCCACTAGGCTGATATTCTGGCAGGGAACTGGGCCCTCTAGCCTGATATTCTGGCAGGGAACTGGGCCCTATAGATTGATAGTCTGGGTGGAGACTGGGCCCTCTAGACTGATATTCTGAGAGGGAACTGGGTCCTATAGATTGATAGTCTGGGTGGAGACTGGGCCCTCTAGACTGATATTCTGAGAGGGAACTGGGTCCTATAGATTGATAGTCTGGGTGGAGACTGGGCCCTCTAGCCTGATATTCTGGCAGGGAACTGGGCCCACTAGGCTGATATTCTGGCAGGGAACTGGGCCCACTAGCCTGATATTCTGGCAGGGAACTGGGCCCACTAGCCTGATATTCTGGCAGGGAACTGGGCCCACTAGCCTGATATTCTGGCAGGGAACTGGGCCCTGTGGGTTGATATTCTGGCAGGGAACTGGGCCCTCTAGGCTGATATTCTGGCAGGGAACTGGGCCCTCGAGGCTGATATTCTGGCAGGGAACTGGGCCCTCGAGGCTGATATTCTGGCAGGGAACTGGGCCCTCTAGACTGATATTCTGGCAGGGAACTGGGCCCTCTAGACTGATATTCTGGCAGGGAACTGGGCCCTCTAGGCTGATATTCTGGCAGGGAACTGGGCCCTCTGGGTTGTAGTGGTGGTGATATATTATGTTTATATTATTATTTAGTATATGTAAAGATAAGATTAAATCAAGAATAGTGTGATGGGTGACAATATTAGTTTATCACTTGTAAATTATATATTATCACTTGTAAATGATGCCCAGCTTTAGAAACAATGTCATTTCTCTTTTGCTTTTTCGAGTCCTAGTCGCACACCTCATGTAGCCTAGTCCATACATAGTCCTATATATTTTAAGTTAGGGCAGTGGTCCCGTGGTGGGAACATATATCAGCGGAAATTTCAAGTACGCCACGTATAGTTTTTGATAAAACTCAAACTTTCATTAAAATGCACATACAATATACTGAATTAAAGCTACACTCGTTGTGAATCTAGTTACCGAAGTCAGATTTGTAAAATGCTTTTCGGCGAAAGCATGAGAAGCTATTATCTGATAGCATGTATCCCCCAAATACTGCACCGTCACATAACGACAGATTTTGCGATAGCCGGGGGCTACTCAGAACGCAGAAATAAAATATAAAACATTCATTACCTTTGACGAGCTTCTTTCTTGGCACTCCTAGATGTCCCATAAACATCATTTTGGGTCTTTTTTTCGATTAAATCGGTCCATATATAGCCTAGATATCGATCTATGAACACAGTGTGAACAACGGAAAAAAATAGCCTTTTCTAACGTAACGTCATTTTTTTAAATTAAAAAAGTCGACGATAAACTTTCACAAAACACTTCGAAATACTTTTGTAATGCAACTTTAGGTATTAGTACACGTTAATAAGTGATACAATTGATCACGAGGCGATGTCAATTCTATAGGTGTCCTTATTGAAATACTGTCCTGAGAAATCTCAACCAAAACATCCGGTCGGAGACCGGAGGGAATCGGTTCCCTTGATTCGGTTTGACCAAGAATCAAAGCCTAGGCAAATGACAAGACTCTAGACAACGTGTGGAAGCTGTAGGTACTGCAACCTCAGCCCTATTTAATCCGGTTCACCTATAACAATTCCTGGAAGTCGCGCATGGATATTGTTTTCCATTTTCAGTGATCAGATTTTCCTGCACTTTTCGATGAAACACACGTTCTGTTATAGTCACAGCCGTGATTTAACCAGTTTTAGAAACGTCTGAGTGTTTTCTATCCACACATACTAATCATATGCATATACTATATTCCTGGCATGAATAGCAGGGCGCTGAAATGTTGCGCCATTTTTAACAAAAAGCTGCGAAAAGCTGCTTAAATTCTCGACATCCCTAACTTATTGGTTAGTATCACACCTCATGTAGTCTAGCCCATAGTCCTATAAGGTTAGTATCACACCTCATGTAGCCTAGCCCATAGTCCTATAAGGTTAGTATCACACCTCATGTAGCCTAGTCCATAGTCCTATAAGGTTAGTATCACACCTCATGTAGACTAGTCCATAGTCCTATAAGGTTAGTATCACACCTCATGTAGTCTAGCCCATAGTCCTATAAGGTTAGTATCACACCTCATGTAGACTAGTCCATAGTCCTATAAGGTTAGTATCACACCTCATGTAGTCTAGCCCATAGTCCTATAAGGTTAGTATCACACCTCATGTAGCCTAGCCCATAGTCCTATAAGGTTAGTATCACACCTCATGTAGTCTAGTCCATAGTCCTATAAGGTTAGTATCACACCTCATGTAGACTAGTCCATAGTCCTATAAGGTTAGTATCACACCTCATGTAGTCTAGTCCATAGTCCTATAAGGTTAGTATCACACCTCATGTAGTCTAGCCCATAGTCCTATAAGGTTAGTATCACACCTCATGTAGACTAGTCCATAGTCCTATAAGGTTAGTATCACACCTCATGTAGACTAGTCCATAGTCCTATAAGGTTAGTATCACACCTCATGTAGTCTAGTCCATAGTCCTATAAGGTTAGTATCACACCTCATGTAGCCTAGTCCATAGTCCTATAAGGTTAGTATCACACCTCATGTAGTCTAGCCCATAGTCCTATAAGGTTAGTATCACACCTCATGTAGTCTAGTCCATAGTCCTATATGTTTTAATAAGGTTAGTATCACACCTCATGTAGTCTAGTCCATAGTCCTATAAGGTTAGTATCACACCTCATGTAGCCTAGTCCATAGTCCTATAAGGTTAGTATCACACCTCATGTAGTCTAGCCCATAGTCCTATAAGGTTAGTATCACACCTCATGTAGACTAGTCCATAGTCCTATAAGGTTAGTATCACACCTCATGTAGCCTAGCCCATAGTCCTATAAGGTTAGTATCACACCTCATGTAGTCTAGTCCATAGTCCTATAAGGTTAGTATCACACCTCATGTAGTCTAGTCCATAGTCCTATAAGGTTAGTATCACACCTCATGTAGCCTAGTCCATAGTCCTATAAGGTTAGTATCACACCTCATGTAGCCTAGCCCATAGTCCTATAAGGTTAGTATCACACCTCATGTAGCCTAGCCCATAGTCCTATAAGGTTAGTATCACACCTCATGTAGCCTAGTCCATAGTCCTATAAGGTTAGTATCACACCTCATGTAGACTAGTCCATAGTCCTATAAGGTTAGTATCACACCTCATGTAGTCTAGCCCATAGTCCTATAAGGTTAGTATCACACCTCATGTAGCCTAGCCCATAGTCCTATAAGGTTAGTATCACACCTCATGTAGCCTAGCCCATAGTCCTATAAGGTTAGTATCACACCTCATGTAGCCTAGTCCATAGTCCTATAAGGTTAGTATCACACCTCATGTAGACTAGTCCATAGTCCTATAAGGTTAGTATCACACCTCATGTAGTCTAGCCCATAGTCCTATAAGGTTAGTATCACACCTCATGTAGACTAGTCCATAGTCCTATAAGGTTAGTATCACACCTCATGTAGTCTAGCCCATAGTCCTATAAGGTTAGTATCACACCTCATGTAGCCTAGCCCATAGTCCTATAAGGTTAGTATCACACCTCATGTAGTCTAGTCCATAGTCCTATAAGGTTAGTATCACACCTCATGTAGACTAGTCCATAGTCCTATAAGGTTAGTATCACACCTCATGTAGTCTAGTCCATAGTCCTATAAGGTTAGTATCACACCTCATGTAGTCTAGCCCATAGTCCTATAAGGTTAGTATCACACCTCATGTAGTCTAGTCCATAGTCCTATATGTTTTAATAAGGTTAGTATCACACCTCATGTAGTCTAGTCCATAGTCCTATAAGGTTAGTATCACACCTCATGTAGCCTAGTCCATAGTCCTATAAGGTTAGTATCACACCTCATGTAGTCTAGCCCATAGTCCTATAAGGTTAGTATCACACCTCATGTAGACTAGTCCATAGTCCTATAAGGTTAGTATCACACCTCATGTAGCCTAGCCCATAGTCCTATAAGGTTAGTATCACACCTCATGTAGTCTAGTCCATAGTCCTATAAGGTTAGTATCACACCTCATGTAGTCTAGTCCATAGTCCTATAAGGTTAGTATCACACCTCATGTAGCCTAGTCCATAGTCCTATAAGGTTAGTATCACACCTCATGTAGTCTAGCCCATAGTCCTATAAGGTTAGTATCACACCTCATGTAGCCCAGCCCATAGTCCTATAAGGTTAGTATCACACCTCATGTAGTCTAGTCCATAGTCCTATAAGGTTAGTATCACACCTCATGAAGTCGAGCCAGCTATGTGTGGAAGCCAGGGAGACAGTCAGCTATGTGTGGAAGCCAGGGAGACAGTCAGCTATGTGTGGAAGCCAGGGAGACAGTCAGCTATGTGTGGAAGCCAGGGAGACAGTCAGCTATGTGTGGAAGCCAGGGAGACAGTCAGCTATGTGTGGAAGCCAGGGAGACAGTCAGCTATGTGTGGAAGCCAGGGAGACAGTCAGCTATGTGTGGAAGCCAGGGAGACAGTCAGCTATGTGTGGAAGCCAGGGAGACAGTCAGCTATGTGTGGAAGCTAAATGTGTAGTAGTGGTAGTGGTAGTGGTAGTGGAGGTCGAGGTGGTAGTGGTGGTAGAGGTGGTATTGGTGGTAGAGGTGGTAGTGTTGGAAGTGGTGGTAGAGGTAGAGGTGGTAAAAATCAAAATCAAATAAATTTATTTGTCACATACACATGGTTAGTAGATGTTAATGCGAGTGTAGCGACATGCTTGTGCTTCTAGTTCCGACAGTGCAGTAATAACCAACGAGTAATCTCACTAACAATTCCAAAACTACTACCTTATACACGCTATGCTTTATCTTGGCCAATTCACAGTTGCAAATGAGAACTTGTTCTCAACTAGCCTACCTGGTTAAATAAAGGTGTTCTCAACTAGCCTACCTGGTTAAATAAAGGTGTTCTCAACTGGCCTCCCTGGTTAAATAAAGGTGTTCTCAACTGGCCTCCCTGGTTAAATAAAGGTGTTCTCAACTGGCCTCCCTGGTTAAATAAAGGTGTTCTCAACTAGCCTCCCTGGTTAAATAAAGGTGTTCTCAACTAGCCTCCCTGGTTAAATAAAGGTGTTCTCAACTGGCCTCCCTGGTTAAATAAAGGTGTTCTCAACTAGTCTCCCTGGTTAAATAAAGGTGTTCTCAACTAGCCTCCCTGGTTAAATAAAGGTGTTCTCAACTGGCCTCCCTGGTTAAATAAAGGTGTTCTCAACTGGCCTCCCTGGTTAAATAAAGGTGTTCTCAACTGGCCTCCCTGGTTAAATAAAGGTGTTCTCAACTGGCCTCCCTGGTTAAATAAAGGTGTTCTCAACTGGCCTTCCTGGTTAAATAAAGGTGTTCTCAACTGGCCTCCCTGGTTAAATAAAGGTGTTCTCAACTGGCCTCCCTGGTTCAATAAAGGCGTTCTCAACTGGCCTCCCTGGTTAAATAAAGGTGAAATGAAAAAAAGAAGAAAAAAAGACATTGTGGTCCGTGACGGGGCTGGTTTTCTTTTTGTAATCCGTGATTCACTGTAGACCCTGCCACATACCTCGTTTCTGAGCCGTTGTATTGCGATTCTACTTTGTCTCTTGTTTGATAGCCTTGCGGAGGGTATAGCTACACTGTTTGTATTCGGTCATGTTTCCGGTCACCTTGCCCTGATTAAAAGCTGTGGTTCGTGCTTTCTGTTCCATGCGAATGCTGCCATCAATCCACGGTTTCTGGTTTGGGAATGTTTTAATCGTTGCTATGGGAACGACATCTTCAACGCACGTTCTAATGAACTCGTTCACCGAATCAGCGTATTCGTCAATGTTGTTGTTTGACGCAATACGAAACCTATCCCAGTCCACGTGATGGAAGCAGTCTTGGAGCGTGGAATCAGATTGGTCGGACCAGCGTTGAACAGACCTCAGCGCGAGAGCTTCTTGTTTTAGCTTCTGTCTGTAGGCAGGGAGCAACAAAATGGAGTCGTGGTCAGCTTTTCCGAAAGGAGGGCGGGCGAGGGCCTTATATGCGTCGCGGAAGTTAGAATAGCAATGATCCAAGGTTTTACCAGCCCTGGTTTGCGCAATCGATATGCTGATACAATTTAGGGAGTCTTGTTTTCAGATGAGCCTTGTTAAAATCCCCAGCTACAATGAATGCAGCCTCAGGATATGTGGATTCCAGTTTGCAAAGAGTCAAATAAAGTTTGTTCAGAGCCATCGATGTGTCTGCTTGGGGGAAATATATACGGCTGTGATTATAATCGAAGAGAATTCCCTTGGTAGATAATGCGGTCGACATTTGATTGTGAGGAATTCTAAATCAGGTGAACAGAAGGACTTGAGTTCCTGTATGTTGTTGTGACCACACCACGTCTCGTTAGCCATAAGGCATACGCCCCTGCCCCTCTTCTTACCAGAAATATGATTGTTTCTGTCGGCGCGATGCGTGGAGAAATCAGCTGGCTGCACCGACTCCGATAGCGTCTCTCGAGTGAGCCATGTTTCCGTGAAGCAAAGAATGTTACAGTCTCTGATGTCCCTCTGGAATGCTACCCTTGCTCGGATTTCATCAACCTTGTTGTCAAGAGACTGGACATTGGCTAGAAGTATGCTAGGGAGTGAAAAACTGCATAGTTTCATAGGAACGCGAAGCGAGGCGGAAATCTCTCTCGGCGCCGTGGTAGAGGTGGTAGTGGTAGAGGTGGTAGTGGTGGTAGTGGTAGAGGTGGTAGTGGTGGTAGTGGTAGTGGTAGAGGTGGTAGTGGTAGAGGTGGTAGTGGTGGTAGTGGTAGTGGTGGTAGTGGTAGAGGTGGTAGTGGTGGTAGTGGTAGAGGTGGTAGAGGTGGTAGTGGTAGTGGTGGTAGTGGTGGTAGTGGTGGTAGTGGTGGTAGTGGTAGAGGTGGTAGTGGTGGTAGTGGTAGAGGTGGTAGAGGTGGTAGTGGTAGTGGTGGTAGTGGTGGTAGTGGTAGTAGTGGTGGTAGTAGTGGTAGTGGTAGAGGTGGTAGTGGTGGTAGTGGTAGAAGTGGTAGTGGTGGTAGAGGTGGTAGTGGTGGTAGTGCTAGAGGTGGATGTGTTAGTAGTGGTAGAAGTGGTAGTGGTGGTAGTGGTAGAAGTGGTAGTGGTGGTAGTGGTAGAAGTGGTAGAGGTGGTAGTGGTGGTAGTGGTAGAGGTGGTAGAGGTGGTAGTGGTAGAGGTGGTAGTGGTAGAGGTGGTAGTGGTGGTAGTGGTAGAGGTGGTAGAGGTAGAGGTGGTAGTGGTGGTAGTGGTAGAGGTGGTAGTGGTGGTAGTGGTAGAAGTGGTAGTGGTGGTAGTGCTAGAGGTGGTAGTGTTAGTAGTGGTAGAAGTGGTAGTGGTGGTAGTGGTGGTAGTGGTAGAGGTGGTAGTGGTAGTAGTGGTAGAGGTGGTAGTGGTGGTAGTGGTAGAGGTGGTAGAGGTGGTAGTGGTAGAGGTGGTAGTGGTAGAGGTGGTAGTGGTGGTAGTGGTAGAGGTGGTAGAGGTAGAGGTGGTAGTGGTAGAGGTGGTAGTGGTGGTAGTGGTAGAGGTGGTAGAGGTAGAGGTGGTAGTGGTAGAGGTGGTAGTGGTGGTAGTGGTGGTAGAGGTGGTAGTGGTGGTAGTGCTAGAGGTGGTAGTGTTAGTAGTGGTAGAGGTGGTAGTGTTAGTAGTGGTAGAGGTGGTAGTGGTGGTAGAGGTGGTAGTGGTGGTAGTGCTAGAGGTGGTAGTGTTAGTAGTGGTAGAAGTGGTAGTGGTGGTAGTGGTGGTAGTGGTAGAGGTGGTAGTGGTAGTAGTGGTAGAGGTGGTAGAGGTGGTAGTGGTGGTAGTGGTAGAGGTGGTAGAGGTGGTAGTGGTGGTAGTGGTGGTAGAGGTGGTAGTGGTGGTAGTGGTAGAGGTGGTAGTGGTGGAAGTGGTAGTGGTAGAGGTGGTAGTGGTGGTAGAGGTGGTAGTGGTGGTAGTGGTAGAGGTGGTAGTGGTGGAAGTGGTAGAGGTGGTAGTGGTAGTGGTAGTGGTAGTAGTGGTAGTGGTGGTAGAGGTGGTAGTGGTAGTGGTGGTAGTGGTAGATGTGGTAGTGGTAGTGGTAGTAGTGGTAGTGGTGGTAGCGGTAATAGTGGTTGTGGTGGTAGTGGTGGTAGTGGTAGATGTGGTAGTGGTGGTAGTGGTAGAGGTGGTAGTGGTGGTAGTGGTGGTAGTGGTAGAGGTGGTAGTGGTGGTAGTGGTAGATGTGGTAGTGGTGGTAGTGGTAGTAGTGGTAGTGGTGGTAGCGGTAGAGGTGGTAGTGGTGGTAGTGGTAGAGGTGGTAGTGATGGCAGTGGTGGTAGTAGTGGTAGTGGTAGAGGTGGTAGTGGTGGTAGTAGTGTTAGTGGTGGTAGTGCTGGTAGTGGTAGAGGTGGTAGTGGTGGTAGTGGTGGTAGAGGTGGTAGTGGTGGTAGTAGTGGTAGTGGTGGTAGTAGTGGTGGTAGTAGTGGTAGAGGTGGTAGTAGTGGTGGTAGTGGTGGTAGAGGTGGTAGTAGTGGTAGTAGTAGTAGGGGTGGTAGTAGTGGTAGAGGTGGTAGTAGTAGTAGTAGTAGTAGTGGTGGTAGAGGTGGTAGTAGAGGTAGTAGTAGTAGGGGTGGTAGTAGTGGTGGTAGAGGTGGTAGTAGTGGTAGTGGTAGATGTGGTAGTGGTAGAGGTGGTAGTGGTGGTAGTGGTGGTAGTGGTAGAGGTGGTAGTGGTGGTAGTGGTAGATGTGGTAGTGGTGGTAGTGGTAGTAGTGGTAGTGGTGGTAGCGGTAGAGGTGGTAGTGGTGGTAGTGGTAGAGGTGGTAGTGATGGCAGTGGTGGTAGTAGTGGTAGTGGTAGAGGTGGTAGTGGTGGTAGTAGTGTTAGTGGTGGTAGTGCTGGTAGTGGTAGAGGTGGTAGTGGTGGTAGTGGTGGTAGAGGTGGTAGTGGTGGTAGTAGTGGTAGAGGTGGTAGTAGTGGTAGTGGTGGTAGTAGTGGTGGTAGTGGTGGTAGAGGTGGTAGTAGTGGTAGTAGTAGTAGGGGTGGTAGTAGTGGTAGAGGTGGTAGTAGTAGTAGTAGTAGTAGTAGTGGTGGTAGAGGTGGTAGTAGTGGTAGTAGTAGTGGTAGAGGTGGTAGTAGTGGTAGTAGTAGTAGGGGTGGTAGTAGTGGTAGAGGTGGTAGTAGTAGTAGTAGTAGTAGTAGTGGTGGTAGAGGTGGTAGTAGTGGTAGTAGTAGTAGGGGTGGTAGTAGTGGTGGTAGAGGTGGTAGTAGTGGCAGTAGTAGTAGGGGTGGTAGTAGTGGTGGTAGTAGTGGTAGAGGTGGTAGTAGTGGTGGTAGTGGTGGTAGAGGTGGTAGTAGTGGTAGTAGTAGTAGGGTGGTAGTAGTGGTGGTAGAGGTGGTAGTAGTGGTGGTAGTGGTGGTAGAGATGGTAGTAGTGGTGGTAGAGGTACTAGTAGTGGTGGTAGAGGTGGTAGTAGTGGTCGTGGTGGTGGTGGTAGTAGTAGTAGTGGTAGTGGTGGTTGTGGGGTTAATGGTGGGAGTAGTGGTAGAGGTGGTAGTGGTGGTAGTGGTGGTAGAGGTGGTAGTGGTAGTGGTGGTAGTGGTAGTGGTGGTAGAGGTGGTAGTAGTGGTAGTGGTGGTAGTGGTAGTAGTGGTAGTGGTGGTAGTGGTAGTAGTGGTAGAGGTGGTAGTAGTGGTAGTGGTGGTAGAGGTGGTAGTGGTGGTAGTGGTAGAGGTGGTAGTGGTAGTGGTGGTAGTGGTGGTAGTGGTAGTGGTGGTAGTGGTGGTAGTGGTAGTGGTGGTAGTGGTAGTGGTGGTAGTGGTAGTGGTGGTAGTGGTGGTAGTGGTAGTGGTGGTAGTGGTGGTAGTGGTAGTGGTGATAGTGGTGGTAGTAGTGGTAGTGGTAGTGGTGGTAGTGGTGGTAGTGGTAGTGGTGGTAGTGGTAGTGGTGGTAGTGGTGGTAGTGGTAGTGGTGGTAGTGGTGGTAGTGGTGGTAGTGGTAGAGGTGGTAGTAGTGGTGGTAGTGGTGGTAGTGGTAGAGGTGGTAGTGGTGGTAGTGTTAGAGGTGGTAGTAGTAGTAGTGGAGGTAGTGGTAGCGGTGGTAGTGGTAGAGTGGGTAGTAGCGGTAGTAGTGGTAGTGGTGGTAGTGGTAGAGGTGGAAGTGGTAGGAGTGGTAGTGGTGGTTGTGGTGGTAGTAGTGGTAATGGTAGTGGTGGTAGAGGTGGTAGAGGTGGTAGAGGTGGTAGTGGTGGTAGTGGTGGTAGTGGTGGTAGTGTTAGTGGTGGTTGTGGTGGTAGTGGTGGTAGTAGTGGTAGTGGTAGTAGTGGTAGTGGTAGTGGTGGTAGAGGTGGTAGTAGTGGTAGTGGTGGTGGTAGTAGTGGTGGTGGTAGAGGTGGTAGTGGTAGAGGTGGTAGTGGTAGTAGTGGTAGTGGTAGAGGTGGTAGTGGTAGTGGTGGTAGTGGTAGAGGTGGTAGTGGTAGAGGTGGTAGTGGTAGAGGTGGTAGTAGTGGTGGTAGAGGTGGTAGTAGTGGTCGTGGTGGTGGTGGTAGTAGTAGTAGTAGTAGTAGTAGTAGTAGTAGTAGTAGTGGTGGTGGTAGTAGTGTTGGTAGAGGTGATAGTGGAGGTAGTAGTGGTAGTGGTAGTGGTGGTAGTAGTGGTAGTGGTAGTAATGGTAGAGGTGGTAGTAGTGGTAGTGGTGGTAGTGGTAGTGGTGGTAGTAGTGGTAGTGGTAGTAATGGTAGAGGTGGTAGTAGTGGTAGTTGTGGTAGTGGTAGTGGTGGTAGTGGTGGTAGTGGTGGTAGTGGTAGTGGTGGTAGTGGTGGTAGTGGTGGTAGAGGTGGTAGTAGTGGTAGTGGTGGTAGTGGTAGTGGTGGTAGTAGTGGTAGTGGTAGTAATGGTAGAGGTGGTAGTAGTGGTAGTGGTGGTAGTGGTAGTGGTGGTAGTGGTGGTAGTGGTGGTAGTGGTAGTGGTGGTAGTGGTGGTAGTGGTGGTAGTGGTAGTAGTGGTAGAGGTTGTAGTAGTGGTAGTGGTGGTAGAGGTGGTAGTAGTGGTAGAGGTGGTAGTAGTGGTGGTAGTGGTGGTAGAGGTGGTAGTAGTGGTAGTAGTAGGTAGTGGTGGTAGTGGTGGTAGTAGTGGTAGAGGTGGTAGTAGTAGTAGTAGTGGTGGTAGAGGTGGTAGTAGTGGTAGTAGTAGTAGGGGTGGTAGTAGTGGTGGTAGAGGTGGTAGTAGTGGCAGTAGTAGTAGGGTGGTAGTAGTGGTGTTAGTAGTGGTAGAGGTGGTAGTAGTGGTGGTAGTGGTGGTAGAGGTGGTAGTAGTGGTAGTAGTAGTAGGGGTGGTAGTAGTGGTGGTAGTAGTGGTAGAGGTGGTAGTAGTGGTAGTAGTGGTGGTAGAGGTGGTAGTAGTGGTAGTAGTGGTAGTAGTGGTAGAGGTGGTAGTAGTGGTGGTAGTGGTGGTAGAGATGGTAGTAGTGGTGGTAGAGGTGCTAGTAGTGGTGGTAGAGGTGCTAGTAGTGGTGGTAGAGGTGGTAGTAGTGGTCGTGGTGGTGGTGGTAGTAGTAGTAGTAGTAGTAGTGGTAGTAGTGGTAGTGGTGGTAGTGGGGTTAGTGGTGGGAGTAGTGGTAGAGGTGGTAGTGGTGGTAGTGGTGGTAGAGGTGGTAGTGGTAGTGGTGGTAGTGGTAGTGGTGGTAGTAGTGGTAGTGGTGGTAGTGGTAGTGGTAGTGGTAGAGGTGGTAGTGGTGGTTGTGGTGGTAGTGGTGGTAGTAGTGGTAGTGGTGGTAGTAGTGGTAGTGGTGGTAGTAGTGGTAGTAGTAGTGGTGGTAGTGGTGGTAGTGGTGGTAGTGGTGGTAGTGGTGGTAGTGTTAGTGGTGGTTGTGGTGGTAGTGGTGGTAGTAGTGGTAGTGGTAGTAGTGGTAGTGGTAGTGGTGGTAGTGGTGGTAGTAGTGGTAGTGGTGGTAGTGGTGGTAGTGGTGGTAGTAGTGGTAGTAGTGGTAGTGGTGGTAGTGGTAGTGGTGGTAGTAGTGGTAGTGGTGGTAGTGGTAGTAATGGTAGAGGTGGTAGTGGTGGTGGTGGTGGTAGTGGTAGTGGTGGTAGTGGTAGTGGTGGTAGTGGTGGAGGTGGTAGTAGTGGTAGTGGTGGTAGTGGTGGAGGTGGTAGTAGTGGTAGTGGTGGTAGTGGTGGTAGTGGTAGCGGTGGTAGAGGTGGTAGAGGTGGTAGTAGTGGTAGAGGTGGTAGTAGTGGTGGTAGTGGTGGTAGAGGTGGTAGTAGTGGTAGTAGTAGTAGGGGTGGTAGTAGTGGTGGTAGTAGTGGTAGAGGTGGTAGTAGTAGTAGTGGTGGTAGTGGTGGTAGTAGTGGTAGTAGTAGTAGTGGTGGTAGTAGTGGTGGTAGAGGTGGTAGTAGTGGCAGTAGTAGTAGGGGTGGTAGTAGTGGTGGTAGTAGTGGTAGAGGTGGTAGTAGTGGTGGTAGTGGTGGTAGAGGTGGTAGTAGTGGTAGTAGTAGGGGTGGTAGTAGTGGTGGTAGTAGTGGTAGAGGTGGTAGTAGTGGTGGTAGAGGTGGTAGTAGTGGTAGTAGTGGTAGTAGTGGTAGAGGTGGTAGTGGTGGTAGAGATGGTAGTAGTGGTGGTAGAGGTGCTAGTAGTGGTGGTAGAGGTGCTAGTAGTGGTCGTGGTGGTGGTGGTAGTAGTAGTAGTAGTAGTAGTAGTGGTAGTAGTGGTAGTGGTGGTAGTGGGGTTAATGGTGGGAGTAGTGGTAGAGGTGGTAGTGGTGGTAGTGGTGGTAGAGGTGGTAGTGGTAGAGGTGGTAGTGGTAGTGGTGGTGGTAGAGGTGGTAGTAGTGGTGGTAGTAGTGGTAGTGGTGGTAGTGGTAGTGGTGGTAGTAGTGGTAGTAGTGGTAGAGGTGGTAGTAGTGGTAGTGGTGGTAGAGGTGGTAGTGGTAGAGGTGGTGGTGGTGGTGGTAGTGGTGGTAGTGGTAGTGGTGGTAGTGGTGGTAGTGGTAGTGGTGGTAGTGGTGGTGGTGAGTGGTAGTGGTGGTGGTGGTAGTGGTGGTGGTGGTGGTGGTGGTAGTGGTGGTGGTAGTGGTAGTGGTGGTAGTGGTGGTAGTGGTGGTAGTGGTAGTGGTGATAGTGGTGGTAGTAGTGGTAGTGGTAGTGGTGGTAGTGGTGGTAGTGGTAGTGGTGGTAGTGGTAGTAGTGGTAGTGGTGGTAGTGGTGGTAGTGGTAGTAGTGGTAGTAGTGGTAGAGGTGGTAGTAGTGGTGGTAGTGGTGGTAGTGGTAGAGGTGGTAGTGGTGGTAGTGGTAGTGGTGGTAGTAGTGGTGGTAGTGGTGGTAGTGGTAGAGGTGGTAGTGGTAGGAGTGGTAGTGGTGGTTGTGGTGGTAGTGGTGGTAGTAGTGGTAGTGGTAGTAGTGGTAGTAGTAGTGGTGGTAGAGGTGGTAGAGGTGGTAGTGGTGGTAGTGGTAGTAGTGGTAGTGGTGGTAGTGGTGGTAGTGGTGGTAGTGTTAGTGGTGGTTGTGGTAGTGGTGGTAGTAGTGGTAGTGGTGGTAGTGGTAGTGGTGGTGGTGGTAGTGGTGGTAGTGGTGGTAGTGGTGGTAGTAGTGGTAGTAGTGGTAGTGGTGGTAGTGGTAGTGGTGGTAGTAGTGGTAGTGGTGGTAGTGGTAGTAGTGGTGGTAGAGGTGGTAGTGGTGGTAGTGGTAGTGGTGGTAGTGGTAGTGGTGGTAGTGGTGGAGGTGGTAGTAGTGGTAGTGGTGGTAGTGGTGGTAGTGGTAGAGGTGGTAGTGGTGGTAGTGGTGGTAGAGGTGGTGGTAGTAGTGGTGGTGGTAGAGGTGGTAGTGGTAGAGGTGGTAGTGGTAGTAGTGGTGGTGGTAGAGGTGGTAGTGGTAGAGGTGGTAGTGGTAGAGGTGGTAGTGGTAGAGGTGGTAGTAGTGGTGGTAGAGGTGGTAGTAGTGGTCGTGGTGGTGGTGGTAGTAGTAGTAGTAGTAGTAGTAGTAGTAGTAGTAGTAGTAGTAGTGGTGGTAGTAGTGGTGGTAGAGGTGATAGTGGAGGTAGTAGTGGTAGTGGTGGTAGTGGTGGTAGTGGTAGTGGTGGTAGTAGTGGTAGAGGTGGTAGTAGTGGTAGTGGTGGTAGTGGTAGTGGTGGTAGTGGTGGTAGTGGTGGTAGTGGTGGTAGTGGTGGTAGTAGTGGTAGTAGTGGTAGTGGTGGTAGTGGTGGTAGTGGTAGTAATGGTAGAGGTGGTAGTGGTGGTAGTGGTAGTGGTGGTAGTGGTAGTGGTGGTAGTGGTGGAGGTGGTAGTAGTGGTAGTGGTGGTGGTGGTGGAGGTGGTAGTAGTGGTAGTGGTGGTAGTGGTAGTGGTAGTGGTAGTGGTGGTAGTGGTGGTGGTAGTGGTGGTAGTGGTAGTGGTGGTAGTAGTGGTGGTAGTGGTGGTAGTGGTGGAGGTGGTAGTAGTGGTAGTGGTGGTAGTGGTGGAGGTGGTAGTAGTGGTAGTGGTGGTAGTGGTGGTAGTGGTGGTGGTAGTGGTGGTAGTGGTGGTAGTGGTGGTGGTGGTAGTGGTGGTGGTAGAGGTGGTAGTGGTAGTGGTGGTAGTGGTAGTAGTGGTGGTGGTAGAGGTGGTAGTAGTGGTGGTAGAGGTGGTAGTAGTGGTCGTGGTGGTGGTGGTAGTAGTAGTAGTAGTAGTAGTAGTAGTAGTAGTAGTAGTAGTAGTGGTGGTAGTGGTGGTAGAGGTGATAGTGGAGGTAGTAGTGGTAGTGGTGGTAGTGGTGGTAGTGGTAGTGGTGGTAGTAGTGGTAGTAATGGTAGAGGTGGTAGTAGTGGTAGTGGTGGTAGTGGTAGTGGTGGTAGTGGTGGTAGTGGTAGTGGTGGTAGTGGTGGTAGTGGTGGTGGTAGTGGTAGGTAGTGGTAGTGGTGGTGGTAGTGGTAGTGGTGGTAGTGGTAGTGGTGATAGTGGTGGTAGTAGTGGTAGTGGTAGTGGTGGTAGTGGTGGTAGTGGTAGTGGTGGTAGTGGTAGTGGTGGTAGTGGTGGTAGTGGTAGTGGTGGTAGTGGTAGTAGTGGTAGTGGTGGTTGTGGTGGTAGTGGTGGTAGTAGTGGTAGTGGTAGTGGTGGTAGTGGTAGGAGTGGTGGTGGTAGTGGTGGTAGTGGTGGTAGTAGTGGTAGTGGTAGTGGTGGTAGTGGTACAGGTGGTGGTAGGTGGTAGTGGTGGTGCAGTAGTGGTGGTAGTGGTAGTAGTGTTAGTGGTGGTTGTGGTGGTAGTGGTGGTAGTAGTGGTAGTGGTGTAGTGGTAGTGGTGGTAGTGGTAGTGGTGGTAGTAGTGGTAGTGGTGGTAGTGGTGGTAGTGGTGGTGGTGAGTGGTGGTAGTGGTGGTAGTGGTGGTAGTAGTGGTAGTAGTGGTAGTGGTGGTAGGTGGTAGTGGTGGTAGTAGTGGTAGTGGTAGTGGTGGTAGTGGTAGTGGTGGTAGTGGTGGTGGGTAGTAGTGGTAGTGGTGGTAGTGGTGGTAGTGGCAGTGGTGGTGGTAGTGGTGGTGGTGGTGGTGGTGGTAGTGGTGGTAGTGGTGGTAGTGGTGGTAGTGGTGTGGTGGTAGTAGTGGTAGTAGTGGTGGTAGTGGTGGTAGTAGTGGTAGTGGTAGTGTGGTAGTGGTGGTAGTGGTAGTGGTGGTAGTGGTGGTAGTGGTGGTAGTGGTGGTAGTGGTAGTAGTGGTAGTGGTGGTAGTGGTGGAGGTGGTAGTGTGGTAGTGGTGGTAGTGGTGGTAGTGGTGGTAGTGGTGGAGTAGTGGTAGTAGTGGTAGTGGTGGTAGTGGTAGTGGTGGTAGTAGTGGTAGTGGTGGTAGTGGTGGAGGTGGTAGTAGTGGTAGTGGTGGTAGTGGTGGAGTGGTAGTAGTGGTGGTGGTAGTGGTGGTAGTGGTAGTAGTGGTAGTGGTGGTAGTGGTGGTAGGTGTTGTAGTAGTGGTGGTGGTAGTGGTGGTAGTGGTAGAGGTGGTAGTGGTGGTAGTGGTAGTGGTAGAGGTGGTAGTGGTGGTGGTGGTAGTAGTGGTCGTGGTGGTGGTGGTAGTAGTAGTAGTAGTAGTAGTAGTAGTAGTAGTGTAGTAGTGGTGGTAGTGGTGGTAGAGGTGATAGTGGTGGTAGTGGTGGTAGTGGTGGTGTGGTGGTGGTAGTGGTGGTAGTGGTAGTGGTGGTGGTAATGTGGTAGAGGTGGTAGTAGTGGTAGTGGTGGTAGTGGTAGTAGTGGTAGTGGTGGTAGTGGTGGTAGTGGTGGTAGTGGTGGTAGTGGTAGTGGTGGTGGTAGTGGTAGTGGTGGTAGTGTGGTAGTGGTGGTAGTGGTGGTAGTGGTGAGTGGTAGTGTGGTAGTGGTGGTAGTGGTAGTGGTGATAGTGGTGGTAGTAGTGGTAGTGAGTGGTGGTAGTGGTGGTAGTAGGTAGTGGTGGTAGTGGTGGTAGTGGTAGTGGTGTAGTGGTAGTGGTAGGTGGTAGTGGTGGTAGTGGTGGTAGTGGTGGTAGGGTGAGTAGTGGTGGTGGTGGTAGTGGTAGTGGTGGTTGTGGTGGTAGTGGTGGTAGTAGTGGTAGTGGTAGTGGTGGTAGAGGTGGTACAGGTGGTAGAGGTGGTAGTGGTGGTAGTGGTGGTAGTGGTGGTAGTGTTAGTGGTGGTTGTGGTGGTAGTGGTGGTAGTAGTGGTAGTGGTAGTGGTGGTAGTGGTGGTAGTGGTAGTGGTAGTAGTGGTAGTGGTGGTAGTGGTAGAGGTGGTAGTGGTGGTAGTGGTGGTAGTGGTGGTAGTAGTGGTGGTGGTAGAGGTGGTAGTGGTAGATGTGGTAGTGGTAGTAGTGGTGGTGGTAGAGGTAGTGGTAGAGGTGGTAGTGGTAGTAGGTAGTGGTAGGGTGGTAGTAGTGGTGGTGGTAGGTGGTAGTAGTGGTAGTGGTGGTGGTGGTAGTGGTAGTAGTGGTGGTAGTGTAGTGGTGGTAGTAGTGGTGGTAGTAGTAGTGGTAGTGGTGGTGAGTAGTGGAGGTAGTAGTGGTAGTGGTAGTGGTGGTAGTGGTGGTGGTGGTAGTAGTGGTAGTGGTGGTAGTAGTGGTAGTGGTGGTAGTGGTAGTGGTGGTAGTGGTGGTGGTGGTAGTGGCAGTGGTGGTGGTGGTGGTAGTGGTGGTAGTGGTAGTGGTGGTAGTGGTGGTAGTGGTGGTAGTAGTGGTGGTGGTGGTGGTAGGGTGGTAGTGGTAGTGGTGGTGGTAGTAGTGTGGTGGTAGTGGTGGTAGAGGTGGTAGTAGTGGTAGTAGTAGTAGGTGGTGGTAGTGGTGGTAGTGGTGGTAGTGGTAAGTAGTAATAGTAGTAGTGGTGGTAGTGGTGGTAGTGAGTGGTAGTAGTAGTAGGGGTGGTGGTAGTGGTGGTAGTGGTAGTGGTAGTGGTGGTAGTGGTAGTGGTAGTGGTAGTAGTGGTAGAGGTGGTGGTAGTGGTGGTAGTGGTGGTAGTGGTGGTAGTAGTAGTAGTGGTGGTAGTAGTGGTGGTAGTAGTGGTAGTGGTAGTGTGTGGTAGTGGTGGTAGTGGTAGTAGTGGTAGTAGTAGTGGTGGTAGAGGTGGTAGTAGTGGTGGTAGTGGTAGTGTGGTAGTAGTGGTGGTAGTGGTAGTGGTGGTAGTGGTGGTGGTGGTAGTGGTGTGGTAGTAGGTGGTAGTGGTAGTAGTGGTAGTGGTAGTAGTGGTGGTGGGTGGTAGTGGTGGTAGTGGTGGTGGTGGTAGTGTGGTAGTGGTGGTAGTGGTAGTAGTAGGTGGTAGTGGTGGTAGTGGTAGTGGTAGTAGTAGTGGTGGTAGTGGTAGTGGTGGTAGTGGTGGTAGTGGTAGTGGTGTGGTAGTGGTGGTTGTGGTGGTAGTGGTGGTAGTGGTAGTAGTGGTAGTGGTGGTGGTAGTGGTGGTAGTAGTAGTGGTAGTAGTGGTAGTGGTGGTAGGTAGTGGTAGAGGTGGTAGTGGTGGGTGGTAGTGGTGGTAGTGGTAGTGGTGGGTGGTGGTGGTAGTGGTGGTAGTGGTAGTGGTGGTAGTAGTGGTGGTAGTGGTGGTAGTGGTGGTAGTAGAGTGGTGGTAGGTAGTGGTAGTAGTGGTAGTGGTGGTAGTGGTGGTAGTGGTAGTGGTGGTAGTGGTGGTAGTGGTAGTGGTGGTAGTGGTAGTAGTGGTAGTGGTGGTAGTAGTAGTGGTGGTAGTGGTAGTGGTGGTAGTGGTAGTGGTGGTAGTGGTGGTAGGTGGTGGTAGTAGTGGTAGTGGTAGTGGTGGTAGTGGTAGTAGTAGTGGTGGTAGTGGTAGTGGTGGTAGTGTAGTAGTAGTGGTGGTAGTGGTGGTAGTGGTGGTAGTGGTAGTGGTAGTAGTGGTAGTAGTGGTAGTGGTGGTAGTGGTAGTAGTGGTGGTGGTAGTGGTGTAGTGGTAGGTGGTAGTGGTAGTGGTGGTGGTGGTAGTAGTGGTAGTAGTGGTGGTGGTGGTAGTAGTGGTAGTGGTGGTAGTGGTGGTAGTGGTAGTAGTAGTGGTAGTAGTGGTAGTGGTAGTGGTGGTAGTGGTAGTAGTGGTAGTGGTGGTAGAGGTGAGTAGTGGTAGGTAGTGGTAGTGGTAGTGGTGGTAGTGGTAGTAGTGGTAGTGTGGTAGTGGTAGTGGTAGTGGTGGTAGTGGTAGTAGTGGTAGTAGGTGAGTGGTAGTGGTGGTAGTGGTAGTGGTAGTAGTGGTAGTGGTGGTAGTAGGTAGTAGTAGTGGTAGTAGTAGTGGTAGTAGTGGTAGTGGTGGTAGTGGTAGTGGTAGTGGTGGTAGTGGTGGTAGTGGTAGTAATGGTAGTGGTGGTAGTAGTGGTAGTGGTAGTGGTAGTGGTGGTAGTGGTGGTAGTGGTAGTGGTGGTAGTGGTAGTGGTAGTGGTGGTAGTGGTGGTAGTGGTAGTGGTGGTAGAGGTGGTAGTGGTGGTAGTGGTGGTAGTGGTGGTAGTGGTGGTGGTAGTGGTGGTGGTGGTAGTAGTGGTAGTGGTGGTAGTGGTAGTAGTGGTAGAGGTGGTAGTAGTGGTAGTAGTGTGGTAGTGTAGTAGTGGTAGTAGTAGTAGTGGTAGTAGTGGTGGTAGTAGTGGTAGAGGTGGTAGTAGTGGTAGTAGTGGTGGTAGAAGTGGTAGTAGTGGTAGTAGTAGTAGGTGGTGGTAGTAGTGGTGGTGGTAGTGGTGGTAGTAGTAGTAGTGGTAGTAGTGGTGGTAGTAGTGGTAGTAGGTGGTAGTGGTGGTGGTGGTGGTGGTAGAGGTGGTAGTAGTGGTAGTGGTGGTAGGTGGTAGTGGTGGTAGTGGTGGTAGTGGTGGTAGTGTGGTGTAGTGGTGGTGGTGGTAGTGTGGTGGTAGTGGTGGTAGTGGTAGTGGTGGTAGTGGTGGTAGTGGTAGTGGTGGTAGTGGTGGTAGAGTGGTAGTAGTAGTAGTGGTGGTAGGTAGTGGTAGTAGTGTGGTAGTGGTGGTAGTAGTGGTAGTGGTGGTGGTGGTAGTAGTAGTAGTGGTAGTAGTGGTAGTGGTGGTAGTGGTGGTAGTGGTGGTGGTAGTGGTAGGTAGTAGTGGTGGTAGTGGTGGTAGTGGTGGTAGTGGTAGAGGTGGTAGTGGTAGTGGTGGTAGAGGTGGTGGTAGTGTGGTGGTAGTGGTGGTAGTAGTGGTGGTAGTAGTGGTGGTAGTGGTAGGGTGGTAGTAGTGGTGTGGTGGTGGTGGTAGTGGTAGTGGTGGTAGTGGTGGTGGTAGTGGTGGTAGTGGTAGTGGTGGTAGTGGTAGTGGTGGTAGTGGTGGTAGTGGTAGTGGTGGTAGTGGTGGTAGTGGTAGTGGTAGTGGTGGTAGTGGTGGTAGTGGTAGTGGTGGTAGTGGTGGTAGTGGTAGTGGTGGTGGTGGTGGTAGTAGTGGTAGTGGTAGTGGTGGTAGTGGTGGTAGTGGTAGTGGTGGTAGTGGTGGTAGTGGTAGTGGTGGTAGTGGTGGTAGTGGTAGTAGTGGTAGTAGTGGTAGAGGTGGTGGTAGTGGTGGTAGTGGTAGAGGTGGTAGTGGTGGTAGTGGTAGAGGTGGTAGTAGTCGTAGTGGTGGTAGTGGTAGCGGTGGTAGTGGTGGGTGGTGCGTAGTGGTGGTAGTGGTAGTAGTGGTAGTGGTAGGAGTGGTAGTGGTGGTTGTGGTGGTAGTGGTGGTAGTAGTAGTGTGGTAGTAGTAGTGGTGGTAGTGGTAGAGGTGGTAGTGGTGGTGGTGGTGGTAGGTGGTAGTGGTAGTGGTGGTAGTGGTGGTAGTGTTAGTGGTGGTGGTGTGGTGGTAGTGGTGGTGGTAGTGGTAGTGGTAGTAGTGGTAGTGGTAGTGGTGGTAGTGGTGGTAGAGGTGGTAGTAGTGGTAGTAGTGGTAGTGGTGGTAGTGGTAGTGGTGGTAGTAGTGGTAGTGGTGGTAGTGGTAGTAATGGTAGAGGTGGTAGTGGTGGTAGTGGTAGTGGTGGTAGTGGTAGTGGTGGTAGTGGTGGAGGTGGTAGTAGTGGTAGTGGTGGTAGTGGTGGTAGTGGTAGTGGTGGTAGTGGTGGTAGTGGTGGTAGTGGTGGTGGTAGTAGTGGTGGTGGTAGTGGTGGTAGTGGTAGTGGTGGTAGTGGTAGTAGTGGTGGTGGTAGAGGTGGTAGTGGTAGTGGTGGTAGTGGTAGAGGTGGTAGTGGTAGAGTGGTGGTAGTAGTGGTGGTAGAGGTGGTAGTAGTGGTCGTGGTGGTGGTGGTAGTAGTAGTAGTAGTAGTAGTAGGAGTGGTAGTGGTGGTTGTGGTGGTAGTGGTGGTAGTAGTAGTAGTGGTAGTAGTAGTGGTGGTAGAGGTGGTAGAGGTGGTAGTGGTAGTGGTGGTAGTGGTAGTGGTGGTAGTGGTGGTAGTGGTGGTAGTGGTGGTAGTGTTAGTGGTGGTTGTGGTGGTAGTGGTGGTAGTGGTGGTAGTGGTAGTAGTGGTAGTGGTAGTGGTGGTAGTGGTGGTAGAGGTGGTAGTAGTGGTAGTAGTGGTAGTGGTGGTAGTGGTAGTGGTGGTAGTAGTGGTAGTGGTGGTAGTGGTAGTAATGGTAGAGGTGGTAGTGGTGGTAGTGGTAGTGGTGGTAGTGGTACTGGTGGTAGTGGTGGAGGTGGTAGTAGTGGTAGTGGTGGTAGTGGTGGTAGTGGTAGAGGTGGTAGTGGTGGTAGTGGTGGTAGAGGTGGTGGTAGTAGTGGTGGTGGTAGAGGTGGTAGTGGTAGAGGTGGTAGTGGTAGTAGTGGTGGTGGTAGTGGTGGTAGTGGTAGTGGTGGTAGTGGTAGAGGTGGTAGTGGTAGAGGTGGTAGTGGTAGAGGTGGTAGTAGTGGTGGTAGTAGTGGTCGTGGTGGTGGTGGTAGTAGTAGTAGTAGTAGTAGTAGTAGTAGTAGTAGTGGTGGTAGTAGTGGTGGTAGAGGTGATAGTGGAGGTAGTAGTGGTAGTGGTGGTAGTGGTGGTAGTGGTAGTGGTGGTAGTAGTGGTAGTGGTAGTAATGGTAGAGGTGGTAGTAGTGGTAGTGGTGGTAGTGGTAGTGGTGGTAGTGGTGGTAGTGGTGGTAGTGGTAGTGGTGGTAGTGGTAGTAGTGGTAGAGGTTGTAGTAGTGGTAGTGGTGGTAGTGGTGGTAGTGGTAGAGGTGGTAGTGGTGGTAGTGGTGGTAGAGATGGTAGAGATGGTAGTGGTGGTAGAGGTGGTAGAGGTGGTAGTAGTGGTGGTAGTGGTGGTAGAGGTGGTAGTAGTGGTAGTGGTAGTGGTGGTAGAGGTGGTAGTAGTGGTGGTAGAGGTGGTAGTGGTGGTAGAGATGGTAGAGGTGGTAGTGGTGGTAGTAGTGGTAGAGGTGGTAGTAGTGGTAGAGGTGGTAGTAGTAGTAGAGGTTGTAGTAGTGGTAGAGGTGGTAGAGGTGGTAGTGGAGGTAGTGGTGGTAGAGGTGGTAGTGGTGGTAGAGGTGGTAGTAGTGGTAGAGGTGGTAGTAGTAGTAGAGGTTGTAGTAGTGGTAGAGATGGTAGAGGTGGTAGTGGAGGTAGTGGTGGTAGTGGTGGTAGAGGTGGTAATAGTAGTTGTAGTGGTAGTGGTGGTTGTGGAATTGGTGGTAGTGGTGGTAATAGTAGTAGTAGTGGTAGTGGTGGTAGTGGTGGTAGTGGTAGTGGTAGTGGTGGTAGAGGTGGTAGTAGTAGTAGAGGTTGTAGTAGTGGTAGAGATGGTAGAGGTGGTAGTAGAAGTAGAGGTGGTAGAGGTGGTAGAGGTGGTAGTGGTGGAGATGGGTCACAGGGAATTGGGTCATCGTGAGATGGGTCACAGTGAGATGGGTCACAGTGAGATGGGTCACAAGGAGATGGGTCACAGGGAGATGGGTCACGGGGAGATGGGTCACAGTGAGATGGGTCACAGGGAGATGGGTAACAGGGAGCAGGGAGATGGGTCACAGGGAGATGGGTCACAGGGAGATGGGTCACAGGGAGCAGGGAGATGGGTGACAGGGAGGTGGGTCACAGGGAGCAGGGAGATGGGTCACAGTGAGATGGGTCACAGTGAGATGGGTCACAGTGAGATGGGTCACAGTGAGATGGGTCACGGGGAGATGGGTCACGGGGAGATGGGTCACAGTGAGATGGGTCACAGGGAGATGGGTCACAGGGAGATGGGTCACAGTGAGATGGGTCACAGTGAGATGGGTAACAGGGAGCAGGGAGATGGGTCACAGGGAGATGGGTCACAGGGAGCAGGGAGATGGGTCACAGGGAGGTGGGTCACAGGGAGCAGGGAGATGGGTCACAGTGAGATGGGTCACAGTGAGATGGGTCACAGGGAGATGGGTCACAGTGAGATGGGTCACAGTGAGATGGGTCACATGGAGATGGGTCACAGTGAGATGGGTCACAGGGAGATGGGTCACAGTGAGATGGGTCACAGGGAGATGGGTCACAGTGAGATGGGTCACAGTGAGATGGGTCACAGTGTGATGGGTCACAGTGATATGGGTCACAGGGAAATGGGTCACAGTGAGATGGGTCACAGTGAGATGGGTCACAGGGAGATGGTCACAGTGAGATGGGTCACAGGGAGCAGGGAGATGGGAGATGGGTCACAGTGAGATGGGTCACAGGGAGATGGGAGATGGGTCACAGGGAGATGGGTCACAGGGAGATGGGTCACAGTGAAGGCTTTTCACTCAAATAAAGAATTGTAGCCCATACAGATATCTCGTCATGTCAATAATTCTCCCTGTTTCCTCCTGACACATGATTTGCTCAGATACGTTTTCAGACTGAATTACGAGTCTCGATGAGATCTTCCATTCTCCATGCTGAATTAAGCAAAGGCACCTGAAATAACTTCGTAAGTACGTGGCATGTTTTATTTTTTAGATTTTTTATTTTACCTTTATTAAACCAGGCAAGTCAGTTAAGAACAAATTCTAAATTTCAATGACAGCCTAGTGGGTTAACTGGTCTAGGAACAGTGGGTTAACTGGTCTAGGAACAGTGGGTTAACTGGTCTAGGAACAGTGGGTTAACTGGTCTAGGAACAGTGGGTTAACTGCCTGTTCAGGGGCAGAACAACAGATTTGTACTTTGTCAGCTCGGGGATTCAAACTTGCAACCTTTCGGTTACTAGTCCAACGCTCTAACCACTAGGCTACCCTGCCGCCCCTCCACTCTAACCACTAGGCTACCCTGCCACCCCTCCACTCTAACCACTAGGCTACCCTGCCGCCCCTCCACTCTAACCACTAGGCTACCCTGCCGCCCCTCCACTCTAACCACTAGGCTACCCTGCCGCCCCTCCACTCTAACCACTAGGCTACCCTGCCGCCCCTCCACTCTAACCACTAGGCTACCCTGCCGCCCCTCCACTCTAACCACTAGGCTACCCTGCCGCCCTCCCTCTAACCACTAGGCTCCCCTGCCGCCCCTCCACTCTAACCACTAGGCTACCCTGCCGCCCCTCCACTCTAACCACTAGGCTACCCTGCCGCCCCTCCACTCTAACCACTAGGCTACCCTGCCGCCCTCCACTCTAACCACTAGGCTACCCTGCCGCCCTCCACTCTAACCACTAGGCTACCCTGCCGCCCTCCACTCTAACCACTAGGCTACCCTGCCACCCCTCCACTCTAACCACTAGGCTACCCTGCCGCCCCTCCACTCTAACCACTAGGCTACCCTGCCGCCCCTCCACTCTAACCACTAGGCTACCCTGCCGCCCCTCCACTCTAACCACTAGGCTACCCTGCCGCCCCAAGTCACAATTTATTAGACCGTTTATGAAGGAGCAGAATCCTGAGTGTTGATTTAACCCATTTAACCCAGTAGTTAAACCTCATGCTGTTCACCTCTCTCTTAGCCTTCCTCGGCTTCCCCAAACCCACTTCAATATGTCAGTGCTACTACTTTAACCGCTTTCCCTCTCTCTCTCGCTCTGTTTGTGTTGGCACGTCAGATAGCCACAGTAGACATTGCCATATTCTAATAAACTTTCATTTTATTGGTTGTTTTTGGGACAAGGAGTCACTAGTGTCATGCGACGGCTGTCTCCACGGTAACAAACCACAGAGATCCCTGTCTGTCAGGCAGCTGACACAGAGCGGGGAGATATTTCTAGGGTATTTGGTGGGCAGGGTACCAGGGCTGATGGGAAGCCGGAGGAGTGGCCAACGATTCACAGTACATTAGTTCTCCACAGGCTCCACACCAGCGCTATCTTCTCAAATTATTGGATTATCTCCCATAGGCCTGCGAGGACATTTCCGTAAAGCCTTCAACATTCAGTTACTCTGCCAAACTACCACATCAGGAAGACACAACACAGGAAGACATGAGGAAGACTCCCCTGAAAGCGATGCAAACACATCAGATCTGTTACACGGAGGTTCATTAAAAGAGGTTGAAAGTGATCTACTTCTCAGATTAACCTCTCAGTGTCAGTGTCTCTAGAATACTCTGGTTTCCAAAGCTGAGAGCCAAGTCCTCGTCTTCCTCGCACAGCCTCTCCCAGGGACTACTGTGATATACACTGCCTGTCATCAGGTAAATGTTAACTTTTATAGTTGGATTTACATGAACATGGAGCACAGATGGAGAAGGAGTTTGTGTTTCTGGAGACTTCGGTACAAGAAGAAGAGGATGTGTTCAGAGAGGGATTTAACCATTCCTCTCCTCCACTTCACCTCTGTGTCTGGCTTAAATGATTTCTCCTGCCTTCTAAATGCTCTCTTGCCCTCTCCCTCCCTGCCTATTGTCACCCTGCTTCTATTGCCCTGCCTCTGTCTCCTTGACTCTCTCTCCCTCCCTGCCTATTGCCACCCTGCTTCTATTGCCTTGCCTCTGTCTCCTTGTCTCTCTCTCCCTCCCTGCCTATTGTCACCCTGCTTCTATTGCCCTGCCTCTGTCTCCTTGTCTCTCTCTCCCTCCCTGCCTATTGTCACCCTGCTTCTATTGCCCTGCCTCTGTCTCCTTGTCTCTCTCTCCCTCCCTGCCTATTGTCACCCTGCTTCTATTGCCCTGCCTCTGTCTCCTTGTCTCTCTCTCCCTCCCTGCCTATTGTCACCCTGCTTCTATTGCCCTGCCTCTGTCTCCTTGACTCTCTCTCCTCCCTGCCTATTGTCACCCTGCTTCTATTGCCCTGCCTCTGTCTCCTTGACTCTCTCTCCTCCTGCCTATTGCCACCCTGCTTCTATTGCCTTGCCTCTGTCTCCTTGTCTCTCTCTCCCTCCTGCCTATTGTCACCCTGCTTCTATTGCCCTGCCTCTGTCTCCTTGTCTCTCTCTCCCCTCCCTGCCTATTGTCACCCTGCTTCTATTGCCCTGCCTCTGTCTCCTTGTCTCTCTCTCCCTCCCTGCCTATTGTCACCCTGCTTCTATTGCCCTGCCTCTGTCTCCTTGTCTCTCTCTCCCTCCCTGCCTATTGTCACCCTGCTTCTATTGCCCTGCCTCTGTCTCCTTGACTCTCTCTCCCTCCCTGCCTATTGTCACCCTGCTTCTATTGCCCTGCCTCTGTCTCCTTGTCTCTCTCTCCCTCCCTGCCTATTGTCACCCTGCTTCTATTGCCCTGCCTCTGTCTCCTTGTCTCTCTCTCCCTCCCTGCCTATTGTCACCCTGCTTCTATTGCCCTGCCTCTGTCTCCTTGTCTCTCTCTCCCTCCCTGCCTATTGTCACCCTGCTTCTATTGCCCTGCCTCTGTCTCCTTGCCTCTCTCTCCCTCCCTGCCTATTGTCAGCCTGCTCCTATTGCCCTGCCTCTGTCTCCTTGTCTCTCTCTCCTCCTGCCTATTGTCACCCTGCTTCTATTGCCCTGCCTCTGTCTCCTTGTCTCTCTCTCCTCCCTGCCTATTGTCACCCTGCTTCTATTGCCCTGCCTCTGTCTCCTTGCCTCTCTCTCCCTCCCTGCCTATTGTCACCCTGCTTCTATTGCCCTGCCTCTGTCTCCTTGTCTCTCTCTCCCTCCTGCCTATTGTCACCCTGCTTCTATTGCCCTGCCTCTGTCTCCTTGTCTCTCTCTCCCTCCCTGCCTATTGTCACCCTGCTTCTATTGCCCTGCCTCTGTCTCCTTGACTCTCTCTCCTCCCTGCCTATTGTCACCCTGCTTCTATTGCCCTGCCTCTGTCTCCTTGTCTCTCTCCCTCCCTGCCTATTGTCACCCTGCTTCTATTGCCCTGCCTCTGTCTCCTTGTCTCTCTCTCCCTCCCTGCCTATTGTCACCCTGCTTCTATTGCCCTGCCTCTGTCTCCTTGTCTCTCTCTCCCTCCCTGCCTATTGTCACCCTGCTTCTATTGCCCTGCCTCTGTCTCCTTGTCTCTCTCTCCCTCCCTGCCTATTGTCACCCTGCTTCTATTGCCCTGCCTCTGTCTCCTTGCCTCTCTCTCCCTCCCTGCCTATTGTCACCCTGCTCCTATTGCCCTGCCTCTGTCTCCTTGTCTCTCTCTCCCTCCCTGCCTATTGTCACCCTGCTTCTATTGCCCTGCCTCTGTCTCCTTGTCTCTCTCTCCCTCCCTGCCTATTGTCACCCTGCTCCTATTGCCCTGCCTCTGTCTCCTTGTCTCTCTCTCCCTCCCTGCCTATTGTCACCCTGCTTCTATTGCCCTGCCACTGTCTCCTTGACTCTCTCTCCCTCCCCCTATCTGTCTGGTCTCTCTCTCTCTCCTCCTCCCCCTATCTGTCTGGTCTCTCCTCCTCCCCCTACTCTAACCCTATCTGTCAGGTCTCTCCTCCTCCTTGTGGTCCTTCTGTAGCTCAGTTGGTAGAGCATGGCGCTTGTAACGCCAGGGTAGTGGGTTTGATCCCCGGGACCACCCATACGTAGAATGTATGCACACATGACTGTAAGTCGCTTTGGATAAAAGCGTCTGATAAATGGCATATATTATTATTATTATTATTATATATTATCCTCCTCCTCCTCCTCCTCCTCCTCCCCCTACTCTAACCCAATCTGTCTGGTCTCTCTCCTCCTCCCCCTAATCTAACCCTATCTGTCTGGTCTCACTCCTCCTCCCCTTACTCTAACCCAATCTGTCTGGTCTCTCTCCTCCTCCCCCCAATCTAACCCTATCTGTCTGGTCTCTCTCCTCCTCCCCTTACTCTAACCCAATCTGTCAGGTCTCTCCTCCTCCTCCTCCTCCTCCCCTACTCTAAACCTATCTGTCTGGTCTCTCCTCCTCCTCCCCCTACTCTAACCCAATCTGTCTGGTCTCTCCTCCCCCTACTCTAACCCTATCTGTCTGGTCTCTCTCTCCGCCTCCCCCTACTCTAACCCTATCTGTCTGGTCTCTCCTCTGCCTCCCCCTACTCTAACCCTATCTGTCTGGTCTCTCCTCTGCCTCCCCCTACTCTAACCCTATTGGTATGGTCTCTCCTCCTCCCCCCTCTATTCTATCCCTATCTGTCTGGTCTCTCTCTCCTCCTCCCCCTATCTGTCTGGTCTCTCTCTCCTCCTCCTCCCTCTACTCTAACCCTATCTGTCTGGTCTCTCTCTCCGCCTCCCCCTACTCTAACCCTATCTGTCTGGTCTCTCCTCTGCCTCCCCCTACTCTAACCCTATCTGTCTGGTCTCTCCTCTGCCTCCCCCTACTCTAACCCTATTGGTATGGTCTCTCCTCCTCCCCCCTCTATTCTATCCCTATCTGTCTGGTCTCTCTCTCCTCCTCCCCCTACCTGTCTGGTCTCTCTCTCCTCCTCCCCCTACTCTAACCCAATCTCTCTGGTCTCTCCTACTCCCCTACTCTAACCCTATCTCTCAGGTCTCTCCTCCTCCTCCTCCTCCTCCTCCAACCCAATCTGTCTGGATTCTCTCCTCCTCCCCCTAATCTAACCCTATCTGTCTGGTCTCACTCCTCCTCCCCTTACTCTAACCCAATCTGTCTGGTCTCTCTCCTCCTCCCCCTAATCTAACCCTATCTGTCTGATCTCTCTCCTCCTCCCCTTACTCTAAACCTATCTGTCTGGTCTCTCTCCTCCTCCCCCTAATCTAACCCTATCTGTCTGATCTCTCTCCTCCTCCCCTTACTCTAAACCTATCTGTCTGGTTTCTCTCTCCTCCTCCCCCGACCTGTCTGGTCTCTCCACCTCCTCCCCCTACTCTAAACCTATCTCTCTGGTCTCTCCTCCTCCCCCTCCCCCTACTCTAACCCTATCTGTCTGGTCTCTCCTCCTCCTCCTCCCCCTACTCTAACCCTATCTGTCAGGTCTCTCTCTCCTCCTCCCCCTACTCTAACCCTATCTGTCTGGTCTATCCTCTGCCTCCCCCTACTCTGACCCTATTGGTATGGTCTCTCCTCCTCCCCCCTCTACTCTATCCCTATCTGTCTGGTATCTCTCTCCTCCTCCCCCTATCTGTCTGGTCTCCCTCTCCTCCTCCTCCCTCTACTCTAACCCTATTTGTCTGGTCTCTCTCTCTCCTCCTCCCCCTACTCTAACCCTATCTGTCTGGTCTCTCCTCTGCCTCCCCCTACTCTGACCCTATTGGTATGGTCTCTCCTCCTCCCCCCTCTACTCTATCCCTATCTGTCTGGTCTCTCTCTCCTCCTCCCCCTATCTGTCTGGTCTCTCTCTCCTCCTCCTCCCCCTACTCTATCCCTATCTGTCTGGTCTCTCTCTCCTCCTCCCCCTATCTGTCTGGTCTCTCTCTCCTCCTCCCCCCTCTACTCTATCCCTATCTGTCTGGTCTCTCTCTCCTCCTCCCCCTATCTGTCTGGTCTCTCTCTCCTCCTCCTCCCCCTACTCTAACCCTATCTGTCTGGTCTCTCCTCCTCCTCCCCCTACTCTAAACCTATCTGTCTGATCTCTCCTAATCCTCCTCCCCCTACTCTAACCCTATCTGTCTGGTCTCTCTCTCCTCCTCCCCCCTCTACTCTTACCCTATCTGTCTGGTCTCTCCTCCTCCTCCTCCTATCTGTCAGGTCTCTCTCTCCTCCTCCCCCTACTCTAACCCAATCTGTCAGGTCGCTCTCTCCTCCT
>NC_068437.1:55588892-55618892 GCF_023373465.1 Oncorhynchus keta | reverse complement strand
TGTAAGGGGACAGAGAGCGAGTCAGATCTGGGTTCAAAAACGATTTGAAATGTTTCGAATACTTTTAGTGTTTGATTTAGCCTTACTGAAGTGCCTGGTTTGTGATCATTCTATTGGTTCCATTCACTTCCTGTGACACGGCGGGTAGTCGGCATCACACTGTGCATCACTGTGAGCCAGGCTGGGTCGCCATGAGGGCTCTGGTGGCTTTGGTCCTGTGGGACACAGTTTCTCAGCTGCGGGAGAACTTTGCCATTGGGGCACTGCAGCTGGGCAAAAATGGCAGGCTCAAACTGAGCCCACATTACAGACTGACGCTGGGAGTGGGACCCTCCATAACAAATCAGGGCACCGCTCAAATAATTGAAAATATCAATGTCAGATATTTTCAAAAAAGTCAAATATTTCTACGACGGGCAAGAGTCCCCCAAGAGTCAATGTGTAATGTGAAACCTAAGCTTATATCATTGTTCACAAGGGGATGATTTCCCCTTTGATGCACTTCTCTCTACGTGTATCTTGACCATGAACTTAAAGTATAGATCCACAGACAATCACTCTGGACAATAGGAATACCTACAGTTGAAGTCGGAAGTTTACATATACCTTAGCCAAGTACAATTATCTCCGTTTTCAATCATACCTGACATTTAACGTTTCAGGTAGCCTTCGACAAGCTTCCTAAAATAAGTTGGGTGAATTCTGGCCCATTCCTCCTGACAGAGCTGGTGTAACTGAGTCAGGTTTGTAGGCCTCCTTGCTCGCACATACTATTTTTAGTTCTGCCCACAAATGTTCTATTGAGGTCAGGGATTTGTGACGGCCACTCCAATACCTTGACTCTGTTGTCCTTAAGCCATTTTGCCAGAACTCTGGAAGTATGCTTGGGGTCATTGTCATTGTCCATTTGGAAGTTGGAGTCGCATAGGGCGGGGCACAATTGGCCCAGCATCGTCCGGGGTTGGCCATCATTGTAAGTAAGAATTTGTTCTTAATTGACTAGTTAAATAACTGCTCAAATGAAAATAAAACTAAATTGTTTGTACAGATGAACGTGGAACCTTCAGGTGTTTGGAAATTGCTCCTCAGGATGAACCAGACTTGTGGAGGTCTTGGCTGATTTCTTTTGATTTTCCCATGATGTCAAGAAAAGAGGAACTGAGTTTGAAGGTAGGCCTTGAAATGCATCCACAGGTACACCTCCAGTTGACTCAAATTATGTCAATTAGCCTATCAGAAACTTCTAAAGCCATGACATAATTTTCTGGAATATTCCAAACTGTTTAAAGGCACAGTAAACTGGAATTGTGATACAGTGAATTTTAAGTGAAATCATCTGTCTGTAAACAATTGTTGGAAAAATTACTTGTGCCATGCAACTTGCCAAAACTATAGATTGTTAACAATACATTTGTGGAGTGGTTGAAAAACAAGTTTTAATGACTCCATCCTAAGTGTCTGTAAACTTCTGACTTCCACTGTATGTTAGAATGCTGTTTATTGACTATAGCTCAGAATTCAACACTATAGTTCCCTCCAAACTCATCATTAAGCTCGAGGCCCTGGATCTGAACCCCGCCCTGTGCAACTGTGTCCTGGACTTCCTGACAGGCCCCCAGGTGGTGAAGGTAGGAAACAACACCTCCACTATGCTGATCCTCAACACAGGGGCCCCGCAAGGGTGTGTGCTCAGCCCCCTCCTGTACTCCCTGTTCACCCACGCCTGCGTGGCTAAGCACGCCTCCAACTCAATCATCAAGTTTGCATACGACACAACATTGACACAACAGTACTAGGCTTGATTACCAACGATGACGAGGCCCCGCCTACAGGGAGGAGGTGAGAGAGTGTGGTGCCAGGAAAACAACGTCTCACTCAACGTCGTTGTGGACTTCAGGGAACACCCCCCCCCCTATCTACTTTGACGAGACTGCAGTGGAGAAGGTGGAACGCTTTAAGTTCCTCTGCGTACACATCACTGACAAACTGAAATGGACCACCCACACAGACAGTGTGGTGAAGAACGTGCAACTGAGCCTCTTCAGCCTCAGGAGGCTAAAGAAATGTTTGACTTGTCACAAACTAAAACCCTCACAGAATTTGACAGATGCACAATTGAAAGCATCCTGTCAGGCCCTATCACCACTTGGTATGGCAAATGCACTGCTCACAACCGCAAGGCTCCCCAGAAGGTGGTGCGGTCTGCCCAACTCATCAGCGGGGGCAAACTACACGCCCTCCAAGACTTTAATTTAAAAAAAATATTTTTTTTACCTTTATTTAACTAGGCAAGTCAGTTAAGATCAAATTCTTATTTTCAATGACAGCCTGGGAACAGTGGGTTAACTGCCTGTTCAGGTACAGAACAACAGACCTTGTCAGCTCGGGGGTTTGAACTCGCAACCTTCCAGTTACTAGTCCAACGCTCTAACCACTAGGCTACTAGGTACATATTTTAATTTTTTATTTTTTTATTTTACCTTTATTTAACCAGGCAAGTCAGTTAAGAACACATTCTTATTTTCAATGACAGCCTGGGAACAGTGGGTTAACTGCCTGTTCAGGGGCAGAACGACAGATTTGTACCTTGTCAGCTCGGGGGTTTGAACTCGCAACCTTCCGGTTACTAGTCCAACGCTCTAACCACTAGGCTACGCTGCCACCTCTACACTCTAACCACTAGGCTACGCTGCCGCCTCTACACTCTAACCACTAGGCTACCCTGCCGCGTAATGTTTACATATCTGGCATTACCCATCTCATATTTATTTAATGTTTTCTATACTATTCCACTGTTTCTTAGTCCATTCCAGTGTGACATAACTCATCCATATGAATATAGTCGTAATTCATTCCTACCTAGATTTTTAAAAATTTACCTTTATTTAACTAGGCAAATCAGTTAAGATCAAATTCTTATTTGTAATTATGGCCTAGGAACAGTGGGTTAACTGCCTTGTTCAGGGGGCAGAATGACAGATTTGTACCTTGTCAACTCGAAGGATAAGATCTTGCAACCTTTCGGTAGTCCAACGCTTTAACCACTAGGCTACGCTGCCGCCCAATTTGTGTGTATTGGGTATGTATTGCGTAATTTGTCAGATATTACTTGTTAGATAGCACTGTCGGAGCTAGAAGCACAAGCGTTTCGCTACACCTGCAATTACATCTGCTATTCACGTGTACTAAGGGGCGGCAGGGTAGCCTAGTGGTTAGAGTGTAGGGTCGGCAGGGTAGCCTAGTGGTTAGAGTGTAGAGGCGGCAGGGTAGCCTAGTGGTTAGAGCGTTGGACGAGTAACTGGAAGGTTGCAAGTTCAAACCCCCGAGTTGACAAGGTACAAATCTGTCCTAAGGGACCTGTTCTGTTCTGTGTTACCTGTCTTAAGGGACCTGTTCTGTGTTACCTGTCCTAAGGGACCTGTTCTGTGACACCTGTCCTAAGGGACCTCTTCTGTTACACCTGTCCTAAGGGACCTCTTCTGTTACACCTGTCCTAAGGGACCTCTTCTGGTACCCCTGTCCTAAATTACCTCTTCTGTTACACCTGTCATAAGGGACCTCTCTTAAAAACACCTGTCTTATGGGACCTCTCTTGCATACCTGTCCTAAGGGACCTCTCTTGTACACTGGTCCTAAGGGACCTCTTTTGTGGTACCTGTCCTAAGGGCCCTCTTTTGTGACACCTGTCCTAAGGGACCTGTTCTGTGTTACCTGTCCTAAGGGACCTCTTCTGTTGGAGCTGTGCTCTTCTTACTGCCTAACACACTATTACACCCCTCCGACCGGACCTAACACCTTCCACACTGGATAAACACAACACAGGAAGAGACTAAAGTTTTATGTCTGAGGGGGGGTTAAAATAGGAGGGAAAAAAACTTTAGCTTCCAGTGGGAGTCTAACCACCGATAAATCAGCAACCACTGAAAGTTTCCCTCCTCTTGAAACAGAGGGGGTTAAAACTAACTGAGCGCCCCCCCCCCGTCCATCGCTCCCACCATCCTCTGCTCAGACAGCTCTCCGCTTTCCTGATGTGTGTGTGTGTGTGTGTGTGTGTGTGTGTGTGTGTGTGTGTGTGTGTGTGTGTGTGTGTGCGTGCGTGCGTGCGTGCGTGCGTGCGTGCGTGCGTGCGTGTGCATTCCCCACTCGCCCCTTTCCTGACAGGAGTTTTTACGAGGAGAGAAGAGATGGCAGGTTTGAAGATGCAGGAGACTGTGTGTGTGCGCGTGTGTGCGTGTGTGCGTGTGTGCAGGAGACTCGTTCTGTTTCTCAAAGCCAAGAGAAGCAAAAAACCCATAACCCTTTTGACCTGTCACCTGGGCCTGTCACCTGGGCCTGTCACCCGGGCCTGTCACCAGGGCCTGTCACCCGGGCCTGTCACCTGGGCCTGTCACCCGGGCCTGTCACCTGGGCCTGTCACCCGGGCCTGTCACCTGGGCCTGTCACCCGGGCATGTCACCCGGGCCTGTCACCCGGGCCTGTCACCTGGGCCTGTCACCCGGGCCTGTCACCTGGGCCTGTCACCCGGGCCTGTCACCTGGGCGGTGGTGGGTTTTCCAGTGCTGTGGGCTCCACCTCAATCTTCCTGTGGTCCATCTTCAAATTTTCAGAAATGATTTCCCTCAATTTGTCATGGTAGCTGGCAACGTAGGTTACACTGTTAGATTGAACACAGCAAACAGCAGGGATCTAGACAGTCACAAACCCAGGTCCCAGCCACAATGGCTATCCGCGTCGTGGGCTGCGTTTAAGCCCTCTAGAAAACCCTGCTAGCTTTATAGGCAGCTGCTACGCCAAATAGCTCCTCAGACCCGGCCTTGGTCAGCAGGATCACTGGTTAGATCACTCAGACCCGGCCTTGGTCAGCAGGATCACTGGTTAAATCACTCAGACCCGACCTTGGTCAGCAGGATCACTGGTTAAATCACTCAGACCCGGCCTTGGTCTGCAGGATCACTGGTTAAATCACTCAGACCCGGCCTTGGTCAGCAGGATCACTGGTTAAATCACTCAGACCCGGCCTTGGTCAGCAGGATCACTGGTTAGATCACTCAGACCCGGCCTTGGTCTGCAGGATCACTGGTTAAATCACTCAGACCCGGCCTTGGTCTGCAGGATCACTGGTTAAATCACTCAGACCCGGCCTTGGTCAGCAGGATCACTGGTTAAATCACTCAGACCCGGCCTTGGTCAGCAGGATCACTGGTTAAATCCCAGACCCCCTTGGTCTGCAGGATCACTGGTTAAATCACTCAGACCCGGCCTTGGTCTGCAGGATCACTGGTTAAATCACTCAGACCCGGCCTTGGTCAGCAGGATCACTGGTTAAAACCCCCGGCCTTGGTCTGCAGGATCACTGGTTAAATCAGGCAGACCCGGCCTTGGTCAGCAGGATCACTGGTTAAATCACTCAGACCCGGCCTTGGTCAGCAGGATCACTGGTTAAATCACTCAGACCCGGCCTTGGTCAGCAGGATCACTGGTTAAATCACTCAGACCCGGCCTTGGTCTGCAGGATCACTGGTTAAATCACTCAGACCCGGCCTTGGTCAGCAGGATCACTGGTTAAATCACTCAGACCCGGCCTTGGTCAGCAGGATCACTGGTTAAATCACTCAGACCCGGCCTTGGTCAGCAGGATCACTGGTTAAATCACTCAGACCCGGCCTTGGTCAGCAGGATCACTGGTTAGATCACTCAGACCCGGCCTTGGTCAGCAGGATCACTGGTTAAATCACTCAGACCCGGCCTTGGTCAGCAGGATCACTGGTTAAATCACTCAGACCCGGCCTTGGTCAGCAGGATCACTGGTTAAATCACTCAGACCCGGCCTTGGTCTGCAGGATCACTGGTTAAATCACTCAGACCCGGCCTTGGTCAGCAGGATCACTGGTTAAATCACTCAGACCCGGCCTTGGTCTGCAGGATCACTGGTTAAATCACACCAGAAGACTATCGTTCTATTGGAAGAAAACAAAAAAATATATTTTTTGAATGTAATTCCCCCTTAATTACAAATCTGGGCCTTTTAATTACGCATCTAGATGTGCGAGGAATGTGCCATCTAATGTGTCGGTCTAGTGATGGTTCTGTACTGCTGCTGCTGCTCATTGTATGGCAAAGTTTGTAAATAATATAATAATACAAATGATACACTTCCTCGTGGTATGCTGTACTTCTGCCCGGTAACCATTGTTTGCAGTTAACATTTAATTGAGAATGTTTTGGGGGCTTATTTCTGTCAACCCACAAGACTGTTATCATTTTTAACTGTGATAACCAATAGTGGCTAATCAGGGGGTGGGTTCATGTAAATGTTGCGTTGATTACGTTATAGCTGGGAGCTTGTGGTGTCTGATACTTGTGAGATTAGTTTATGACAAAATTGCATGTATTTTCGGATATTGTTCGGTGAGCTACTCACAGGTGGGATCAGTCTTTTGGAGACCCCCCCACTGTAGGTGTTCCTCTTGTCCAGGTGGGACAGGGCAATGTGGACTGGAGATTGCGTCACCTCTGGATCTGTTGGGACGGTTTGCGAAGTGGAGTGGGTCCAGGGTGTCTGGGAGGATGGCGTTGCTGTGACCCATGACCAGCCTTTCAAAGCATTTCATTGCTACAGATGTGAGTTCCCTTGGCGTTCTTGGGCTCAGGGACTATAGTGGTCTGCTTGAAACATGTAGGTATTACAGACTGGATCAGGGAGAGGTTGAAAATATCAGTGAAGACAGCTGCACAGTGTACGTATCCTGGTAACCTGTTTGGCCCCACGGCCTTGTGAATGTTAACCTGTTTAACCTCTTGAAGCTAGGGGGCACTATTTTTATGTTTGGAAAAATAACGTTCCCAAATTAAACGGCCTATTTCTCAGGACCAGATGCTAGAATATGCATATAATTGACAGATTATGATACAAAACACTAAAGTTTCCAAAAACTGTCAAAATATTGTCTGTGAGTATAACAGAACTGATATTGCAGGCAAAACTCTGAGGAAAATCAAACCAGGAAGTGGCTTCTATTTTGAAAACTCCATGTTCCATAGCCTGCATTTGCTCCATTTAAAGGGATATAAACCAGATTCCTTTTCCTATCGCTTCCTCAAGGTGTCAACAGTCTTTAGATATAGTTTCAGGCTTTTATTTTGAAGAATGAGCGAGAAAGATAACATTGTGTCATTGTATGGCCGGGTGCCAGCAGCGTTTTGCTTGGCGCAACAGTTTTTGGGCAGCCATTGCCTTTCCCTCTCCTACTGAAAAGGACAGTTGCGGTTGATATATTATCGATTATATATTTTAAAAACAACCTGAGGATTGATTATAAAAAATGTTTGACATGCTTCTGTGGACATTACGGATACTATTTGGAATTTGTCTGCGTTGCCGTGATCGCTCATTCCTGTGGATTTCTGAACATAACGCGCCAAACAAACGGAGGTATTTTGGATATAAAAATAATCTTTATGGAACAAAAGGAACATTTATTGTGTAACTGTGAGTCTCGTGAGTGAAAACATCCGAAGATCATCAAAGATAAACGATTAATTTGATTGCTTTTCTGATTTTCGTGACCAAGATGCTAGGTTTTCATAATGTTTTGTCGAGTGATCGATAAACTTACACAAACGCTTGGATTGCTTTCGCTGTAAAGCATATTTTCCAAATCTGACACGACAGGTGGATTAACAAAAGGCTAAACGTTGTTTTGCAATACTGCAGTTGTGATTTCATTAATATAAATATTTTTAGTAATATTATTTGAATGTGGCGCTATGCAATTCAGCGGTTGTTGATGACAATTATCCCACTAAAGGGATGGGTAGCGTCAAGAAGTTAAAGGTTTTACTCACATCGGCTATGGAGAGCGAGATCACACAGCCATCCAGAACTGCTGGGGGTCTCATGCATGGTTCAGTGTTGCTTGCCTCGATGCGAGCATAGAAGGCATTTAGCTTGTCTGGTAGGCTTGCATCACTGGGCAGCTCGCGCCTAGGTTTCCCTTTTGTAATCCGTGAAAGTTTGCAAGCCCTGCCACCTCCGATGAGTGTCATAGCCGGTTGGGATATCTACGTTCAGTCACAGTGGGGACAACGTTTTTGATGCACTTACTAATGAAGACGCATTTTCTATATTAGTGGATTAGGGTCTGGATATTCACTTTATCACATATAATACTTGGGCGGTTGCAGATGGGTTATTAGCAATTGTTGGTTGGTGCTGGTGAACAAACAGCTGACCTGTGCACCACCAACACACACACATTTGTATTACTTTCCTTGTGGCGATCAAGCAATTCATTCCCATTCAAAATCAAATTTTCCCTAACCCTAAACATAACCCCTAAGCCTAAAATAGCATTTTTCCTTGTGATGACGGGTGAAATGTCCTGATTTTATTATACTTTTTGAGGGTTTCTGGTCCTCGCAAGGACAGTAAAACCAAACAAACAAACACACACACACACACACACACACACACACACACACACACACACACACACAACACACAACACACAACACACAGCCTCTGTCTGCACTGATTCAGGGTCATTAGCTTGCTGTGAATGAATGAATGAAATGTTATTTTTGTGTCATATCGTGAATTGGTAAGCCATCACTTTTGGGATTAATTGGTAACCCATCACGTATGGGATTAATTGGTAACCCATCACGTATGGGATTAATTGGTAACCCATCACGTATGGGATTAATTGGTAACCCATCACTTATGGGACTAAAGAGTTGGTAAAAATCACTTATGGGAAAATTGGTAACCCATCACTTATGGGACTAATTGGTAAACCATCACTTATGGGATTAATTGGTAACCCATCACGTACCCCATCACTTATGGGATTAATTGGTAACCCATCACTTATGGGATTAATTGGTAACCCATCACTTATGGGACTAATTGGTAAACCATCACTTATGGGATTAATTGGTAACCCATCACTTATGGGACTAATTGGTAAACCATCACTTATGGGATTAATTGGTAAACCATCACTTATGGGATTAATTGGTAACCCATCACTTATGGGATTAATTGGTAACCCATCACTTATGGGATTAATTGGTAACCCATCACTTCTGGGATTAATTGGTAACCCATCACTTATGGGATTAATTGGTAACCCATCACTTATGGGATTAATTGGTAACCCATCACTTCTGGGATTAATTGGTAACCCATCACTTCTGGGATTAATTGGTAACCCATCACTTATGGGATTAATTGGTAACCCATCACTTCTGGGATTAATTGGTAACCCACACTATGGGATTAATTGGTAACCCATCACTTAGCCACATTAATTGGTAACCCATCACTTTTGGGATTAATTGGTAACCCATCACATGGTCTCTGCATTGCATTTCATAAAATAGTGAAAAAATGTTCAGTAAAAATCTTAATAGTAAAATAGGGTTATCAAACAATAATTACATCCCTATCAGCAGGCATACATAATACACACACACACACACACACACACACCACACACACACACACACACACACACACACATAATATACACACACACACACACATACATAATATATCACACACTCACACATACATAATATACACACACACATAATATACACACACATACACACATACATAATATACACACACACACACACACATAATATACACACACATACACACATACATAATATACATAATAATATACACACACATAGACATACATACATAATATACACACACATACATAATATACACACACATACATAATATATCTGGTGGTCACACATACATACATAATATACACACACATACACACACATACATAATATACACACACATACACACACATACATAATATATCACACACATAATACCAGGGTATATCACACATACATACATAATATACACACACATATCACACACATACATAATATACACACACATACACTTACATACATAATATACACACACATACATAATATACACACACATACATAATATACACACACATACATAATATACACACACATGCATAATATACACACACATAATATACACACACATGCATAATATACACACACATAATATACACACACATGCATAATATACACACACATAATATACACACACATACACATACATACATAATATACACACACATAAACATACATACATAATATACACACACATAATAGGGTATATCTGGTGGTCACACATACACATACATACCATAATATACACACACATAAACATACATACATAATATACACACACATAAACATACATACATAATATACACACACATATAATATACACACACATACATACATACATAATATATCGCACGCACTGCACACACACACACACACACACACACACACATACACAGATTCATATCTGGGAGACAAGCCGATACACAATCTATACATCGCGTGCCATTTACCTCATAATGCAAAATAGTTTGACATTTTAATTACAGGGTAGCCTGTTTTGTCTTTTATTTCAGGCTTTAACTAAATATTCCACATAATGAAAAACAAGGGTTTACATTTCTCCTCATCGCTCAGCCACATAATGCCAGGGTATATCTGGTGGTCTGTCTCCTCATCGCTCAGCCACATAATACCAGGGTATATCTGGTGGTCTGTCTCCTCATCACTACATAATGCCAGGGTATATCTGGTGGTCTGTCTCATCACTCAGCCACATAATACCAGGGTATATCTGGTGGTCTGTCTCCTCATCAGTCAGGCACATAATACCAGGGTATATCTGGTGGTCTGTCTCCTCATCGCTCAGCCACATAATGCCAGGGTATATCTGGTGGTCTGTCTCCTCATCACTACATAATACCAGGGTATATCTGGTGGTCTGTCTCCTTATGACTACATAATACCAGGGTATATCTGGTGGTCTGTCTCCTCATGACTACATAATACCAGGGTATATCTGGTGGTCTGTCTCCTCATCACTACATAATACCAGGGTATATCTGGTGGTCTGTCTCCTCATGACTACATAATACCAGGGTATATCTGGTGGTCTGTCTCCTCATGACTACATAATACCAGGGTATATCTGGTGGTCTGTCTCCTCATGACTACATAATACCAGGGTATATCTGGTGGTCTGTCTCCTCATGACTACATAATACCAGGGTATATCTGGTGGTCTGTCTCCTCATGACTACATAATACCAGGGTATATCTGGTGGTCTGTCTCCTCATGACTACATAATACCAGGGTATATCTGGTGTTCTGTCTTCTCATGACTGCATAATACCAGGGTATATCTGGTGGTCTGTCTCCTCATGACTACATAATACCAGGGTATATCTGGTGGTCTGTCTCCTCATGACTACATAATACCAGGGTATATCTGGTGGTCTGTCTCCTCATGGCTACATAATACCAGGGTATGTCTGGTGGTCTGTCTCCTCATGGCTACATAATACCAGGGTATATCTGGTGGTCTGTCTCATCACTCAGCCACATAATGCCAGGGTATATCTGGTCTGTCTCCTCATGACTACATAATACCAGGGTATATCTGGTGGTCTGTCTCCTCATCACTCAGCCACATAATACCAGGGTATATCTGGTGGTCTGTCTCCTCATCACTCACCACATAATACCAGGGTATATCTGGTGGTCTGTCTCCTCATCACTACATAATACCAGGGTATATCTGGTGGTCTGTCTCCTCATCACTCAGCCACATAATACCAGGGTATATCTGGTGGTCTGTCTCCTCATCACTCAGCCACATAATGCCAGGGTATATCTGGTGGTCTGTCTCCTCATCAGTCAGGCACATAATACCAGGGTATATCTGGTGGTCTGTCTCCTCATCAGTCAGGCACATACTACCAGGGTATATCTGGTGGTCTGTCTCCTCATCTCTCAGCCACATAATGCCAGGGTATATCTGGTGGTCTGTCTCCTCATCACTACATAATACCAGGGTATATCTGGTGGTCTGTCTCCTCATCACTCAGCCACATAATAATGCCAGGGTATATCTGGTGGTCTGTCTCCTCATCACTCAGCCACATAATGCCAGGGTATATCTGGGGTCTGTCTCCTCATGACTACATAATACCAGGGTATATCTGGTGGTCTGTCTCCTCATCGCTCAGCCACATAATACCAGGGTATATCTGGTGGTCTGTCTCCTCATCACTCAGCCACATAATGCCAGTATGGCTGAGGTCACAGCCTGCGTCATTAATACAAGGGCTGAGGTGTGTTTTTGGTTTGACCAAAAGTCCTCAGTTAGTAAAACAAGGAACATTCAGACAAGTGGTGACATTTCTCCCATCACACAACGAAAAAGGCTAATTTGGGCATAGGGTTAGATTAGAGTTAGGGTTAGGGTTAGAATAAGAGTTAGGTTTAGGGTTAGAATAAGAGTTAGCCAATTAGGTTTAGGGGTCTCTAATAAGAGTTAGGTTAGGGTTAGAATAGGGGTTAGGTTTAGGTTAGGTTTAGGGTTAGGGGTTAGGTTTAGGGTTCTTAGGTTTAGGGTTCGGGGCTTAGGTTTAGGTTAGGGGTTAGGTTTAGGGTTAGGGATTAAGTTTAGGGTTAGGGATTAAGTTTAGGTTATGTTTAAGGATAGAGTTAGGGTTAGGTTTAGGTTAGGGGTTAGGTTTAGGGTTCCAGGGGGGTTAGGTTTAGGGTTAGGTTTAGGTTCGGGTTAGAGTTAGGGGTTAGGGTTATAATTAGGGGTTAGGTTTAGGTTAGGTTAGGTTTAGGGTTAGGTTAGAATTAGAGTTAGGGGTTAGGAAAATAGGATTTTGAATGTGAATCAATTGTCTGGTCCCCACAAGGATAGTAAAACAGACACGTGTGTGTGTGTGTGTGTGTGTGTCATGTTAAACGTTCCCTTCAGACAACATCTGTGGTTACAAGGATTTCTCCTTCTATGGAGAACAGGTGAGAACATAAGAGTTAGTATAGAAGTCATGGGAACAATACAGACAGGAGTCTGAGCTAGATAGCCGGGTACAGTACAGATAAACAGAGACTTACAAGGATCAGGCAGCCAGACATAGGATACAACAAAGATGCACTCTGGGATATTTAGCGCAACAAATGTGTAACATAATGCACAAATTGGATTCCTAACATATCAACACGAATTGGCTTCGTAACATATCAACACAAATTGGATGAATTAGTACACAAAAAACAGAGATGTTCTTTGACTCCACATCAAAAAACTACTGGCTGAAATTATACAAAAGTTTAAGAGTTGTGTCTTTAATTTCATTTAATTTCGATTTCATATCAAATCACGAGCACCTCACCAAGTCGTGTGTTACAAGCATCAGACCTACTACCACTGTATGTTCATTCTCTGGCAGAACACGGACAATAGATTATCCATCTTCTTCTATCCAGCATAGATTTTTCCCTCACAAACCACCTTGTGAAAAGAGAATAAGATTCATAGTCACAGTTTTAAAATGGATGCTCATAGTAACCATGACTACAGGTGAGACTCTCCCCCCCACCATGCTGGCAGGTAACTACCACCAGCTTAAACCATGACACCCAGGTATAAAACAAGCAACCACATCCACATGTGGGACCCCGGCTACAGGATACCTGAGGTGTGATGCTGCCCTCTTATGGCTTCTTAATGCAGCACAGCTCAACACTTATTTTTAATCTGATTGATTTAACTTTTATTTAACTAGGCAAGTTCAGTTAAGAACAAATTCTTATTTACAATTACGCCCTCCACCCGGTCAAACCCGGACGACGCTGGGACTCCCAATCACATCTGGTTGTGAAACAGCCTGGAATCTAACCAGGGTCTGTAGTGACGGCTCTAGCACTGAGATGCAGTGCCTTAGACCGCCGTGCCACTCCCCTATTGGGGACTAGTCCCCAGGAATCTATTTAAAATAGTCGCTGAGCATCGGCTCCGGGCTTAACGCTGGCCTTCAAAACAACTGTGAACTCAGAAATCTCTGACTTCCGACTTCAGTATTAAAGAAGATGCCGTGTTTTTTTTGACACCAAACTCCACAAAGTCCTGCAGGCTGGGTAGTTTTATCTAGTTTTATCTAGTTTTATCTAGTTTTATCTGATCCTGATTATTGTCCAGTCGTGTGGTCCAGTGCTGCAAAGAAAGACCTCGTTAAGCTGCAGAGGGCACGTCTTGCTCTCCATAGTAACCAGAGGGCTGATATAAATACTATACCAGTCTCTCTTGGCTGAGAGTTGAGGAGAGACTGACTGCATCACTTGTTGTTTTTATAAGAAACATTAACGTGTTGGAAATTCCAAATTGTTTGCATAGTCAACTTACACACATCTCTGACACACACGCTTATCCCACCAGACATGCCACCAGGGGTCTTTTAACAGTCCCCAGGTCCAGAACACACGTACCCCACCAGACATGCCACCAGGGGTCTTTTCACAGTCCCCAGGTGTCACGAACCGGCTCAAAGCCCGTAACAAAGGGAGACAATGTGGAGATAAGGAGTAGCAAAATATGTATTTATTAACTAAAGCAACTAAGTATAATATACAATGGTGTGTGTAATCAGTAATCAGTAGTGTAAGTGAGTGTTTTGCATGTATGAATGTGATAATGCAGGGTGATGAAAGGTGCCAAAGCAAACAAACAAAAGGCCACCAAGAACCACAACACAATCTACAAAAGGTGTCTGCATGGAGAGTCTCCTCCATGAATGTGGAAGAGGTCTATTTATCCTGGGAGACACCTGGCCCAGGTGTTTCCCATGTAGCTGACGACCCTCCCAACTCCGCCCACCGGCATCCTAATAAGGAAATAACAGAGAGAATACGGCAGACAGAGTGGGAGGGTCGTCACCCCCCATAAAACCGGGGACCAACAAGGACCCCGGAACAAAATACCAGCCTCTAAGTTCCAAATTGACACAGCTTCTGCGCCACAAATTGATGAGGGTTTACGTGTTCACACTTACAATTTGCCCCATTCAACCTCCTACCTCAGAGACCTTCGCACAGGAAGCAACATTTAAGAGGAAAGAAGAAAACAAGACCAGGAGGGAGCAGACAGGACAGAGAGAACATGACAATACAAAACAATGGTCAGTCACGTAAACATTAGGAACAGGGCGCACGAGAGAGCGCATCAGCAATCACGTTTTCAGTCCCCCGGATGTGCCTCACATCGAGATGGAATGATTGTAAAAATAAACACCATCGCATTATCCTCTGGTTTGGACACATCATGGACCTCAAAAAAGTGAGGGGTTATGGTCGGTGTAGACCACAATAGGTACTACCCCGACCCGACATATACTTCAAGTGTTGTAGCGCCCAAATGAGTGCTAGCGCTTCCTTTTCAATAACCGAATAGTTCAACTGATAATCGTTAAACTTTTTGGAAAATAAACTAACAGGCCTCTCAATCCCAGACATCTGCTTGCAGCAAAACTGCACCTGCCCCCACATGACTAGCATCCACCTGCAAGGTAAATGACAAATCCATGCGAGGAGCAGCCAGCACTGGAGTTGAGGTAAGCAACCTCTTTGCATCTTCAAAAGCGTGTTGACAACGAGTAGACCAAACGTAAACAGCCTTAGCTTTCAGCATATCTGTCAAGGGAGCGACCACAGTAGAGAAGTTATTACAAAAACTACGGTAATAACCAATCATGCCCAAGAAACGCATCAGCTCCTTTTAGTAGTTGGTGGTGGAAAAGCATCAATAGCCACCACTTTAGCCCGAACAGGACGCACTTCACCCTGCCCAACCACTTTTCCAAGGTATGTAACGGTCGCCTGAGCAAACTCACATTTTGCCAGATTGATTGTGAGGCGACCCGCAGCCAGACGTTCGAACAAGGCTTGAATATCGGGACAGATGTTCTTCCCAAGTATCTGCATAGATCACTACATCGTCCAAAAAAACAGCGCACCCGGTCAGACCGGGCGACAACCCTGTTCATAAGTCGCTGAAAAGTGGCAGGTGCATTGCGCAGACCGAAACTCATAACTGAATACGAGTACAGACCAAAGGGTGTAATAAAGGCAGAGATTTCACGTGCCCTACTCGTCAGTGGCACCTGCCAATAGCCTTTTAACAAGTCAAATTTGCTCACAAACTTAGCTGCACCGACTTGATCAACACAGTCCTCCATCCGAGGAAGAGGAAATTAATCTGGCTTTGTGACACTGTTTACCTTACAGTAGTCCGTACAAAAACGGTTTGTTCCATCCGGTTTACTGACCAAGATACAGGGAGAAGCCCAACTGGAGAAAGAAGGCGCTGCTATCTTACTCTCCAGCATGTACTTGACCTCAGCCTCCAGTCAACGTAGTTTCTCTAAAGAAAATCTATAGAACCGCTGACGAATGGGGTCAGCACCTCCAATGTCAATATCATGTTCTATTGAGTTTGTACGTGTAGGTGTATCAGAAAACAAACCTGGAAATCTCTGAATCAGACCAACCATCTCTTTCCGCCCATCAACAGGTAGGTGAGTGAGAAGACTGTCTAAAATATCCAGTGTTTCTGAATTTTCAATCTACCCTGCAATATACAATCGTCAGGACCAGGAACATCTTCCTCCTCATGCACAGATCTAGCACGACAGGAAACCCAAGGAAACAACGGTATCAGCCAAAAGAACAGGTTTACCGTCCTCTGTAGAATCTGTTCATTCTCAGAGGAACGTGCATAATAGGGTTTTAACAGATTTCCATGGCACAGCTGGTGTGCTTTCCTCCGTTCTGGCAACTAGATAATTTTGCTCAGTGTACTGGCGCACCACTGTATATGGACCTTGAAACTTGGCTTGAAAAGGAGAACCAACAATTGGCAGCAGAGCAAGAACCTGGTCACCTGGACTAAAGTGACGAGGCTCAGTTCGGCGATCAAATATGCCCTTCATCCTCTCCTGTGAAGATGATAACTTCTCTTTAGCCATTTCACCAGCGGCGTACAGCCGTCGCCGGAAATCACACACATACGATAACAGGGACTGAGGAGGCTCGGGAGACTTCCAGTCATCCTGGAGAACAGATAAAAGTCCACGCACCCCATGTCCAAACACAAGTCATTTGGACTGAAACCTGTGCTCTCCTGTGAAACTTCCCCTAGCGGCTAACAGTAACCAAGGCAACCCCTCCTCCCAATCCTTATCCATCTCAGTACAATAAGCTCTCAACAAAGACTTAAGTGTTTGATGGAAACATTCCAGTGCTCCTTGACTTTGCGCGTGATAGGCGCTAGACAAATTGTGTTTAATATGGAGCTGTTGAAGAACCTGACCAAACAGATTAGAGGTAAAATTAGATCCTTGATCACTCTGAATGACCTTAGGGATTCCAAACAATGAGAGAAGCTGAGTCAAAGCTTTTAACACCGATTTAGTCGTGATAGATCGGAGAGGATAGGCAGCAGGAAACCTAGTGGTCTGACACATCACAGTGAACAGGTAACTGCTACCCTTTTTAGAACGAGGCAGAGGACTCACAGTCAATAATCAGATACTCAAAAGGTTGGCTGAGTACAGGAATAGGAAACAATGGTACTGGTTTAATAGCTTGATTAGGCTTACCAGTTAATTGACAGGTGTGACAAGTTTTGATAAAATCAGAAACATCCCTCTTTAATCTAGGCCAAAAGAAATGTCTTAATATGCGATTGTAGGTTTTCCTCACCCCATATGTCCAGCAAAGTTCTCACTCACTGTGAGAAGTTTCCAACACCAACTCACAAAGCTTAACTGGTACAACAACCTGACTAATTGCCTCCCCCAGAAAAACACTATCATGAGACACCCACTTTCTCATCAGGACATCCTCTTGGAGAAAATAGCCATGGGCGACATCTCCCAACTGTTCTATAGGCACAATTTGATCACGCAACTCTTCCAACGTGGGGTCATCCCGTTGCGCATTGATTAGATCTGAGCGGGTTACAGATAACGGGATAACAGGGAAAACAGTGACATACTTTGTATTATTATCATTAGTCGGCGCAGTGACCAGTTCGCCACGGCTCATAGAACGTGTCACTGCACACGCAGAGAACACCTCTGGGAAACTCTGTACACTCTCATCAGGAATCCCAACAAATGACGGCTTAGTGGAAACCACTAGAGATGGAAACACGACAGGCCATACACGCTCACCAGCCAAGTTATTCCCAAGGATAACATCGATACCCTCAATAGGCAACGAAGGACGCACACCCACAACAACTTCACCCTTCACCAGCCCACAATCCAACATCAGTTTATGCAATGGAACTGACAGAGTGTTCAAACCTATTCCCCTAATTAGAACACTATTCCCCGAATCAGTCTCAGCAGAAAAGGGTAACACAGACTCCAACACAAATGATTCAGAGGCACCTGTGTCTCTCAGGATCTTCACTGGCACTAGGTCTTTACTTCCTAACATAGACACAAAACCTTCTGTAATGAAAGGTAAATAGTCTGGATCAATATGGACTTTCACATTCTCCTGGGCCTGAGGAAATGAGTCATGAATGAACTGATGTGGAACAGGTGCAGCTAACGGTAGGCTTAGATTTAGCGTAAGCACCCTTTGACCTGAGAAGTGGACATTCATTTTTCAAATGACCTGAACCTTGACAGTAGTGACACTCCTGCCCAAAGTCAGCTTTACCATGGGAGTCAGGTTCAACCCTAGTTGAATAGAACTCTGCCTGAGAACCAAAGTATCTCGGTGAGCGAAGCCCAAATCTATCCGAACGCCCACTCTTTCCGAATACGGGGTTCTGCAAAGACACTTTTGTGAGTCAACACATACTCGTCCGCCAAAACCGCAGCTTCAGCAACATTCTTTACTTTCTGTTCATTAATATACGTGGCAATACGATCAGGAATTGTGTCCTTAAATTGCTCTAACATAATCAGATCACACAGCCCTTGGAAAGTCACAACTGCAGAGGCGGAACACCAGTGATTAAACTGTAAAGATAACTGTCGCAAACTCAACATGAGTCTGGTTATCATCCCTTTTTAAAGTTCTAAATCGTTGGCGGTAAGCCTCAGGGACCAATTCATAAATCTGTAACACAGCTGTTTTAACTTTATCATAACTGGCACTATCGTGTACACTAAGAGCTGAATATGCTTCCTGCGCTTTACCAGTCAGCACACACTGCAACATTAAAGTGCGGTCAGAATCAGGCCAACTCCTAGCGTCAGCAACCCGCTCAAACAACGAAAAGAATGTCTCGGGGTCCCTTTCATTAAACCGAGGCAATAACCGTAAATTCCCAACAATATCAAATGTCTCTGGGGCACGACCAAAAGCAGAACTACCCCTAGGTAAATCTGGGTCACCTTTCCAAAACAAACTCTCCCCTGAGATCTTTCCTTCCCTAACCAACTCTATACGTTCTTGTTGCAACTTGATTTTAGTTTATCTTGTTTAAATGCCAGGGTCCATATCTTGTTTAAATGCCAATTCCTTTTCATATTTTTACACGATCATGCTCTAGCTTCTCACGATCATGCTCTCATGCTCTCTAGCTTCTCACGATCATGCTCCCAGCTGTAACAAAAGCAGTTCTTTCTGCTGTTCAAAAAGAAGGCTACTAGGACTAACCGATGGAATGGCCATTGTAACGTTATGGGGAGACGACAAATCCTCAGCAGAGGCTGGCCCAGTGGTAACTTCAAGAATACCACTCTCCATCAGATTGGCCTTCAATATCAACCTAATAGAATTCTTTAGACGTTTATCACTAATCTCAACCTTGTAGTGTTCCGCAACCTTCAACAGCTGTTCTTTAGTACCTAAATCTAACAATTCCTCTGATGGAGAGCGAATGAACTTATCTACATAAGACGCCATAATCACACACAAAAAAAAATCTCGCTCTTCCCTTCTGCTGAGCACACCAGACCACAACCCGAGAATTGACAATCACCCTGAGCACCACAGAAGAGATGAGATACGGAGCTTCCCAAAACCTACAATAACTCAACCCTAGTCTTCGTGCAGATTTGCGGTGGGTATTTACGCACTGTAGCCCGCTGGCAAGGAAATAGAACTCCCCAGCATGCTGGCAAATTCCACCAAGCCACGGATGTGCCCCGAGACAACTGCTCAGTCCACAGACACCACACAAAAATAACAAACATTAACCATGCCCAACATATTCCAAAAAATGAAACACGTTGCTAAACCTATCAGGTGAAAAAGGCTATAGCTCCGGGTAGCAAGTTCCACTACCCAAATCTCCCACCGAGGTACACAGCAGATTACTCACCTCAGACTGACGTCCCAACAGAAAGTAGAACAAGAGTTCAGGCTAGGCAGGGCCTGGAAACTAACCATTATACTCTCTCCAACACAGCACACAAACCTAACAACAAAGGCAACCAATACTGGGCCTATCAAACTCAAACAAAATATGCAAACCAAACACGTACCTTCACAGTCTCCCAAACCAATAGTTCAAATATCCCAGATGAGCCCCCACTTGTCACGAACCGGCTCAAAGCCCGTAACAAAGGGAGACAACGTGGAGATAAGGAGTAGCAAAATATGTATTTATTAACTAAAGCAACTAAGTATAATATACAATGGTGTGTGTAATCAGTAATCAGTAGTGTAAGTGAGTGTTTTGCATGTATGAATGTGATAATGCAGGGTGATGAAAGGTGCCAAAGCAAACAAACAAAAGGCCACCAAGAACCACAACACAATCTACAAAAGGTGTCTGCATGGAGAGAGTCTCCTCCATGAATGTGGAAGAGGTCTATTTATCCTGGGAGACACCGGGCCCAGGTGTGTCTGCATGGAGAGAGTCTCTTCCATGAATGGGGAAGTGGTCTGTTTATCTGGGAGACACCTGGCCCAGGTGTTTCATGTAGCTGACGACCCTCCCAACTCCGCCCACCAGCATCCTAATAAGGAAATAACAGAGAGAATACGGCAGACAGAGTGGGAGGGTCGTCACACCAGGTCCAGAACACACTTACCCCACCAGACATGCCACCAGGGGTCTTTTCACAGTCCTCAGGTCCAGAACACACTTACCCCACCAGACATGCCACCAGGGGTCTTTTCACAGTCCTCAGGTCCAGAACAAATGCAAGGACACGTACAGTCTTATACAGAGCCATTAGAGTGCCTTGAACTCCCTTCTGTCTCATATAGTGCAAGTGAACAGCAAACCTGGTTTCACAAAACAAATAAAGCAACACCTCACGGCACAACGCCTCTCCTCCATGTGACCTACTTGTTGACACACACACACACACACACACACACACACACACACACACATGTTTTTAAATGTACCAGATGTAAATTGTAATGTCCGTAAAGTCTTTTTTCTGTTATTTTGTTGGACCTTAATAAGACTAGCAGTCTCCGTTGACGTGGGCTAATGGGGATCCTAGTACATCCAATCAGTGCGTTCAAGACAACTGGGAAAACGAGCTCAGAATGGGGGAAAAAATACTTTTGAACGGTCAACCAACCCTTCCAACTCTGACCTCTTTCTAAAGACTTTCCGACCTGAAGATCAGATGACGTCATGAGTTCCTGGTTGTCTTGATCGCATCATCACTACAAATTCACCAGTCATCAAACTGGTCGATCGGCCTTTTGTTACAGGCCTATGTATAGGAAATGGTCTCGTTATCGTATTCTACCAACCTGCCGTGTCAGAAGCACCGCTCGGGTGGAACAAAACAAACGCCAAGGCCGTCTGCCGTTGTTCAGTTTGGCGGGAACATCCGCAGCTCGCGCTCCACGGCTCCGGACAGGCGGGAGACTCCGGCAGCGCCGGACAGTGTAAACGGCTCTTTCAGGATAAAATACAGGAACATTTTCTACAACTTTCCAAGTTTAGTTCATCTTGCGACCTGTCCACTTCCTTCTTGCTTCCCAAAAAAAGGATGGTGACTGACACGATACAAGCAGCGATTTGATTTGTTAAAAATCCCAACATAATACTATCATAAACACATGGAGAGATGAGGACCAGGCCTACTATCATAAACACATGGAGATGACACACTGACCAGGCCTACTATCATAAACACATGGAGAGATAACCAGGCACACTGGGGACCAGGCCTACTATCATAAACACATGGAGAGATGAGGACCAGGCCTACTATCATAAACACATGGAGAGATGGGGACCAGGCCTACTATCATAAACACATGGAGAGATGAGGACCAGGCCTACGTAGGAGGCCTACATCACTGGGGACCAGGCCTACTATCATAAACACATGGAGAGATGAGGACCAGGCCTACTATCATAAACACATGGAGATGATGACACATGGAGAGATGAGGACCAGGCCTACTATCATAAACACATGGAGAGATGAGGACGTGAGGGGACCAGGCCTACTATCATAAACACATGGAGATATGAGGACCAGGCCTACTATCATAAACACATGGAGAGATGGGGACCAGGCCAGGCCTACTATCATAAACACATGGAGAGATGAGGACCAGGCCTACTATCATAAACACATGGAGAGATGAGGACGTGGGGACCAGGCCTACTGGGGACCAGGCCTACTATCATAAACACATGGAGATATGAGGACCAGGCCTACTATCATAAACACATGGAGAGATGGGGACCAGGCCTACTATCATAAACACATGGAGAGATGAGGACCAGGCCTACTATCATAAACACATGGAGATATGAGGACCAGGCCTACTATCATAAACACATGGAGAGATGGCCTACTATCATAAACACATGGACCAGGCCTACTATCATAAACACATGGAGAGATGAGGACCAGGCCTACTATCATAAACACATGGAGAGATGAGGACCAGGCCTACTATCATAAACACATGGAGATATGGGGACCAGGCCTACTATCATAAACACATGGAGAGATGAGGACCAGGCCTACTATCATAAACACATGGAGAGATGAGGACCAGGCCTACTATCATAAACACATGGAGAGATGAGACCAGGCCTACTATCATAAACACATGGAGGATGAGGACCAGGCCTACTATCATAAACACATGGAGAGATGAGGACCAGGCCTACTATCATAAACACATGGAGAGATGAGGACCAGGCCTACTATCATAAACACATGGAGAGATGAGGACCAGGCCTACTATCATAAACACATGGAGAGAGGACCAGGCCTACTAGGAGGACCAGGCCTACTATCATAAACACATGGAGAGATGAGGACCAGGCCTACTATCATAAACACATGGAGAGATGAGGACCAGGCCTACTATCATAAACACATGGAGAGATGAGGACCAGGCCTACTATCATAAACACATGGAGAGATGAGGACCAGGCCTACTATCATAAACACATGGAGAGATGAGGACCAGGCCTACTATCATAAACACATGGAGAGATGACCAGGCCTACTATCATCATAAACACTATCATAAACACATGGAGAGATGAGGACCAGGCCTACTATCATAAACACATGGAGAGATGAGGACCAGGCCTACTATCATAAACACATGGAGAGATGGGGACCAGGCCTACTATCATAAACACATGGAGAGATGAGGACCAGGCCTACTATCATAAACACATGGAGAGATGAGGACCAGGCCTACTATCATAAACACATGGAGAGATGAGGACCAGGCCTACTATCATAAACACATGGAGAGATGAGGACCAGGCCTACTATCATAAACACATGGAGAGATGAGGACCAGGCCTACTATCATAAACACATGGAGAGATGAGGACCAGGCCTACATAAACAGGAGCCTACTATCATAAACACATGGAGAGATGAGGACCAGGCCTACTATCATAAACACATGGAGAGATGAGGACCAGGCCTACTATCATAAACACATGGAGATATGAGGACCAGGCCTACTATCATAAACACATGGAGAGATGAGGACCAGGCCTACTATCATAAACACATGGAGAGATGAGGACCAGGCCTACTATCATAAACACATGGAGAGATGAGGACCAGGCCTACTATCATAAACACATGGAGAGATGAGGACCAGGCCTACTATCATAAACACATGGAGATATGAGGACCAGGCCTACTATCATAAACACATGGAGAGATGAGGACCAGGCCTACTATCATAAACACATGGAGAGATGAGGACCAGGCCTACTATCATAAACACATGGAGAGATGAGGACCAGGCCTACTATCATAAACACATGGAGAGATGAGGACCAGGCCTACTATCATAAACACATGGAGAGATGAGGACCAGGCCTACTATCATAAACACATGGAGATATGAGGACCAGGCCTACTATCATAAACACATGGAGAGATGAGGACCAGGCCTACTATCATAAACACATGGAGAGATGAGGACCAGGCCTACTATCATAAACACATGGAGAGATGAGGACCAGGCCTACTATCATAAACACATGGAGAGATGAGGACCAGGCCTACTATCATAAACACATGGAGAGATGAGGACCAGGCCTACTATCATAAACACATGGAGAGATGAGGACCAGGCCTACTATCATAAACACATGGAGAGATGAGGACCAGGCCTACTATCATAAACACATGGAGAGATGAGGACCAGGCCTACTATCATAAACACATGGAGAGATGAGGACCAGGCCTACTATCATAAACACATGGAGAGATGAGGACCAGGCCTAGGAGAGATGGGGACCAGGCCTACTATCATAAACACATGGAGAGATGAGGACCAGGCCTACTATCATAAACACATGGAGAGATGAGGACCAGGCCTACTATCATAAACACATGGAGAGATGAGGACCAGGCCTACTATCATAAACACATGGAGAGATGGGGACCAGGCCTACTATCATAAACACATGGAGAGATGAGGACCAGGCCTACTATCATAAACACATGGAGAGATGAGGACCAGGCCTACTATCATAAACACATGGAGAGATGAGGACCAGGCCTACTATCATAAACACATGGAGAGATGAGGACATGGAGAGATGAGGACCAGGCCTACTATCATAAACACATGGAGATGATGGAGGACCAGGCCTACTATCATAAACACATGGAGAGATGAGGACCAGGCCTACTATCATAAACACATGGAGAGATGAGGACCAGGCCTACTATCATAAACACATGGAGAGATGAGGACCAGGCCTACTATCATAAACACATGGAGAGATGACCAGGCCTACTATCATAAACACATGGAGAGATGAGGACCAGGCCTACTATCATAAACACATGGAGAGATGAGGACCAGGCCTACTATCATAAACACATGGAGAGATGAGGACCAGGCCTACTATCATAAACACATGGAGAGATGAGGACCAGGCCTACTATCATAAACACATGGAGAGATGAGGACCAGGCCTACTATCATAAACACATGGAGATATGAGGACCAGGCCTACTATCATAAACACATGGAGAGATGAGGACCAGGCCTACTATCATAAACACATGGAGAGATGGGGACCAGGCCTACTATCATAAACACATGGAACACATCATAAACACATGGAGATGAGGACCAGGCCTACTATCATAAACACATGGAGAGATGAGGACCAGGCCTACTATCATAAACACATGGAGAGATGAGGACCAGGCCTACTATCATAAACACATGGAGAGATGAGGACCAGGCCTACTATCATAAACACATGGAGAGATGAGGACCAGGCCTGAGGACCAGGCCTACTATCATAAACACATGGAGAGATGAGGACCAGGCCTACTATCATAAACACATGGAGAGATGAGGACCAGGCCTACTATCATAAACACATGGAGAGATGAGGACCAGGCCTACTATCATAAACACATGGAGATGAGGATGAGGCCTACTATCATAAACACATGGACCAGGCCTACTATCATAAACACATGGAGAGATGAGGACCAGGCCTACTATCATAAACACATGGAGAGATGAGGACCAGGCCTACTATCATAAACACATGGAGAGATGAGGACCAGGCCTACTATCATAAACACATGGAGAGATGAGGATGAGGGAGACATAAACACATGGCCAGGCCTACTATCATAAACACATGGAGAGATGAGGACCAGGCCTATCATAAACTATCATAAACTATCATGGAGAGATGAGGACCAGGCCTACTATCATAAACACATGGAGAGATGAGGACCAGGCCTACTATCATAAACACATGGAGAGATGAGGACCAGGCCTACTATCATAAACACATGGAGAGATGAGGACCAGGCCTACTATCATAAACACATGGAGAGATGAGGACCAGGCCTACTATCATAAACACATGGAGAGATGAGGACCAGGCCTACTATCATAAACACATGGAGAGATGAGGACCAGGCCTACTATCATAAACACATGGAGAGATGAGGACCAGGCCTACTATCATAAACACATGGAGAGATGAGGACCAGGCCTACTATCATAAACACATGGAGAGATGAGGACCAGGCCTACTATCATAAACACATGGAGAGATACTATCATAAACACATGGAGGACCAGGCCTACTATCATAAACACATGGAGAGATGAGGACCAGGCCTACTATCATAAACACATGGAGAGATGAGGACCAGGCCTACTATCACTAAACACATGGAGAGATGAGGACCAGGCCTACTATCATAAACACATGGAGAGATGAGGACCAGGCCTACCAGGCCTACTATCATAAACACATGGAGAGATGAGGACCAGGCCTACTATCATAAACACATGGAGAGATGAGGACCAGGCCTACTATCATAAACACATGGAGAGATGAGGACCAGGCCTACTATCATAAACACATGGAGAGATGAGGACCAGGCCTACTATCATAAACACATGGACCAGGCCTATCATAAACACATGGAGAGATGAGGACCAGGCCTACTATCATAAACACATGGAGAGATGAGGACCAGGCCTACTATCATAAACACATGGAGAGATGAGGACCAGGCCTACTATCATAAACACATGGAGAGATGAGGACCAGGCCTACTATCATAAACACATGGAGAGATGAGGACCAGGCCTACTATCATAAACACATGGAGAGATGAGGACCAGGCCTACTATCATAAACACATGGAGAGATGGGGAGATGAGGACCAGGCCTACTATCATAAACACATGGAGAGATGAGGACCAGGCCTACTATCATAAACACATGGAGAGATGAGGACCAGGCCTACTATCATAAACACATGGAGAGATGAGGACCAGGCCTACTATCATAAACACATGGAGAGATGAGGACCAGGCCTACTATCATAAACACATGGAGAGATGAGGACCAGGCCTACTATCATAAACACATGGAGAGATGAGGACCAGGCCTACTATCATAAACACATGGAGAGATGAGGACCAGGCCTACTATCATAAACACATGGAGAGATGAGGACCAGGCCTACTATCATAAACACATGGAGAGATGAGGACCAGGCCTACTATCATAAACACATGGAGAGATGAGGACCAGGCCTACTATCATAAACACATGGAGAGATGAGGACCAGGCCTACTATCATAAACACATGGAGAGATGAGGACCAGGCCTACTATCATAAACACATGGAGAGATGAGGACCAGGCCTACTATCATAAACACATGGAGAGATGAGGACCAGGCCTACTATCATAAACACATGGAGAGATGAGGACCAGGCCTACTATCATAAACACATGGAGAGATGGGGACCAGGCCTACTATCATAAACACATGGAGAGATGAGGACCAGGCCTACTATCATAAACACATGGAGAGATGAGGACCAGGCCTACTATCATAAACACATGGAGAGATGAGGACCAGGCCTACTATCATAAACACATGGAGAGATGAGGACCAGGCCTACTATCATAAACACATGGAGAGATGAGGACCAGGCCTACTATCATAAACACATGGAGAGATGAGGACCAGGCCTACTATCATAAACACATGGAGAGATGAGGACCAGGCCTACTATCATAAACACATGGAGAGATGAGGACCAGGCCTACTATCATAAACACATGGAGATATGAGGACCAGGCCTACTATCATAAACACATGGAGAGATGAGGACCAGGCCTACTATCATAAACACATGGAGATATGGGGACCAGGCCTACTATCATAAACACATGGAGAGATGAGGACCAGGCCTACTATCATAAACACATGGAGAGATGGGGACCAGGCCTACTATCATAAACAAGGCCTACTACATAAACACATGGAGAGATGAGGACCAGGCCTACTATCATAAACACATGGAGAGATGAGGACCAGGCCTACTATCATAAACACATGGAGAGATGAGGACCAGGCCTACTATCATAAACACATGGAGAGATGAGGACCAGGCCTACTACTATCATAAACACATGGAGATATGAGGAGAGATGAGGACCAGGCCTACTATCATAAACACATGGAGATATGAGGGCCTACTATCATAAACACATGGAGATATGAGGACCAGGCCTACTATCATAAACACATGGAGAGATGAGGACCAGGCCTACTATCATAAACACATGGAGGAGATGAGGACCAGGCCTACTATCATAAACACATGGAGAGATGAGGACCAGGCCTACTATCATAAACACATGGAGAGATGAGGACCAGGCCTACTATCATAAACACATGGAGAGATGAGGACCAGGCCTACTATCATAAACACATGGAGAGATGAGGACCAGGCCTACTATCATAAACACATGGAGAGATGAGGACCAGGCCTACTATCATAAACACATGGAGAGATGAGGACCAGGCCTACTATCATAAACACATGGAGAGATGAGGACCAGGCCTACTATCATAAACACATGGAGAGATGAGGACCAGGCCTACTATCATAAACACATGGAGAGATGAGGACCAGGCCTACTATCATAAACACATGGAGAGATGAGGACCAGGCCTACTATCATAAACACATGGAGAGATGAGGACCAGGCCTACTATCATAAACACATGGAGAGATGAGGACCAGGCCTACTATCATAAACACATGGAGAGATGAGGACCAGGCCTACTATCATAAACACATGGAGAGATGAGGACCAGGCCTACTATCATAAACACATGGAGAGATGAGGACCAGGCCTACTATCATAAACACATGGAGAGATGAGGACCAGGCCTACTATCATAAACACATGGAGAGATGAGGACCAGGCCTACTATCATAAACACATGGAGAGAGATGAGGACCAGGCCTACTATCATAAACACATGGAGAGATGAGGACCAGGCCTACTATCATAAACACATGGAGAGATGAGGACCAGGCCTACTATCATAAACACATGGAGAGATGAGGACCAGGCCTACTATCATAAACACATGGAGAGATGAACACATGGAGAGATGAGGACCAGGCCTACTATCATAAACACATGGAGAGATGACCAGGCCTACTATCATAAACACATGGAGAGATGAGGACCTACTATCATAAACACATGGAGAGATGAGGACCAGGCCTACTATCATAAACACATGGAGAGATGAGGACCAGGCCTACTATCATAAACACATGGAGAGATGAGGGCCTACCAACTATCATAAACACATGGAGAGATGAGGACCAGGCCTACTATCATAAACACATGGAGAGATGAGGACCAGGCCTACTATCATAAACACATGGAGAGATGAGGACCAGGCCTACTATCATAAACATGGAGAGATGAGGAAACACATGGAGAGATGAGGACCAGGCCTACTATCATAAACACATGGAGAGATGAGGACCAGGCCTACTATCATAAACACATGGAGAGATGAGGACCAGGCCTACTATCATAAACACATGGAGAGATGAGGACCAGGCCTACTATCATAAACACATGGAGAGATGAGGACCAGGCCTACTATCATAAACACATGGAGAGATGAGGACCAGGCCTACTATCATAAACACATGGAGAGATGAGGACCAGGCCTACTATCATAAACACATGGAGAGATGAGGACCAGGCCTACTATCATAAACACATGGAGAGATGAGGACCAGGCCTACTATCATAAACACATGGAGAGATGAGGACCAGGC
>NC_068437.1:55573892-55578892 GCF_023373465.1 Oncorhynchus keta | reverse complement strand
AACAGGAACACTGGTTGTCATGATAACAGGAACACTGGTTGTCATGATAACAGGAACACTGGTTGTCATGATAACAGGAACACTGGTTGTCATGATAACAGGAACACTGGTTGTCATGATAACAGGAACAGTGGTTGGTCAGTGGTTCTAGGTACTCACATGCTCCCGGAATATGAAGGCCAAGATGGCTGCAGCCAACTCTGCCAGAAATATAACCAGGATGAGCATGAAGAACTGCAGGGACAAATGGGAGAGAGAGAGAGGGGGGGTAAAGAAAGGAGAGAAGGAGAGAGAGAAAGGGGGTGGAGAAAGGAGAGAGAAGAGGGGGATAGAGGAAAGGAGAGAGGAGAGAGAGAGGGGGGTAGTGAAAGGAGAGAGGAGAGAGAGAGAAAGGGGGTGGAGTGAAAGGAGAGAGGAGAGAGAGAGAGGGGGTGGAAAGGAGAGAGAGGAGAGAGAGAGGGGGATAGAGTAAAGGAGAGAAGAGAGAGAGGGGGGGGTAGAGTGAAAGGAGAGAGGAGAGAGAGAGAAAGGGGGGGGTGGAGTGAAAGGAGAGAGAAGGAGAGAGAGAGAGCGGGGATAGAGTGAAAGGAGAGAGATGGAGAGAGAGAGGGGGGGGTAGAGTGAAAGGAGAGAGGAGAGAGATAAAGGGAGAGAGAGAGAGTAGCAGAGAGTGAGTGTTAGGGAAAGTGAGTGTGTGTCACTAAAAATCATAATCTGACAGAGCCCACTCAACATTAACTATGCATGAGGCCCTGCTACATGGGAGGCCTCAGGATGACAGGATGTTCTCTCTGTTCTACAGTGGCTTCTTTCTGTCTCAGGCCACCATGACACGTCAAAAAATAAAATGCATGACCAAAGATACACTATATATACTGTATAGAACGAACAGACACACACATCAACACACACACACGCACACGCACACACACACACACACACACACACACACACACACACACACACACACACACACACACACACACACACACACACACACACACACACACTCATATATATATATCCCCGCCGACACATGCAAACAGCCACCATCCCACCCGTGACAGTTGCCTTACAAAGAGGAGCAGACACTTGTTCTCCCGGATGGCACCGCAGCAGCCCAGGAATCCCAGGAGGAAGAGCATTCCCCCCATGGCCAGGATGATATAGACCCCAGTGAAGAGCAGAGGGTTGGCTGTAATGATCTCCCTGAAGCCTGTAGGATCCACCAGCACCCACACCCCAACACCCAGGAGGAAGGAGCCTCCCAGCTAAGAGAAAGAGAGGGTTTAGTTTAGGATTAGTGCTATCCGGTATCCTTGGGATAGTTTTGATATGAGCCATTCTGATTACCTAACCCTAACCTTAACCCTCTGATTACCTAACCATAACCTTAACCCTCTGATTACCTAACCCTAACCTTAACCCTCTGATTACCTAACCCTAACCTTAACCCTCTGATTACCTAACCCTAACCTTAACCCTCTGATTACCTAACCCTAACCCTAACCTTAACCCTCTGATTACCTAACCTTAACCCTCTGATTACCTAACTCTCTGATTACCTAACCCTAACCTTAACCCTCTGATTACCTAACCCTAACCTTAACCCTCTGATTACCTAACCCTAACCTTAACCCTCTGATTACCTAACCCTAACCCTAACCCTCTGATTACCTAACCCTAACCGTAACCCTCTGATTACCTAACCCTAACCTTAACCCTCTGATTACCTAACCTTAACCCTCTGATTACCTAACCCTAACCTTAACCCTCGGATTACAGTGAAGAGCAAAACGTACAGCTCTGTTCTGCCTGCTGCAGTGTTTCTAGGTTCTTCTGACTCTAACCTTAACCTTAACCCTTACCTTAACCCTTACCCCTTGCCTAACCTTAACCCTTACCTAACCTTAACCCTTACCTAACCTTAACACTTACCTAACCTTAACCCTTACCTTAACCCTTACCCCTTGCCTAACCTTAACCCTTACCTAACCTTAACCCTAACCTTAACCCTTACCTAACCTTAACACTTACCTAACCTTAACCCTAAACCTTACCTAACCTTAAACCTTACCTAACCTTAACCCTTACCTAACCTTAACCCTTACCTAACCTTAATCCCTACCTAACCCTAACCCCTACTCTAACTCTAACCCTAACCCCTACTCTAAACCTTACCTAACCTTAACCCTTACCTAACCCTAACCCCTACTCTAACCTTAACACTAACCCTTACCTAACCTCAAACTTAACCCTTACCTTAACCTTAACCCCTACTCTAACCTTAACCTTTACCTAACCCTAACCCCTACTCTAACCCTAACCTTAACCCTTACCTAACCTCAACCTCAACCTTAACCCTTACCTAACCATAACCCCTACTTTAACCCTAACCTTAACCCTTACCTAATCTCAACCTCAACCTTAACCCTTACCTAACCTCAACCTCAACCTTAACCCTTACCTAACCTCAACCTCAACCTTAACCTTTACCTAACCCTAAACTTAACCCCTACTCTAACCCTAACCTTAACCCTTACCTAACCTCAACCTCAACCTTAACCCTTACCTAACCATAACCCCTACTTTAACCCTAACCTTAACCCTTACCTAATCTCAACCTCAACCTTAACCCTTACCTAACCTCAACCTCAACCCTTACCTAATCTCAACCTCAACCCTTACCTAACCTCAACCTCAACCTTAACCCTTACCTAACCTCAACCTCAACCTTAACCCTTACCTAACCCTAACCTTAACCCCTACTCTAACCCTAACCTTAACCCTTACCTAACCTCAACCTTAACCCTTACCTAACCCCAACCATAACCCTTATCTACCCCCAACCATAACCTCTACTCTAACCCCAACCATAACCCTTATCTACCCCCAACCATAACCCCTACTCTAACCCTAACCCTAACCCTTACCTAACCTCAACCTCAACCTTAACCCTTACCTAACCTCAACCTCAACCTTAACCCTTACCTAACCTCAACCTCAACCTTAACCCTTACCTAACCCTAACCTTAACCCCTACTCTAACCCTAACCTTAACCCTTACCTAACCTCAACCTTAACCCTTATCTACCCCCAACCATAACCCTTATCTACCACCAACCATAACCCCTACTCTAACCCCAACCTTAACCCTTATCTACCCCCAACCATAACCCTAACCTTAACCCTTACCTAACCTCAACCATAACCCCTACTCTAACCCCAACCATAACCCTTATCTACCCCCAACCTTATCTACCCCCAACCTTAACCCAACCCTAACCATAACCTTAACCCCTACTCTAACTCCAACCTCAACCATAACCCTACTCTAACCCCAACCATAACCCTTATCTACCCCCAACCTTAACCCCTACTCTAACTCCAACCTCAACCATAACCCTACTCTAACCCCAACCATAACCCTTATCTGCCCCCAACCTTAACCCTTATCTAACCCCAACCATAACCCCTTATCTACCCCCAACCTCAACCCTTATCTACCCCAACCTTAACCCTTATCTACCCCCAACCTAAACCCTTATCTACCCCCAACCTTAACCCTTATCTACCCCAACCTTAACCCTTATCTACCCTCAACCATAACCCCTACTCTAACCCCAACCATAACCCTTTAAATGTCAACTTGAAATGGGTGACGTCAGAGTTGGGACGTCCTAAGGATCCCAGATAGCACAGACTATTAGTTTAGTTTATATGCCCTCAACCATGGGAACCCCTAAACAGGCTAAAACCCCAACCATAACCCTTTAAATGTCAACTTGAAATGGGTGAAAACGTCAGAGTGGGAAACGTCCCAAGGATCCCAGATAGCACAGACTATTCCCGAGTGGGAAACCCTTAAGACAGGCCAATGAAAACCTCCCGAAAGAGGGAGGGAGAAGGTGGGAAACCCTTAAGACAGGCCAATGAAAACCTCCCGAAAGAGGGAGGGAGAAGGGGATGGGGGAGAGGGGGGGAAGGATGGGGGAGGGAGGGAATGGGGAGAGGGAAGAGATGGAGGGAGAGGGAATGATGGGGGAGAGGGAATGGGGAGGGAGGGGAGGGATGGAGGGAGAAGGGGATGGGGAGAGGGAAGGATGGGGGGAGAGGGAATGGGGGAGAGGGAGGGATGGAGGAAGGGAGGGGGAGGGAATGATGGGGGGAGAGGGAATGGGGAGAGGGAGAAGGGGATGGGGGAGAGGGGAAGGATGGGGAGAGGGGGATGGGGGGGGAGAGGGAGGAGGGGGAGGAGGGAGAGGGAAGGATGGGGGGAGAAGGGGATGGGGAGAGGGAGGAGGGAGAGGGAAGGATGGGGGGAGAAGGGGATCGGGAGAGGGAGGAGGAAGAGGGAAGGATGGGGGAGAAGGGGATGGGGGAGAGGGAAGGATGGGGGGAGAGGGAATGGGGAGAGGAGGGAGGGATGGAGGGAGGGGAGGGAATGATGGGGGAGAAGGGGATGGGGAGAGGGAGGAGGGAGAGGTAAGGATGGGGGAGAGGGGATGGGGAGAGGGAGGGAGGGAGGGAAGGATGGGGGAGAGGGAAGGATGGGGGAGGGGAGGAAGGGAATGGGGGAGAGGGAGGGGGAGGGGAATGGGGAGGGGAGAGGGAAGGATGGGGGAGAAGGGGATGGGGGGAGAGGGAGGAGGGAGGAGGGAGAGGAGGTAAGGATGGGGGGAGAAGGGGATGGGGAGAGGGAGGAGGGAGGGAGGATGGGGGAGAGGATGGGGGGAGGAGGAGGGGATGGGGAGGGGAGGGAGGAGGGGAGGGAGGGAGGGGGAGGATGGGGGGAGAAGGGATCATGGGGAGAGGGAGGAGGAGGAGGGAGAGGGAAGGATGGGGGAGAAGGGGATGGGGAGAGGAGGAGGAGGAGGGAGAGGAAGGGGAGAAGGATGGGGGAGGGAGGAGGGAGGAGGGATGGATGGGAGAGGGGGATGGGGAGAGGGGGGAAGGAGGGAGAAGGGGATGGGGAGGGAGGAGGGAGGAGGGAGAGGGAA
>NC_068437.1:55563892-55568892 GCF_023373465.1 Oncorhynchus keta | reverse complement strand
AGATAGAGAGAGTGCCTCAGAGTGAGAAGAGAGAGAGTACCTCAAGAGTGAGGAGAGAGAGAGTGCCTCAGAGTGAGGAGAGAGAGAGTGCCTCAGAGTGAGAAGAGAGAGAGAGAGAGTGCCTCAGAGTGAGAGAGAGAGAGAGTGCCTCAGTGAGAAGAGAGAGAGTGCCTCAGAGTGAGAAGAGAGAGAGAGTGCCTCAGAGTGAGAAGAGAGAGAGTGCCTCAGAGTGAGAAGAGAGAGAGAGAGAGAGTGCCTCAGAGTGAGAAGAGAGAGAGAGTGCCTCAGAGTGAGAAGAGAGAGAGAGTGCTTCAGAGTGAGAAGAGAGAGAGAGTGCCTCAGAGTGAGAAGAGAGAGAGAGTGCCTCAGAGTGAGAAGAGAGAGAGAGAGAGTGCTTCAGAGTGAGAAGAGAGAGTGCCTCAGAGTGAGAAGAGAGAGAGAGTGCCTCAGAGTGAGAAGAGAGAGAGAGTACCTCAGAGTGAGAAGAGAGAGAGAGTGCTTCAGAGTGAGAAGAGAGAGAGTGCCTCAGAGTGAGAAGAGAGAGAGTGCCTCAGAGTGAGAAGAGAGAGAGTGCCTCAGAGTGAGAAGAGAGAGAGAGTGCCTCAGAGTGAGAAGAGAGTGTCAGGAGGAGTTTTCACAGCAGATCAGACGAGAGGAAAAGGCAGCCAGAAGATTAGGAGATTACAGTCTGAAGCCAGAAAGAAAGACCCGGAAAATGGAAGCAATTTCAACTTGAACAGCTTGGCAGAGTGTGAGAGTTCATGTGGTTGCCCAGGTCAGGTCTGTTCACAACGCCTACAATCCCCATTTGTTTTCTTTATATTTTATTTAACCTTTTATTTAACGAGGCAAAACAGTTAAGAAAAAAAATCTTATTTACAATGACAGCCTACCCCGGGCCAAACCCGGACGACGCTGGGCCCAATTGTGCCCCCACCCTCCGGGACTCCCGATCACGGCCGGATGAGTTACAGCCTGGATTTGAACCAGGTACCTGGATGGCTAGCGTTGGGTGTTCGGCTCTTCCGTGTAATTTATTCTCTTCCAGATTGAAACCTGAGTTATATCTATCAATTTAAATAATATAAAGAATTATAACATTTATAACCGTTCCAGATAGTTACTGTCAAATAATGAATGAAAGATCCTTGCCAAAGCCCCTTTAATACAGCCGCCTCACGGGTTTCCTCTGCTAATGTTTAAGACAGTACCCAGGGGTATAATATATAGGGGCAGGGTGTGAGTGTTCTTACATATGTGTGTTGTGTGTGTGTGTGTGTGTGTGTGTGTGTGTGTGTGTGTGTGTGTGTGTGTGTGTGTGTGTGTGTGTGTGTGTGTGTGTGTGTGTGTGTGTGTGTGTGTGTGTGTGTGTGTGTGTGTGTGTGTCTGGTACAGGGACAGGACAGAAGGACAGGACCGACATGCTGTCCTGATTAAAAAAAAAAAAGTGTTGTCCTTCATTAGGATGGAATGCTTTCTGGATGGTCTTCATCAGAGAGAGTGTGTTGGTGTCGGGTAGAGGGATAGCCTTGCGAGAAAGGGGCGGGGGAGAGGGGGTCCTTGGCCCTCATTACATTACAAGAAAGAGGGCCCTTACTACAGGATGCCCCTTAGATCATGCAGAGTGAACCAGCGCTGACTAAACTGTTCATATTCTGTTAACATTACATCTAAATAATATTGTTGACTCATCCTATACTCATATTTGTTTCCAATGCAAAAATTTGAGGGGAAAAAAAAAACACTTAAAAAAAAACAATCCACCAACTATCTCATTCAGACTGTTAAAAATGCTATCTCATCGGGGCTCCAGAGTGGCTCATCGGGGCCCCAGAGTGGCTCATCGGGGCCCCAGAGTGGCTCATCGGGGCCCCAGAGTGGCTCATCGGGGCCCCAGAGTGGCTCATCGGGGCCCCAGAGTGGCTCATCGGGGCCCCAGAGTGGCTCATCGGGGCTCCAGAGTGGCTCATCGGGGCCCCAGAGTGGCTCATCGGGGCTCCAGAGTGGCTCATCGGGGCCCCAGAGTGGCTCATCGGGGCTCCAGAGTGGCTCATCGGGGCCCCAGAGTGGCTCATCGGGGCCCCAGAGTGGCTCATCGGGGCTCCAGAGTGGCTCATCGGGGCCCCAGAGTGGCTCATCGGGGCTCCAGAGTGGCTCATCGGGGCCCCAGAGTGGCTCATCGGGGCTCCAGAGTGGCTCATCGGGGGCCCCAGAGTGGCTCATCGGGGCCCCAGAGTGGCTCATCGGGGCTCCAGAGTGGCTCATCGGGGCTCCAGAGTGGCTCATCGGGGCCCCAGAGTGGCTCATCGGGGCCCCAGAGTGGCTCATCGGGGCCCCAGAGTGGCTCATCGGGGCTCCAGAGTGGCTCATCGGGGCTCCAGAGTGGCTCATCGGGGCTCCAGAGTGGCTCATCGGGGCTCCAGAGTGGCTCATCGGGGCTCCAGAGTGGCTCATCGGGGCTCCAGAGTGGCTCATCGGGGCCCCAGAGTGGCTCATCGGGGCTCCAGAGTGGCTCATCGGGGCTCCAGAGTGGCTCATCGGGGCTCCAGAGTTGCTCATCGGGGCCCCAGAGTGGTTCATCGGGGCCCCAGAGTGGCTCATCGGGGCTCCAGAGGGCTCATCGGGGGCCCCAGAGTGGCTCATCGGGGCCCCAGAGTGGCTCATCGGGGCTCCAGAGTGGCTCATCGGGGCCCCAGAGTGGCTCATCGGGGCCCCAGAGTGGCTCATCAGAGTGGCTCATCGGGGCCCCAGAGTGGCTCATCGGGCTCCAGAGTGGCTCATCGGGGCTCCAGAGTGGCTCATCGGGGCTCCAGAGTGGCTCATCGGGGCTCCAGAGTGGCTCATCGGGACCCCAGAGTGGCTCATCGGGGCTCCAGAGTGGCTCATCGGGGCTCCAGAGTGGCTCATCGTGGCTACAGAGTGGCTCATCGGGGCTCCAGAGTGGCTCATCGGGGCTCCAGAGTTGCTCATCGGGGCCCCAGAGTGGTTCATCGGGGCCCCAGAGTGGCTCATCGGGGCCCCAGAGTGGCTCATCGGGGCTCCAGAGTGGCTCATCGGGGCTCCAGAGTGGCTCATCGGGGCCCCAGAGTGGCTCATCGGGGCCCCAGAGTGGCTCATCGGGGCTCCAGAGTGGCTCATCGGGGCTCCAGAGTGGCTCATCGTGGCTACAGAGTGGTTCATCGGGGCCCCAGAGTGGCTCATCGGGGCTCCAGAGTTGCTCATCGGGGCCCCAGAGTGGCTCATCGGGGCTCCAGAGTGGCTCATCGGGGCTCCAGAGTGGCTCATCGGGGCTCCTGAGTGGTTCATCGGGGCTCCAGAGTTGCTCATCGGGGCTCCAGAGTTGCTCATCGGGGCCCCAGAGTGGCTCATCGGGGCTCCAGAGTGGCTCATCGGGGCTCCAGAGTGGCTCATCGGGGCTCCTGAGTGGCTCATGGGGGCTCCCGAATGTGGCGCAGCGGCCTAAGGCACTGCATGTCAGTGCCAGAGGTGACACTGCAGTACCTGGTTCAAATCCAGGCTGTATCGCATCCGGCTGTGATTGGGAGTCCCATAGGGCGGTGCACAAGTGGCCCAGCGTCGTCTGGGTTTAGCCGGAGCAGGCCGTCATTGTGAATAAGAATTTGTTCTTGACTGACTTGCCTAGTTAAATAAAGGTTACACTTAAAATTTAAAAAACACACAACAACATTTTAACATTCTTAATTTAAATCAAACACAGAAAAAACAACATTATAACATTCTTAATTTAAAAACATTGTAAGAAATCTATTTCATACAGTAATTATCGGTTAATATTTCATAGAATTCTGGAAACACGTCCTTCCCAGTGTTTCCAGAATTCTATGAAATATTAACCGATAATTACTGTATGAAATAGATACTTTAACAAGAGAGCTCTAAGTACAGACCGGGTACCTCACTGTGCTCCAGTGCTCCTGTATACATCAGAGTGCATAAAGTACTGTAGCCTGTAACTCCCTTCATTTTCCTAGTCTGTGTCACAGATTATTATTCTCTCCTCTTCTCCATCCTTCCTTCACTCCCTCCTTCCCTCCCTCCTTCCCTCCCTCACTTCGTCCTTCCCTCCCTCCTTCCCTCCCTCACTTCGTCCTTCCCTCCCTCCTTCCCTCCCTCACTTCGTCCTTCCCTCCCTCCTTCCCTCCCTCACTTCGTCCTTCCCTCCCTCCTTCCCTCCCTCACTTCGTCCTTCCCTCCCTTCTTCCCTCCCTCCCTCCTTCCCTCCCTCACCCTCCCTCGTCCTTCCCTCCATCCTTCCCTCCCTCACCCCGTCCTTCCCTCCCTCCCTCCCTCCTTCTGTCCTTCCCTCCATCCTTCCCTCCCTTCTTTAGTCCTTCCCTCCCTCCTTCCGTCCTTCCCTCCCTCCTTCCCTCCCTCCTTCTGTCCTTCCCTCCCTCCTTCCGTCCTTCCCTCCCTCCTTCCCTCCCTCCCTTCGTCCTTCCCTCCATCCTTCCCTCCCTCACCCCGTCCTTCCCTCCCTCCCTCCCTCCTTCTGTCCTTCCCTCCATCCTTCCTTCCCTTCTTTAGTCCTTCCCTCCCTCCTTCCGTCCTTCCCTCCCTCCTTCCCTTCCCTCCTTCTGTCCTTCCCTCCCTCCCTCCTTCCCTCCTTCCCTCCCTCCTTCCCTCCCCCTCCTTCTGTCCTTCCCTCCATCCTTCCCTCCCTTCTTTAGTCCGTCCTTCCCTCCCTCCCCTCCCTCCTTCTGTCCTTCCCTCCATCCTTCCCTCCCTTCTTTAGTCCTTCCCTCCCTCCTTCCGTCCTTCCCTCCCTCCTTCCCTCCCTTCTTTAGTCCTTCCCTCCCTCCTTCCCTCCCTCCTTCTGTCCTTCCCTCCATCCTTCCATCCTTCCCTCTCCATCCTTCCCTCCCTCCCTCACTCTGTCCTTCCCTCCATCCTTCCATCATCCATCCTTCCATCCTCTCCATAGAGACAGAGGAAATTGATTTAGAAGCTTGGTTAAATACCTCCTCTCAATCATCATAATA
>NC_068437.1:55516392-55556392 GCF_023373465.1 Oncorhynchus keta | reverse complement strand
CACACTGTATACCACAGCTGGAATTCAACTCACAGACCAGCTACAGCACACTGTATACCACAGCTGGAATTCAACTCACAGACCAGCACACTGTAGTCCACAGCTGGAATTCAACTCACAGACCAGCACACTGTATACCACAGCTGGAATTCAACTCACAGACCAGCACACTGTATACCACAGCTGGAATTAAACTCTACAGACCAGCACACTGTAGTCCACAGCTGGAATTCAACTCACAGACCAGCTACAGCACACTGTATACCACAGCTGGAATTCAACTCACAGACCAGCACACTGTAGTCCACAGCTGGAATTCAACTCACAGACCAGCACACTGTATACCACAGCTGGAATTCAACTCACAGACCAGCACACTGTAGTCCACAGCTGGAATTCAACTCACAGACCAGCTACAGCACACTGTATACCACAGCTGGAATTCAACTCACAGACCAGCACACTGTAGTCCACAGCTGGAATTCAACTCACAGACCAGCACACTGAGATCCACAGCTGGAACTCAACTCACAGACCAGCACACTGAGGTCCACAGCTGGAACTCAACTCACAGACCAGCACACTGAGGTCCACAGCTGGAATTCAACTCACAGACCAGCACACTGAGGTCCACAGCTGGAATTCAACTCACAGACCAGCACACTGTATACCACAGCTGAAAATCAACTCACAGACCAGCTACAGCACACTGTAGCCCACAGCTGGAACTCAACTCACAGACCAGCACACTGAGGTCCACAGCTGGAATTCAACTCACAGACCAGCACACTGAGGTCCACAGCTGGAATTCAACTCACAGACCAGCACACTGTATACCACAGCTGAAAATCAACTCACAGACCAGCTACAGCACACTGTAGCCCACAGCTGGAACTTAACTCACAGACCAGCACACTGTATACCACAGCTGAAAATCAACTCACAGACCAGCACACTGTAGCCCACAGCTGGAATTCAACTCACAGACCAGCTACAGCACACTGTATACCACAGCTGAAAATCAACTCACAGACCAGCACACTGTAGCCCACAGCTGGAATTCAACTCACAGACCAGCTACAGCACACTGTATACCACAGCTGAAGATCAACTCACAGACCAGCTACAGCACACTGTATACCACAGCTGGAATTCAACTCACAGACCAGCACACTGTAGTCCACAGCTGGAATTCAACTCACAGACCAGCACACTGTATACCACAGCTGGAATTCAACTCACAGACCAGCACACTGTATACCACAGCTGGAATTCAACTCACAGACCAGCACACTGTAGTCCACAGCTGGAATTCAACTCACAGACCAGCTACAGCACACTGTATACCACAGCTGGAATTCAACTCACAGACCAGCACACTGTAGTCCACAGCTGGAATTCAACTCACAGACCAGCACACTGTATACCACAGCTGGAATTCAACTCACAGACCAGCACACTGTAGTCCACAGCTGGAATTCAACTCACAGACCAGCTACAGCACACTGTATACCACAGCTGGAATTCAACTCACAGACCAGCACACTGTAGTCCACAGCTGGAATTCAACTCACAGACCAGCACACTGAGGTCCACAGCTGGAACTCAACTCACAGACCAGCACACTGAGGTCCACAGCTGGAACTCAACTCACAGACCAGCACACTGAGGTCCACAGCTGGAATTCAACTCACAGACCAGCACACTGAGGTCCACAGCTGGAATTCAACTCACAGACCAGCACACTGTATACCACAGCTGAAAATCAACTCACAGACCAGCTACAGCACACTGTAGCCCACAGCTGGAACTCAACTCACAGACCAGCACACTGAGGTCCACAGCTGGAATTCAACTCACAGACCAGCACACTGAGGTCCACAGCTGGAATTCAACTCACAGACCAGCACACTGTATACCACAGCTGAAAATCAACTCACAGACCAGCTACAGCACACTGTAGCCCACAGCTGGAACTTAACTCACAGACCAGCACACTGTATACCACAGCTGAAAATCAACTCACAGACCAGCACACTGTAGCCCACAGCTGGAATTCAACTCACAGACCAGCTACAGCACACTGTATACCACAGCTGAAAATCAACTCACAGACCAGCACACTGTAGCCCACAGCTGGAATTCAACTCACAGACCAGCTACAGCACACTGTATACCACAGCTGAAGATCAACTCACAGACCAGCACACTGTAGCCCACAGCTGGAACTCAACTCACAGACCAGCACACTGTAGCCCACAGCTGGAACTCAACTCACAGACCAGCACACTGTAGCCCACAGCTGGAACTCAACTCACAGACCAGCTACAGCACACTGTAGCCCACAGCTGGAACTCAACTCACAGACAAGCTACAGCACACTGTAGCCCACAGCTGGAACTCAACTCACAGACCAGCACACTGTAGCCCACAGCTGGAACTCAACTCACAGACCAGCACACTGTAGCCCACAGCAGGGAACTCAACTCACAGAGGAAGTGTGAAGCTTAGAGCTTTTTGGACTCACATAGACTTTATGATTAGATCTTGGCATCAGCTAATGTTGGGGATCCTAATAAATACTAAAGAGTATACAGGGATCTCATGGTCAAACTGTAACGCAAAATCAGAACATCGAGCACTGCTACTTCTCTGCCCTCAAGGAAAAGGACTTGGGTCTGAGTAAGCATTACAATACCTCTACTGTACCGTACACCACAAAATACTGGCGTGTCTGGTCTCTGATGAATTCCCTCACTCAAGCAGACCCCTTTAGCATTCATTGTACTAATAAAAAGCCCGAGAAGCAAAATCAGCTATTGGGAAAGGCCATAGTGCATTTTTAATAATTTTTAAAATTGTTTTACCTTTATTTAACCAGGCAAGTCAGTTAAGAACATATTCTTATTTTCAATGAAGGCCTGGGAACAGTGGGTTAACTGCCTGTTCAGGGGCAGAACGACAGACCCCCGACCTTGTCAGCTCGGGGGTTTGAACTCGGTTACTAGTCCAACGCTCTAACCACTAGGCTACGCTGCCGCCCCAATGTTACAGTTTCAGAAGCTGTTGCATGCCAGGGGACATACATCAGTACCCCCTTTATGGCCTCTAGGGGACATACATCAGTCCCCCATTTATGGCCTCTAGGGGACATACATCAGTACCCCCTTTATGGCCTCTAGGAGACATACATCAGTCCCCCCTTTATGGCCTCTAGGGGACATACATCAGTACCCCCCTTTATGGCCCCTAGGGGACATACATCAGTACCCCCCTTTATGGCCCCTAGGGGACATACATCAGTACCCCCCTTTATGGTCTCTAGGGGACATACATCAGTCCCCCCTTTATGGCCTCTAGGGGACATACATCAGTACCCCCCTTTATGGTCTCTAGGGGACATACATCAGTACCCCCTTTATGGCCTCTAGGGGACATACATCAGTACCCCCCTTTATGGTCTCTAGGGGACATACATCAGTCCCCCCTTTATGGCCTCTAGGGGACATACATCAGTACCCCCCTTTATGGCCCCTAGGGGACATACATCAGTACCCCCCTTTATGGCCCCTAGGGGACATACATCAGTACCCCCTTTATGGCCTCTAGGGGACATACATCAGTACCCCCTTTATGGCCTCTAGGGGACATACATCAGTACCCCCTTTATAGCCTCTAGGGGACATACATCAGTACCCCCCTTTATGGCCTCTAGGGGACATACATCAGTACCCCCTTTATAGCCTCTAGGGGACATACATCAGTACCCCCCTTTATGGCCTCTAGGGGACATACATCAGTACCCCCTTTATGGCCTCTAGGGGACATACATCAGTACCCCCCTTTATGGCCTCTAGGGGACATACATCAGTACCCCCCTTTATAGTCTCTAGGGGACACACATCAGTCCCCCCTTTATGGCCTCTAGGGGACATACATCAGTACCCCCCTTTATGGCCTCTAGGGGACATACATCAGTCCCCTCTTTATGGCCTCTAGGGGACATACATCAGTACCCCCTTTATGGCCTCTAGGGTGGGGGGGGGCTCTTCATGCTGGCACAGCCCCAATGAGTGAGTCTGAGGCACAATACTGAACAATACTGGCACAATACTGAACTATAGTCTGATTAACTAACAGACAGTCTGATCCTCCATCTCACCCTCCTCTTCCTCCTCTTCACCCTCCTCCTTCTAAAGACATCTGAATACTGCTTCTAGCAGAACTTGGACTTTAAAAGACCTTCGATTGAAAAACGAGAAAAAAAGCAACAATAGTACTGTTTGTCCATCTTGAGACGCCGTAGCCGGTGTAGATATTCTCACAATAGTCCGAATTAATCTAACGTAACTCAAGAAATCGGTAATAAATGTGTATGCTTTTTGCCCAGGAGGTCTTAGTGGCATAGACGTTTCGTGTAGTATTTATCACGTAAAAACATTTTAATGATAAAATGAGTTAAATGAAAACCGCCACTTCATAGTAGAATCCCTACAGTTTAACAATCGCCAACGACTTCGGCTATCAAAAATGTTGTTTGCACGAACAGCACAAAATGGCGTCATAATATATGCACAAACTGTTATGGATGGGATGCATGTCGACGACTTAACCTTCATCCTCCTCTCTCCTTCCACCTCCTCCACATTCTCCTACATACGGCAGATTGGCTCCTCTCCAGTTCCCACTTCATAGTGTCAGCACCTCTAACAGACAGAATGGAGGAGACAGTAACAGGCTCAGGGAGAATGATTCGATGCTCAGCCCAGGAAAGGCAGGCAGTTGATGGGCATTGATCCTCTGAACCACCTCTCTCCCTCTGGGTCTCCCTCTGGATCTCAGTGTGTGTGTGTGTGTGTGTGTGTGTGTGTGTGTGTGTGTGTGTGTGTGTGTGTGTGTGTGTGTGTGTGTGTGTGTGTGTGTGTGTGTGTGTGTGTGTGTGTGTGTTTGTTATTTTATTCGGCTCCCCATTGGCTAGTGCTAAAGCAGCAGCTACTCTTCCTGGGGTCAAAACACGAAACACGAAACATGACAGAATTACATACATTTAAAACTGTGTACACATGACTGACAAACTGAAATGGTCCACCCACACAGACAGCAACAGCGCCTCTTCAACCTCAGGTGGCTGAATACATTTGGCTTGTCACCTAAAACCCTCACAAACTTTTATAGGGTACGGCAACAGCTCCGCCCATAACCGCAAGGCTCTCCAGAGGTCTGTAAAACGCATCACCGTGGGCAAACTACCTACCCTCCAGGACACCTACACCACCCGATGTCTCAGGAAGGCCATAAAGATCATCAAGGACATCAACCACCCGAGCCACTGCCTGTTCACCCTGCTATCATCCAGAAGGCGAGGTCAGTACAGGTGCATCAAAGCTGGGACCGATAGACTGAAAAACAGCTTCTATCTCAAGGCCATCAGACTGTTAAACAGCCACCACTAACATTGAGTGACTGCTGGCAACATACTGACTCAACTCTCTGGCCACTTAAATACATTTAATAAAGGTATCGCTAGTGACTTTAAATAACGCCACTTTAATCATGTCTACATATCCTACGTTACTCATCTCATATGTATATTCTGTACTCTATACAATCTAGTGCATCTTGCCTATGTCGTTCAGCCATCACTCATTCATATATTTATATGTACATATTCTTATTCATTCCTTTACACTTGTGTGTATAAGGTAGTCGTTGTGAATTTGTTAGATTACGTGTTAGATATTACCGCACTGTCGGAACTAGAAGCAAAAGCATTTCGCTACACTCGCATTAATAACATCTGCTAACCGCTAACCGTAAGTCGCTCTGGATAAGAGCGTCTGCTAAATGACTTAAATGTAAATGTAAATGTGTGTATGTGACAAATAACATTTGATTGGATGAGATTTGAGAAGAAATGCTTTTCGTAAATGTATGCTTTCATAATCACACGATTCATACACGCTGCTAAATTCAAGCGCACCACACAAAAAAACAAAAAAATGGAAACGCAACTGCTATAACAACGTTGCAAATTGGCCACTTTCTTTAACATCCTGACCGGATAAAAACGTTGTTCTTTGTCATAAGTACATTTTCACTATCCAGCTTTATATGCAATAACAGGGCAGATGTTTCAAATGGACTTCTACTCACATAACTTCACTCTGTTCAGCATATAGACTGAACAGAACTTTCATTATACGGGGCTTCAACCAATGTCCTTCACCCCCCCCATTCAGCATCATAGAATAAACTAAACTTACAGACGTTGGGGGTTCACTTGGCTTCCTTCACCCCTCTGCTCAAAACTGTGAGCTAAATTCCTTGATTCTTGAGCATTGTTACAGTCTATCGCCGGGTTACCTGAGGTTTAGTGTAGCAGGTTACAGTCTACCACCCTTGAAGGGTTAGCTGAGGTTTAGAGAAACAGGTTACAGTCTACCACCCTTGAAGGGGTAGATGAGGTTTAGAGAAACAGGTTACAGTCTACCACCCTTGAAGGGGTAGATGAGGTTTAGTGTAGCAGGTTACAGTCTACCACCCATGAAGGGTTAGCTGAGGTACAGTATAGTGCCAGGCTTTGGATCTGCTCATAAAATGAACAAGGCCTCGTAAATTATATTGGGGGTGGTTAGGCTCCTGCTGATATAAACTGAACCAGAATCAGGTAGAGTTGTACCTCTCCTGCTGATATAAACTGAACCAGAATCAGGTAGAGTTGTACCTCTCCTGCTGATAGAAACTGAACCAGAATCAGGTGTAGTTTCCTCGAGCTAAAGTTTCAACTTAATGTTTTCCACCTCAGCAAATGTATGTGTGTGCGTGCGTGCGTGCGTGTGCCTGTGTGTGTCAGGAAGGGTGGGGCTTGTCGAGGTAGCGCTGATCAACATAAACAGTAGTAAAGATATTTGTGTTCTGCTGTGTGGATCAGTTATTAAGAGCATGCCTGTATTTAGCAACAAACAACAGGGCTGAGGGTTCAATTCCACATAACAGGATATAATGCAGACTGATGACAATATAACAGGATATCATGCTGACTGATGACAATAGAACAGGATATAATGCAGACTGATGACAATATAACAGGATATAATGCTGACTGATGACAATAGAACAGGATATAATGCAGACTGATGACAATAGAACAGGCTATAATGCTGACTGATGACAATAGAACAGGATATAATGCAGACTGGTGACAATAGAACAGGCTATAATGCTGACTGATGACAATAGAACAGGATATAATGCTGACTGATGACAATAGAACAGGATATAATGCAGACTGATGACAATAGAACAGGATATAATGCTGACTGATGACAATAGAACAGGTTCTAATGCTGACTGGTGACAATAGAACAGGTTCTAATGCTGACTGATGACAATAGAACAGGATATAATGCTGACTGATGACAATAGAACAGGTTCTAATGCTGACTGATGACAATAGAACAGGTTCTAATGCTGACTGATGACAATAGAACAGGTTCTAATGCTGACTGCGTTCCAGTTCATTTCAGACCATTTCAACTGGAATCCTCTGGGAATGGAATTATGGAATGGAATTATGGTATGGAATCTGCCTCGGCATGTGTTTACATAGGGGGTTGATGGAATCAAATTCGAAGCACACACATCATTGCTCTGCCACTAACTCAGAACATGCTATCACTTTTACTATATTGGCTTGTAGTTTCTGATACTTTCAGAATTTAGATCAGGGGTCTTCGACATTTTCTTGCCCAGGGACCCCCTCCCAGGCAAACCGGAGAGCCAGGGACCCCCTCCCAGGCAAACCGGAGAGCCAGGGACCCCCTCCCAGGCAAACCGGAGAGCCAGGGACCCCCTCCCAGGCAAACCGGAGAGCCAGGGACCCCCGCCCAGGCAAACCGGAGAGCTAGGGACCCCCTCCCAGGCAAACCGGCGAGCCAGGGACCCCCTCCCAGGCAAACCGGCGAGTCAGGGACCCCCTCCCAGGCAAACTGGCGAGCCAGGGACCCCTCCCCGGCAAACCGGCGAGCCAGGGACCCCCTCCCAGGCAAACCGGAGAGCCAGGGACCCCCTCCCAGGCAAACCGGCGAGCCAGGGACCCCCTCCCAGGCAAACCGGAGAGCCAGGGACCCCCTCCCAGGCAAACCGGAGAGCCAGGGACCCCCTCCCAGGCAAACCGGAGAGCTAGGGACCCCCTCCCAGGCAAACCGGCGAGTCAGGGACCCCCTCCCAGGCAAACCGGCGAGCCAGGGATCCCCTCCCAGGCAAACCGGAGAGCCAGGGACCCCCTCCCAGGCAAACCGGCGAGTCAGGGACCCCCTCCCAGGCAAACCGGAGAGCCAGGGACCCCCTCCCAGGCAGACCGGAGAGTCAGGGACCCCCTCCCAGGCAGACCGGAGAGTCAGGGACCCCCTCCCAGGCAGACCGGCGAGCCAGGGACCCCCTCCCAGGCAAACCGGAGAGCCAGGGACCCCCTCCCAGGCAAACAGGCGAGCCAGGGACCCCCTCCCAGGCAAACCGGAGAGCCAGGAACCCCCTTCCAGGCAAACCGGAGAGCCAGGGACCCCCTCCCAGTCAAACCGGCGAGCCAGGGACCCCCTCCCAGTCAAACCGGAGAGCCAGGGACCCCCTCCCAGTCAAACCGGCGAGCCAGGGACCCCCTCCCAGGCAAACAGGCGAGCCAGGGACCCCCTCCCAGGCAAACCGGCGAGCCAGGGACCCCCTCCCAGTCAAACCGGAGAGCCAGGGACCCCCTCCCAGTCAAACCGGTGAGCCAGGGACCCCCTCCCAGTCAAACCGGCGAGCCAGGGACCCCCTCCCAGGCAAACCGGCGAGCCAGGGACCTCCTCCCAGTCAAACCGGCGAGCCAGGGACCCCTCCCAGGCAAACCGGAGAGCCAGGGACCCCCTCCCAGGCAAACCGGAGAGCCAGGGACCCCCTCCCAGGCAAACCGGAGAGCCAGGGACCCCTCCCAGGCAAACCGGAGAGCCAGGGACCCCTCCCAGGCAAACCGGAGAGCCAGGGACCCCTCCCAGGCAAACCGGAGAGCCAGGGACCCCTCCCAGGCAAACCGGAGAGCCAGGGACCCCCTCCCAGGCAAACCGGCGAGCCAGGGACCTCCTCCCAGGCAAACCGGCGAGCCAGGGACCCCCTCCCAGGCAAACCGGCGAGCCAGGGACCCCTCCCAGGCAAACCGGCGAGCCAGGGACCCCTCCCAGGCAAACCGGCGAGCCAGGGACCCCTCCCAGGCAAACCGGCGAGCCAGGGACCCCTCCCAGGCAAACCGGCGAGCCAGGGACCCCCTCCCAGGCAAACCGGCGAGCCAGGGACCCCCTCCCAGGCAAACCGGAGAGCCAGGGACCCCCTCCCAGGCAAACCGGCGAGCCAGGGACCCCTCCCAGGCAAACCGGAGAGCCAGGGACCCCCTCCCAGTCAAACCGGAGAGCCAGGGACCCCCTCCCAGGCAAACCGGAGAGCCAGGGACCCCCTCCCAGTCAAACCGGAGAGTCAGGGACCCCCTCCCAGTCAAACCGGAGAGCCAGGGACCCCCTCCCAGGCAAACCGGAGAGCCAGGGACCCCCTCCCAGGCAAACCGGAGAGCCAGGGACCCCCTCCCAGGCAAACCGGAGAGTCAGGGACCCCCTCCCAGGCAAACCGGAGAGTCAGGGACCCCCTCCCAGGCAAACCGGCGAGCCAGGGACCTCCTCCCAGGCAAACCGGCGAGCCAGGGACCCCCTCCCAGGCAAACCGGCGAGCCAGGGACCCCCTCCCAGGCAAACCGGAGAGCCAGGGACCCCCTCCCAGTCAAACCGGAGAGCCAGGGACCCCCTCCCAGGCAAACCAGCGAGCCAGGGACCCCCTCCCAGTCAAACCGGAGAGCCAGGGACCCCCTCCCAGTCAAACCGGAGAGCCAGGGACCCCCTCCCAGGCAAACCGGAGAGCCAGGGACCCCCTCCCAGGCAAACCGGAGAGTCAGGGACCCCCTCCCAGGCAAACCGGAGAGCCAGGGACCCCCTCCCAGGCAAACCGGAGAGCCAGGGACCCCCTCCCAGGCAAACCGGCGAGCCAGGGACCCCCTCCCAGGCAAACCGGCGAGTCAGGGACCCCCTCCCAGGCAAACTGGCGAGCCAGGGACCCCTCCCCGGCAAACCGGCGAGCCAGGGACCCCTCCCAGGCAAACCGGAGAGCCAGGGACCCCCTCCCAGGCAAACCGGCGAGCCAGGGACCCCCTCCCAGGCAAACCGGAGAGCCAGGGACCCCCTCCCAGGCAAACCGGAGAGCCAGGGACCCCCTCCCAGGCAAGCCGGAGAGCTAGGGACCCCTCCCAGGCAAACCGGCGAGTCAGGGACCCCCTCCCAGGCAAACCGGCGAGCCAGGGATCCCCTCCCAGGCAAACCGGAGAGCCAGGGACCCCTCCCAGGCAAACCGGCGAGTCAGGGACCCCCTCCCAGGCAAACCGGAGAGCCAGGGACCCCCTCCCAGGCAGACCGGAGAGTCAGGGACCCCCTCCCAGGCAGACCGGAGAGTCAGGGACCCCCTCCCAGGCAGACCGGCGAGCCAGGGACCCCCTCCCAGGCAAACCGGAGAGCCAGGGACCCCCTCCCAGGCAAACAGGCGAGCCAGGGACCCCCTCCCAGGCAAACCGGCGAGTCAGGGACCCCCTCCCAGGCAAACCGGAGAGCCAGGGACCCCCTCCCAGGCAGACCGGAGAGTCAGGGACCCCCTCCCAGGCAAACCGGAGAGCCAGGGACCCCCTCCCAGGCAGACCGGAGAGTCAGGGACCCCCTCCCAGGCAGACCGGAGAGTCAGGGACCCCCTCCCAGGCAGACCGGCGAGCCAGGGACCCCCTCCCAGGCAAACCGGAGAGCCAGGGACCCCCTCCCAGGCAAACCGGCGAGCCAGGGACCCCTCCCAGGCAAACCGGCGAGCCAGGGACCCCTCCCAGGCAAACCGGCGAGCCAGGGACCCCTCCCAGGCAAACCGGCGAGCCAGGGACCCCTCCCAGGCAAACCGGCGAGCCAGGGACCCCTCCCAGGCAAACCGGCGAGCCAGGGACCCCCTCCCAGGCAAACCGGCGAGCCAGGGACCCCCTCCCAGGCAAACCGGAGAGCCAGGGACCCCCTCCCAGGCAAACCGGCGAGCCAGGGACCCCTCCCAGGCAAACCGGAGAGCCAGGGACCCCTCCCAGTCAAACCGGAGAGCCAGGGACCCCTCCCAGGCAAACCGGAGAGCCAGGGACCCCTCCCAGTCAAACCGGAGAGTCAGGGACCCCCTCCCAGTCAAACCGGAGAGCCAGGGACCCCTCCCAGGCAAACCGGAGAGCCAGGGACCCCTCCCAGGCAAACCGGAGAGCCAGGGACCCCCTCCCAGGCAAACCGGAGAGTCAGGGACCCCCTCCCAGGCAAACCGGAGAGTCAGGGACCCCCTCCCAGGCAAACCGGCGAGCCAGGGACCTCCTCCCAGGCAAACCGGCGAGCCAGGGACCCCCTCCCAGGCAAACCGGCGAGCCAGGGACCCCCTCCCAGGCAAACCGGAGAGCCAGGGACCCCCTCCCAGGCAAACCGGAGAGCCAGGGACCCCCTCCCAGGCAAACCGGAGAGCCAGGGACCCCCTCCCAGGCAAACCGGAGAGTCGGGGACCCCCTCCCAGGCAAACCGGAGAGCCAGGGACCCCCTCCCAGGCAAACCGGAGAGTCAGGGACCCCCTCCCAGTCAAACCGGAGAGCCAGGGACCTCCTCCCAGTCAAACCGGTGAGCCAGGGACCCCCTCCCAGGCAAACCGGCGAGCCAGGGACCCCTCCCAGGCAAACCGGAGAGCCAGGGACCCCCTCCCAGTCAAACCGGAGAGCCAGGAACCCCCTCCCAGGCAAACCAGAGAGCCAGGGACCCCCTCCCAGGCAAACCGGAGAGCCAGGGACCCCCTCCCAGTCAAACCGGAGAGCCAGGGACCCCCTCCCAGGCAAACCGGAGAGCTAGGGACCCCCTCCCAGGCAGACCGGAGAGCTAGGGACCCCCTCCCAGGCAAACCGGAGAGCCAGGGACCCCCTCCCAGGCAAACCGGAGAGCCAGGGACCCCCTCCCAGGCACACCGGAGAGCCAGGGACCCCCTCCCAGTCAAACCGGCGAGCCAGGGACCCCCTCCCAGGCAGACCGGAGAGCCAGGAACCCCCTCCCAGGCAGACCGGAGAGCCAGGGACCCCCTCCCAGGCAAACCAGCGAGCCAGGGACCCCCTCCCAGGCAAACCAGCGAGCCAGGGACCCCCTCCCAGGCAAACCAGCGAGCCAGGGACCCCCTCCCAGGCAAACCGGCGAGCCAGGGACCCCTCCCAGGCAAACCGGCGAGCCAGGGACCCCCTCCCAGGCAAACCGGCGAGCCAGGGACCCCCTCCCAGGCAAACCGGAGAGCCAGGGACCCCCTCCCAGTCAAACCGGAGAGCCAGGGACCCCCTCCCAGGCAAACCGGAGAGCCAGGGACCCCCTCCCAGGCAAACCGGAGAGCCAGGGACCCCCTCCCAGTCAAACCAGCGAGCCAGGGACCCCCTCCCAGTCAAACCAGCGAGCCAGGGACCCCTCCCAGGCAGACCGGAGAGCCAGGGACCCCTCCCAGGCAGACCGGAGAGTCAGGGACCTCCTCCCAGGCAGACCAGAGAGTCAGGGACCCCTCCCAGGCAGACCGGAGAGCCAGGGACCCCTCCCAGGCAGACCGGAGAGTCAGGGACCCCTCCCAGGCAGACCAGAGAGTCAGGGACCCCTCCCAGGCAGACCGGAGAGCCAGGGACCCCTCCCAGGCAGACCGGAGAGTCAGGGACCCCTCCCAGGCAGACCGGAGAGCCAGGGACCTCCTCCCAGGCAAACCGGAGAGCCAGGGACCACATGATATGTTCTAAAAACAAATCTATTGTGAATGATAACGGAAAGGAGTCACTGTTTTAACATGAATAGATTTGGTAAATAGTTTTTCATTATTTTGACCTTATAACACATTATAATAGGAAGAGGAAGTAGATAAAAGAGGAAGAGGAAGTAGATAAAAGAGGAAGAGGAAGTAGATAAAAGAGGAAGAGGGAGTAGATAAAAGAGGAAGAGGAAGTAGATCAACTCTAACGTAGCCTATTAGCTCAAAGAGTATCTCCACACACATTTTCATTTAAAGAAGTTTTTTTAGCTGGTTTAAAAGACAAAAAGTTCAACCGTGTTGAAAAACTTTATATCCCAAGTCAAGAAGGCATACCAGCATACCAGCAGCCAGCATACCAGCAGCCAGCATACCAGCATACCAGCAGCCAGCACACCAGCATACCAGCAGCCAGCATACCAGCAGCAAGCATACCAGCATACCAGCAGCCAGCATACCAGCAGCAAGCATACCAGCAGCCAGCATACCAGCATATCAGCAGCCAGCATACCAGCAGCAAGCATACCAGCATACCAGCATACCAGCAAACCAGCATACCAGCATACCAGCAGCCAGCAGCATTTGCAACGACTGGTACTCGCGGGTGCTTTCTCAAAGCCGATGTCAGAAACTAATGTGAGTATAATTAGCTCCAGTGAGTGTAATTGCTCAATATAAAGAGAAATAAGATATTCTCCTATTTTCTACTGTAGGTATGCAATTCACAATGTGTTTATTCTGTTGTTGATAGTTAATAAAGTCCTTGAAATATGTATTTTTTGTTATTCTTATTTTTTAAATATATATACACATATATTTGCAGACCCGCTGCAGTACCTCCATGGACCCCTAGGAGGTCGTGGACTGCAGGTTGAATACCCCCAGGTTGAATACCCCTGATCTAGCTCGATATAGGGTTACTGTAATAGCTGAAATGCACTATAAACAAAAAGCAGAGAGAAGAGAGAGTAGATTGAGTGATGTGGATATGCCCCAGGTTCCATTGTTCTCGATAAAATCACAATTTAGATCACACAGATAGTCTACTAATGAGTATAACATCAGAGATAACCTACTGCTGAATCTCACATCACAGATAGTCTACGAATGAGTATAACATCAGAGATAACCTACTGCTGAATCTCACATCACAGATAGTCTACCAATGAGTATAACATCACACATAGTCTACCAATGAGTCTAACATCAGAGATAACCTACTGCTGAATCTCACATCACAGATAGTCTACCAATGAGTCTAACATCACAGATAACCTACTGCTGAATCTCACATCACAGATAGTCTACTAATGAGTCTAACATCACAGATAACCTACTGCTGAATCCCACATCACAGATAGTCTACCAATGAGTCTAACATCACAGATAACCTACTGCTGAATTTGACATCACAGATGGCCGTATAGAAGTAAACAACGACAGAGACAGGTCCTGATTTAGGGATGGACAACCCCCCCTATTTCCCAGAGGAGTAAGCACACTGCTGTGAGGGTCACATGGTGAAACGGAGTAATTGAGACAGAGATCTTATGCTAAACAGTAGTCAGCCCAGGGTGAGCAAACTTATAAAAAATGATGTTGGGGTCAGAATCTGAAGCCTTGTTGATGCATAGTTTTTTAGTCCAGCACTAGGCTTAATCTGTCTGGGAAACTGTCCATTTATGTTTGTTTGATAATCTATTGAAAAGGGGATTTTTTTTCTGAGTGAACATTTTAATTGGTCTTTTAAAGGGGGAAATTAACCACTTTAGGACTGTTTTTTTATCGTAATATTCCTGTTGGGATTTCGATATGACAAGACACGTGCACAAGGACAGAGGAGGGGTTAAGGCTGAGGGTGAGAGTGTGTTTGGGATCTCCGCATTAACACTATTTACGGAACGACTAGCTTCTGTCGTTCTGCCCCTGAACAAGGCAGTTAACCCACTGTTCCTAAGCTGTCATTGTAAATAAGAATTTGTTCTTAAATTAATTGCCTAGTTAAATAAATTAATATATATATATATATATATATATTTTTTAAATTAAAATACAGCAAACAAACTTTAACCACTAGTGGGGAAATAAGCATCTACACAGCATCTACACAGGGTTCCTAAAGCATTCTTCCCCATAGGAGAACCCTTTTTGGTTCCAGGAAGTACCCTTTTTGGTTCTATTTAGAACTATTTTGGGTTCCATGTAGAACCCCCTGGGGAAAAGGTTCTACGTGGAACCAAAAATGGTTCTTTAAAGGGTTCTCCTATGGGATACAGCCGAAGAACCCTTTTAGCTTCTCGATAGCACAGTGTAGGAGTCATTTCACCCTTCATCAAACAAAGCACAGTACATCAGAGTTGTGGGGCCACATTAGGCCCAGGGACAGCTTAGACTGCCATGTGTCTAATGAGTGATCACTCAGGCCCTGTTAACAGGCCCTGTTCCCAGTTACCAGTCCATACAGTATGTTAGTTAGATAGAGGACTGTTACCAGCCCATACAGTATGTTAGTTAGATAGAGGACTGTTACCAGGCCATACAGTATGTTAGTTAGATAGAGGACTGTTACCAGGCCATACAGTATGTTAGTTAGATAGAGGACTGTTACCAGTTTCCAGGCAATAAGTGTGTTTGTGTGTGTGTGTACCACAAAATAATTCCAGACCAATATTTATTTAATGTTGCCCAACTAATATGCGATCACTACGGAAGGCCGGAAGTGCCATACTTGTTTATTAATGTGACAAGAGGGACTTAATTCTTAATACAGTGACACCATTACATGACAAATGAAATGGGTTTGGCAATAACACTAGAATAGATGAATTGGCTGCTACTGAAAAGGGAGCAGAAACAGTCCTCTACTGTTCGCTAATGAATCATTCAGTTAAACTCTAAGGCCATAATGACATGATGCAAACGGTAGGAAAGTACTGTATGCAACGATTTTAGCCATAAAAGTTATCAGGCAAAACGGTACACACGCACGCACGCACGCACGCACGCACGCACACACACACACACACACACACACACACAGACACACGCGCACACGCGCACACTCATTTATTTGTAAGGTTGGCTGTGTGAGAACCTTCATGATGATAGCTTTACATGTCTGTCTGCAGGCTGTTGTGTCTCGGTCTGAAGTCCCCTTTAACCTCTCGATTCACGCCTGTCTGCTGTGTGTGTGTGTCCTTTGCCCTCTGGATCCATGCAGGTCTGCCACCGAGGGATGCTGTGAATGCTAATGCTATAGATCTCCATGCTAATCAGGTCTCACAAAGACCCGACCACTGCACCGCTGCGACAGTCTGAAGGGACAAAGCCCCCCGGTGGTGGTCTTTGTGAGCCATAGCCATCTTTTCACGAGCCCTGGCCGGCTATAGAAAGCCCAGATGTCCCTTGCCATTCTCTCTTGGCTCTTTGACAAAGCACAATGTATGTTGACCCATCCATCGTTCTCTGAGCTGATGGCCAGGGATCCTTCACCTTGCTATCTATCTCCAAGCCTTTACTGATGGCCAGGGATCCTTCACCTAGCTATCTATCTCCAAGCCTTTACTGATGGCCAGGGATCCTTCACCTAGCTATCTATCTCCAAGCCTTTACTGATGGTCAGGGATCCTTCACCTAGCTATCTATCTCCAAGCCTTTACTGAAGACCAGGGATCCTTCACCTAGCTATCTATCTCAAAGCCTTTACTGAAGACCAGGGATCCTTCACCTAGCTATCTATCTCCAAGCCTTTACTGAAGACCAGGGATCCTTCACCTAGCTATCTATCTCAAAGCCTTTACTGAAGACCAGGGATCCTTCACCTAGCTATCTATCTCCAAGCTTTTACTGAAGACCAGGGATCCTTCACCTAGCTATCTATGCCCGAGGACTCAGGCGCGACGCCCGCTGAAGGCCCATTATGCTAACCAGTCTGGCCTGCTTAGCTACCTAGAGCTACTTGGAACCCTACTAATTCCACGACCGGTCTATCGACGTCACCACATGAAGAGGCAAAAATCAGCCTTAACCCCATAGCGACGTCCCCCAAAGGCTAACTTTCTAGCCCTTGCTTTCTGCTTGCTTGCTAACCCGGCCTGCTAACTGCTAGCCTGCCCCAGTCTACTAATTGCTAGCTTGTTTAGCCCCGGTCTGCTAACTGCTAGCTTGTTTAGCCCCGGCCTACTAATTGTTAGCTTGTTAGCACAGGCCTGCTAACTGTCTGAATCGCCGTGTCCCCAGCCAGCCCAACTACTCACTGGACCCATATTTATTTTCAATCTCTTTTCGATTTTTAATTCGATTATACCTTCCGGTAACTTGCCTCACCCAATGTGATACGGAATCGCTATTATTTTTAATTTTAGAACACATTCAAGAACCTCAAAATGCTAACCAGCTAATTAACTACAAGCTATTTAGTCATTGTTAGCCACTGCTAGCGGCTAGCTTTTATCTTCTGCACAGCCAGCTGTTGGAGACTTTTATCTCCCTCACCAACTTCAAACATCTGCTATCTGAGCAGCTAACCGATCGCTGCAGCTGTACATAGTCTATCGGTAAATAGCCCACCCAATTTATCTACCTCATCCCCATACTGTTTATATTTATTTAATTTTCTGCTCTTTTGCACACCAGTATCTCTACCTGCACATGACCATCTGATCATTTATCACTCCAGTGTTAATCTGCTAAATTGTAATTATCTGCCTACCTCCTCATGCCTTTTGCACACAATGTATATAGACTCTTTTTTTCTTTCTACTGTGTTATTGACTTGTTTATTGTTTACTCCATGTGTAACTCTGTGTTGTTGTCTGTTCACACTGCTATGCTTTATCTTGGCCAGGTCGCAGTTGTAAATGAGAACTTGTTCTCAACTAGCCTACCTGGTTAATTAAATAAAGGTGAAATTTAAAAAGTTTAAAAAATGTAAAAAATCAGTCAACTGGTAGGGCATAAGGCTCAGCATCATTTTCCTCCTGTTGACTGTGTGACGTCTCTTCACGCTTCCTGAACTCAGCAGCCTATAAGAGACAAGTCTGTCGACTTCTTTCCAGCTTTAAACAAATGTCTGAAGATGTCTCACTGACTATATCAGCTCGCTGTTTGGTTAAACTGGAGGGTACACACACACACACACACACACACACACACACACACACAAACACACAAACACACACACACACACACACACACACACACACACACACACACACACACACACACACACACACACACACACACACACACACACACACACACACACACACACACACACACACACACACACACAGGAAGAGGACTGGTGTGACAAAAACACATTCATGGAGAGAGTGCTTTGAGGTTATGAGAAATCTGAACTGTCTTTTTGGGGGGGGGGCTCAGATAACCTCTAGCCCCGCTGAGAGTTTGTGACTTTTCCCGTGGAATTGGAGTGAATAAAGGGAGAAGAAGGTTATTAAAACGGTCCTTTTAACGTACCATGAGTCTCTGTTGATGTGTCTTGGTTCAGGCGATGGTTCAGGCGATGGTTCAGGCGACGGTTCAGGCGATGGTTCAGGCGACGGCTTCTCTCCCGTTTCCCCCTCCTCTCCTTTAGCTGTGGGACAGAAAGACGAACCATGTCAGAGGTTAGTTAGTTAGGGGTGAAAGGTCAAGTTGATCATATCCCCCTGATACCCCCCCCCCTGACATTACTAGTCCTGTGTGCAGTAACCAGAACCACAATGGTGACACAGTTTCTCACGTTTGTACTACTGTAAAGAAAAACATCATTTAAAAAAGCAACTATCCACATAACAGAACATGAACAAAAGGAATGTGGATAAAATAAGCTATAAGCTATAAACTATAATAAGTTATAAGACATTGAAATGTTGAGGTTTGACATCCATTATTTATGACGTTGCAAGTGCTCCTCGTGGCGAGCCAATCGCGCGTGGAGACTACTCCATATCACACTGATGCTCCTCGTGGCGAGCCAATCGCGGGTGGAGACTACTCCATATCACACTGATGCTCCTCGTGGCGAGCCAATCGCGGGTGGAGACTACTCCATATCACACTGATGCTCCTCGTGGCGAGCCAATCGCGGGTGGAGACTACTCCATATCACACTGATGCTCCTCGTGGCGAGCCAATTGCGCATGGAGACTACTGCATATCACACTGATGCTCCTCGTGGCGAGCCAATCGCGCGTGGAGACTACTGCATATCACACTGATGCTCCTCGTGGCGAGCCAATCGCTCGTGGAGACTACTCCATATCACACTGATGCTCCTCGTGGCGAGCCAATCGCGGGTGGAGACTACTGCATATCACACTGATGCTCCTCGTGGCGAGCCAATCGCGCGTGGAGACTACTCCATATCACACTGCTCCTCGTGGCGAGCCAATCGCGCGTGGAGACTACTCCATATCACACTGCTCCTCGTGGCGAGCCAATCGCGCGTGGAGACTACTCCATATCACACTGATGCTCCTCGTGGCGAGCCAATTATAATCTCTAATAGTTCCAATCCAGTGTGTGTGTGTGTGTGTGTGTGTGTGTGTGTGTGTGTGTGTGTGTGTGTGTGTGTGTGTGTGTGTGTGTGTGTGTGTACTACCAGTCAGGTAAAAATATTATACCTGCCACCAGGTATTAGGGATCTGTGTACCATACAGTTCAGTTAATTGGCCCTTTAATACTATGTAGTGTGTAACATGTACAACACACACACACACGCACGCACGCACGCGCGCGCGCGCACGCACACACACACACACACACACACACACACACACACACACACACACACACACACACACACACACACACACACACACACACACACACACAGAGATTCTTCTCATACCCGGTTGTATTTGTAGCTAACCTTTGATTAGTATCTCATGCATTATGCACCGAGAAACTAGCATACCTTGCTAATTACACGTTGCTAACTCTAACTGTCGCTGTGGATCTCCAGCTGAGTGCGGCTAACGAACCTAAATTAGTTTTTCCTGCTTCAGTCTTCTGTTCTGTTCAGTGTCTATGGCTGTGTTTAGACAGGCAACCCAATTCAGATATATCTATATTTTTTTGGGATCAATCGCATCAGATCTTTTCACATCAGATCTTTTTCAGAGCTGATCTGATTTGCACAAAAGACCAATTAGGGGAGAGAAAAAAAATATCAGAATTGGTCTGCCTGTCTAAACACAGCCTTAGTGAGTCCCAGCTGAACATGACGATATGGCAATGCAATGGAGGGCTAATTCCTGCTAGTAGCTATTCCTGCCTCTTCAACTCAATACAGAAATAGTAAGAGGCAGAAAATATATTCTGATTGAATGACAATACTTTGGAGTGGAAAGTAGCTATACTGGCAGTGACACTGACAACTCTAACATCAAATATCTATGGGTAGAAGACTGAGCTGCCTGTGGAGACATTCTCCTCCATTAAATGTGGAAATGCCAGGATGTGTGCATTGTGACAGGCACAGGGATAGAACAGAGAATCAGAATGTCCCGTGAGAGTTCCGGAACCAGAATCCTCATTATCATCGTCAGAATCCGTCTCGTCCTTCCACACCATGTTGTCAACAGGCTCCTACAGGTTCATCAAACTGACACAAAACTGACACCTGCAGTACACCCATACCCCCAAATACAACACACACACATTGTGATAACATCTTCCCACTACCCCAATACAATCACAACCTGACTGGGTAACTAGTGATGCGGAGAGGCAGAGAGATGCTCTGAAATGATACACTCTGTTTTATCACAGGGTTCAGCACCGTGAGACAACAACTAAACAAAACAATGAACACCCAGGGTGGGGGGGAGGGGGGGGGGGATCAATAAGATATCCAGTGAGGTACATCGGAGAAAGAAAACACATATCTATGTGGAATCAAAATCCATCTTCACGAGAGGGGGGGTTCAGACACACGTTATAGGCTACTGATAATCCAATCAGCTGTGTCTGTTGTCTCTTATCTACAGCCACGTTAACACCTAAACCCTCCCCTTATCCTATCACATCCAGGCACTCATATTAAGAGTGACCATTGTAACTATGACAGGCTATAAGTGTCATTGCTATACTGAAAAAATAAAATCTTGAAAAAAAATAAAAATAAAGGACTATGGCAAATTTCTATCTAGCCTACCAAGCATTTTAGTGCTGGTCGCTGGTAGACAGAGAGAGAGCAACGTTAGAGAGGGTCTCCATGGTAACCACAGGGGGAAGTAGAGCACCAATAGGATCACAGAGAGAAAGGCAAGGCGGCGGTATCGGGTCTATGATATATGGGGTGAGGGGGGATCGACAGCGCGCAAGCACACACACACGCACACACACACACACACACATACACACACACACACACACTAGACTCAGAAAGCAACAACAATAGAGGTACAGACCTTCGCCTCGCGGGAGACCAGAAAGGCCAGGACACTAAAGGTCTGGCGGAACAGAGAGAGAATAAAGACGCACACCAGACAATAGTTTTTCATCTACACCCACCTCCAAGAAAACCTTTTCAACCGGGCCTTCTTAAATCCCTCACTCAACTTTTGACATTTGAGCCTTGGAGTATTATAAGTATGAGTATTATATGGAGTATTATAAGTATGAGTATTATATGGAGTATTATATAAGTATTAGTATTATATGGAGTATTATATAAGTATTAGTATTATATGGAGTATTATATAAGTAGTAGTATTATATGGAGTATTATATAAGTATTAGTATTATATGGAGTATTATATACGTATTAGTATTATATGGAGTATTATATAAGTATTAGTATTATATGGAGTATTATATAAGTAGTAGTATTATATGGAGTATTATATAAGTATTAGTATTATATGGAGTATTATATAAGTATTAGTATTATATGGAGTATTATATAAGTATTAGTATTATATGGAGTATTATATACGTATTAGTATTATATGGAGTATTATATAAGTATTAGTATTATCTGGAGTATTATACAAGTATTAGTATTATATGGAGTATTATAAGTATTAGTATTATATGGAGTATTATATACGTATTGGTATTATATGGAGTATTATATAAGTATTAGTAATATATGGAGTATTATATAAGTATTAGTATTATATGGAGTATTATATAAGTATTAGTATTATATGGAGTATTATATAAGTATTAGTATTATATAAGTATTAGTATTATATGGAGTATTATATAAGTATTAGTATTATATGGAGTATTATAAGTATTAGTATTATATGGAGTATTATATACGTATTAGTATTATATGGAGTATTATATAAGTATTAGTATTATCTGGAGTATTATATAAGTATTAGTATTATATGGAGTATTATAAGTATTAGTATTATATGGAGTATTATATAAGTATTAGTATTATATGGAGTATTATATAAGTATTAGTATTATATGGAGTATTATATAAGTATTAGTATTATATGGAGTATTATATAAGTATTAGTATTATATGGAGTATTATATAAGTATTAGTAGTATATGGAGTATTATATAAGTATTAGTATTATATGGAGTATTATAAGTATTAGTATTATATGGAGTATTATATAAGTATTAGTATTATATGGAGTATTATATAAGTATTAGTAGTATATGGAGTATTATATAAGTATTAGTATTATATGGAGTATTATATAAGTATTAGTATTATATGGAGTATTATATAAGTATTACACTGATATGTTCTAGTATTATATATATATATATTATTATATGTTCTAGTACCCACCTTGTTCCGGATCTTTCTTTTGTCAACTAACAATCTTGCCTGTTTAAATTGTTTTTTAAAATTAAAATCAGGGATACATACTACATCATACTACAATCAAATCAAATTTTATTTGTCACACGTGCCGAATACACCTTACAGTTGAAATGCTTATTTTAACCAACAATGCAGTTTAAAGAAAGAACACCGACAACAACAACAACAGCAACAAAGTAAAAGATACGAATCCAGACTGCCTTGGTAATAACAATACTTCTACCACACAAAAGGATAAATGCTTTTCAATAACGGCCCGTTGCGTTTATTTTTTCTATTATTATTGAAGAGTAGCGAATGACTTGTAATGTTCTGCCGGTAGATAGAAGAAGAAGTCACACCAATAAAGCAGATTACTTCCTCTTGAGTCTGAACACGGTCCTTGCACTCACAACATAGCATGCCCCCCCCCATCCGCCCTGGCTGAACCTTCCTGTACCCTAGTGGCCTTCCTGTACCCTAGTGGCCTTCCTGTACCCTAGTGGCCTTCCTGTACCCTAGTAGCCTTCCTGTACCCTAGTAGCCTTCCTTCCTGTACCCTAGTAGCCTTCCTGTACCCTATTGGCCTTCCTTCCTGTACCCTAGTAGCCTTCCTTTACCCTAGTAGCCTTCCTGTACCCCAGTAGCCTTCCTGTACCCTAGTAACACTCCCTAGTAACCCTGGCTACAGGTTCAGGGGTCAGCAAGCAGCAGGGGTACTGGTGAGCTGATGAGAGACAACTTCCTTCTGGGACAGGAAACAGGAAAGGGAAGATTACACCAAGAGGTGAGACAGGAAGTGGAAGAGACAGTTGATGACAACTGACTCGCTGTTGGACAAGCGAACTACACCTGAAGCGGGACTCAGTGGCGTTTCCAGTTTGTATGGCTCCCTGGGCGAACCCCCCCCCCCCTTCAACACCCTAACCCCTGTGTGGGAGACCTTCCCAGGCAGTAGCCTGCCAAGCTCACAAACTAGAATCAGGGTGCCCACTCCGACAAGGTTAATTGACCCACAGTCCCACACGGTGACATGATATCATTGACGTGACATGCAAATGTCACCATTCCAATTTTTTTTTGTGCAGGCTCCCCCCTGCCCACCCCCAGCAAGATGCCCCCCCCCATGTCTCTCTCTCTCCTCTCTCTCTCTCTCTCTCTCTCTCTCTCTCTCTCTCTCTCTCTCTCTCTCTCTCTCCCTCTCTCTCTTCAAGGGGCTTTATTGGCATGGGCAACATGTCTCTCATGTTTAATATACAAAAGTGAAATAAATAAGGGGCTTTATTGGCATGGGAAACATGTGTTAACATGTTTAATATACAAAAGTGAAATAAATAATCAAAATGAACTGTAAACATTACACATACAGAAGTTTCAAAACAATAAAGACATTACAAATGTCATATTATTTAAATATATACAGTGTTGTAACAATGTACAAATGGTTAAAGAACATAAGGGAAAATAAATAAGCATAAATATGGGTTGTATTTACAATGGTGTTTGTTCTTCACTGGTTGCCCTTTTCTCGTGGCAACAGCTCACAAATCTTGCTGCTGTGATGGCACACTGTGGTATTTCACCCAGTAGATATGGGAGTTTATCAAAATTGGATTTGTTTTCGAATTCTTTGTGGATCTGTGTAATCTGAGGGAAATATGTCTCTCTAATATGGTCATACATTTGGCAGGAGGTTAGGAAGTGCAGCTCAGTTTCCACCTCATTTTGTGGGCAGTGTGCACATAGCCTGTCTTCTCTTGAGAGCCAGGTCTGCCTACGGCGGCCTTTCTCAATAGTAAGGCTATGCTCACTGAGTCTGTACATAGTCAAAGCTTTCCTTAATTTTGGGTCAGTCACAGTGGTCAGGTATTCTGCCGCTGTGTACTCTCTGTTTAGGGCCAAATAGCATTCTAGTTTTTTTGTTAATTCTTTCCAATGTGTCAAGTAATTATCTTTTTGTTTTCTCATGATTTGGTTGGGTCTAATTGTGCTGCTGTCCTGGGGCTCTGTAGGGTGTATTTGTGTTTGTGAACAGAGCCCCAGGACCAGCTTGCTTAGGGGACTCTTCTCCAGGTTCATCTCTCTGTCGGTGATGGCTTTGTTATGGAAGGTTTGGGAATCGCTTCCTTTTAGGTGGTTGTGGAATTTAACGGCTTTTTTCTGGATTTTGATAATTAGTGGGTATCGGCCTAATTCTGCTCTGCATTATTTGGTGTTTTTCGTTGTACACGGAGGATATTTTTGCAGAATTCTGCATGCAGAGTCTCAATTTGGTGTTTGTCCCATTTTGTGAAGTCTTGGTTGGTGAGCAGACTCAGGTCTGACAGAATCTGTGCAGAAGATCTAGGTGCTGCTGTAGGCCCTCCTTGGTTGGTGACAGAAGCACCAGATCATCAGCAAACAGTAGACATTTGACTTAAGATTCTTGTAGGGTGAGGCTGGGTGCTGCAGACTGTTTTAGTGCCCGCGCCAATTCGTTGATATATATGTTGAAGAGGGTGGGGCTTAAGCTGCATCCCTGTCTTTAACCGCACACTTGTTGTTTGTGTCCATGGATTTTATAATGTCGTATGTTTTACCCCCAACACCACTTTCCATCAATTTGTATAGCAGACCCTCATGCCAAATTGAGTCAAAGGCTTTTTTGAAATCAACAAAGCATGAGAAGACTTTGCCTTTGTTTTGGTTTGTTTGTTTGTTTGTCAATTAGGGTGTGCAGGGTGAATACATGGTCTGTTGTACGGTAATTTGGTAAAAAGCCAATTTGACATTTGCTCTGTACATTGAGGAAATGTTCGAGTCCGCTGTTAATGATAATGCAGAGGATTTTCCCAAGGTTACTGTTGATGCATATCCCTGTCTCTCTCTATCTCTCTATCTGTGGGTAACTATTTAGAAAATAAAAAGGTTTCTTTCTCAGGCTCTCATTCCAGTCACTGAGTCACTCAGTCAACTCAATCACACATCTTAAATGATTCTGATTGAAATCATTACACTGTCCTCGGTCTGCTCAGTGCTAATGTCTTGAGGGGCGATAGAAAGCCTGAGATACGGCTTCGTCCCGAATGGTACACTATCCGCTATAGTGCACTATGGGCCCTGGGCAAAAGTAGGACACTAAATACGGACTAGAGTGCCATTTGGGACACATCCCATGTGTTAAGAGAGGGAGTTACTTTGACGCTGATTGAAGCTGACTTGAAGCCGTGGCCTTGGCCCTCACCTTTGCAAAGCAAGAAGGCAAATGGAAATTAACATTGCCCAGGTCTCTCCTGGCAACAGATTCTCGCTTGGGTTCGCGACTCGAGTCTCACTAGTACAGAGGATGTCGTCATCAAAGATGCCAATCAAATCCTCTCAGATCTCCACAAAGTGCAAAGGTCAATTTGGGCCAGAGGCTGGTGTCCTGATCTACGGAGACCTCATTCGTGACTGACTTCTATAATGGATCTACACCAGGAACACGCAGTCTGACATGACGATGAACAGCCCACGCCTACCTAGCTACCTGCTGGAACACGCAGTCTGACATGACGATGAACAGCCCACGCCTACCTAGCTACCTGCAGTTGGTTATTTAACCTCATCAAATGATGACATCATGTTCCTCTGAGGGTGGTATACAGATCCCCCCCTGCAAAAAAAACGAAACGGTCCTGAAAATCAGACAGTCAGTATTTCAAAATACAGTATACAGTATATACAATATATCGCCCAAGTCAGAACCCCTGCAAGAAGAACCTGTTGCCAGGAGAGACCTGGTTAATATCTGCCTCCAGCTTGGAAAAGAGAAGGACGGACGCAGGCCACATCAACTTCAATCAGCATCAAAGTAACCCCCCTCCCCAGGCCTTTTCAGGGGACCGCGATCTCACAGATTTTTCCTTATCGCCCTGTAAGCCTTTCAGATGAGGGGTGTCATGATCTTCTACATCTGCCTTCTGGCTTGTTTTAATTACACCAGATGTGTCACACGACGGTTACAAAGGCCAGCCGTCAGCTACTTGTTGGTGTTTTTCTTTTACCCCTCTCTCCTCCCTGTCTTTCACTACATCCCCCTCTCTCCTCCCTGTCTTTCACTACATCCCCCTCTCTCCTCCCTGTCTTTCACTACATCCCCCTCTCTCCTCCCTGTCTTTCACTACACCCCCTCTCTCCTCCCTGTCTTTCACCCCCTACATCCCCCTCATCCCCCTCTCTCCCCCTGTCTTTCACTACATCCCCCTCTCTCCTCCCTGTCTTTCACTACATCCCCCTCTCTCCTCCCTGTCTTTCACTACATCCCCCTCTCTCCTCCCTGTCTTTCACTACATCCCCCTCTCTCCTCCCTGTCTTTCACTACATCCCCCTCTCTCCTCCCTGTCTTTCACTACATCCCCCTCTCTCCTCCCTGTCTTTCACTACATCCCCCTCTCTCCTCCCTGTCTTTCACTACATCCCCCTCTCTCCTCCCTGTCTTTCACTACATCCCCCTCTCTCCTCCCTGTCTTTCACTACATCCCCCTCTCTCCTCCCTGTCTTTCACTACATCCCCCTCTCTCCTCCCTGTCTTTCACTACATCCCCCTCTCTCCTCCCTGTCTTTCACTACATCCCCCCTCTCTCCTCCCTGTCTTTCACTACATCCCCCTCTCTCCTCCCTGTCTTTCACTACATCCCCTCTCCTCCCTGTCTTTCTCCTCCCTGTCCTTCACTACATCCCCCTCTCTCCTCCCTGTCTTTCACTACATCCCCCTCTCTCCTCCCTGTCTTTCACTACATCCCCCTCTCTCCTCCCTGTCTTTCACTACATCCCCCTCTCTCCTCCACTCCTGTTACTGCGTCCCTCCTGCCATTCCACTCTTTCTCCAACTCTATCCCACTTCCCATGAAACCCTCAGGCTAACCCTAACCCAGGCTGTGTCTCTGAGGAGAGAGAGGAGAGAAGGGTGGGCATCATAACAACAGTAAATCTTTGAAGTAGAGTGATTAAAGAGAGGGAGGGAGGGAGGGAGGGAGGGAGGGAGGGAGGGGAGGGAGGGAGGGAGGGGGGAGGGGGGAGGGAGGGAGGGGGGATCAGGGTCGGATTGGGCTGAAGGGGGGAGGGGGGAGAATTGGAGGGAGAGGGGGGGGAGGGGTAAGGGAGGGAGGGAGGGAGGGAGGGGGGGAGAGGGAGGGAGGGGGAGGGGAGAGAGGGAGGGGGATCACTATCGGATTGGCTGAAGGAGGTAAGAGTTGGAGGCGGCAGGGAGGGAGAGAGGTAGAGGGGAGGGAGAGAGGAGGGAGAGGTGTAAGGACCACTGTTGGATCAGGTTGAAGGAGGTAGAGTTGGAGGCGGCAGGGAGGGAGAGAGGGAGAGGGGAGGGAGAGAGGAGGGAGAGGTGTAAGGACCACTGTTGGATCAGGCTGAAGGGGGTAGGGTTGGAGGGGGTTAGGGGGAGGGAGAGGGGAGGATAACTGTGAGATACAGGAAAGGCTGTGAACACTGAGGTTGAGAGGCTGGGGGCCCGCGGGACACAATTAGGAGGCAGAGAAAGAGAGAGGGTTACACAAACACAGCGAGCAAGGATGCAGGGAGCTAGAAGCAGCTTTCTTCCCTCCCTCCCTCCCTCCCTCCCAATCTCTCTCGCCCTCTTTCCCCCCTCCCCCAAGGTAAAAGTTCATTACCACAAACAGAGAAGGGGCTGGGGTTGTTAAACTCTCCCCTATTTCTTCCCCACCCACAACCCTGCAAGCTGATGTTAAACAGGAGCACTTTAACCATTTCCATTGAAGCTAGAGCCTAAAGCCCCATTATAGAGCTTCAGAGGTACACAGCTTAAAACATCACAGAGACTATGACATACTGACTGACTGACTGAGTAACTCTCGAAAGAGCTGAGAGCTGAGGCAGCCTGTGAGCAGCAGGATGGAGGGAGCTCGTACACAACCCTCACCATCCGTCAAGACCAACAGTCCACTAGTGGTCGCCAGGTGAGACAGAGCATTGGTGTCAGATAACAGATAACTAAACGTGTAGGAAACCTATTATTACAGTCTCAGCCAATCCTGGATTAGCATCAGCGCCCTCAGTCTGAGCCCCTCCAATGGCGTTCCTTCCTATCCAGATCACCATGGAACATAGCTGCTCATTGTAACATGAAGACACCAGTCTCTGATTGGCTGATACCTACAGAATTAGCTTGTTGAATTGCAGTGGATATTTTCAGCTCTTTTTTTTTGTCTTTTTTTAAATCCCTTGTTTTTCTTCCAAGCCATGATTGGTCTAAATAACTGGCTCAGCTGTAACTCTTAAGATACGGAGTGGAAAGGGGACAAAGAGAGAAAGGAGAGGGATAGATTGTGGTGTAGGGGGAGACACACACAGAGAAGTATCCATGATTCTCCTGAACGAAGAGAACCAGGCATGCACGGCCTAATGCACTAACTAGCTTTCAGCTCTCGGGGTGTCCTTCAACACATAGAGGTCTTTATGGATTATTGACAAACGCACTACGATCTGTTTGGGTGTGGGGTAAATAAATAAGTAATTTCTTATTGTTTTGCTGTACTGTTCCAATGACTCCTGTACCTTAGGTACAGCAGTGTGTAGACAGTAGGACTCCTGTTCCTTAGGTACAGCAGTGTGTAGACAGTAGGACTCCTGTTCCTTAGGTACAGCAGTGTGTAGACAGTAGGACTCCTGTTCCTTAGGTACAGCAGTGTGTAGACAGTAGGACTCCTGTTCCTTAGGTACAGCAGTGTGTAGACAGTAGGACTCCTGTTCCTTAGGTACAGCAGTGTGTAGACAGTAGGACTCCTGTTCCTTAGGTACAGCAGTGTGTAGACAGTAGGACTCCTGTTCCTTAGGTACAGCAGTGTGTAGACAGTAGGACTCCTGTTCCTTAGGTACAGCAGTGTGTAGACAGTAGGACTCCTGTTCCTTAGGTACAGCAGCGTGTAGACAGTAGGACTCCTGTTCCTTAGGTACAGCAGTGTGTAGACAGTAGGACTCCTGTTCCTTAGGTACAGCAGCGTGTAGACAGTAGGACTCCTGTTCCTTAGGTACAGCAGTGTGTAGACAGTAGGACTCCTGTTCCTTAGGTACAGCAGTGTGTAGACAGTAGGACTCCTGTTCCTTAGGTACAGCAGTGTGTAGACAGTAGGACTCCTGTTCCTTAGGTACAGCAGTGTGTAGACAGTAGGACTCCTGTTCCTTAGGTACAGCAGTGTGTAGTTATTTCACCTTTATTTAACAGTAGGACTCCTGTTCCTTAGGTACAGCAGTGTGTAGACAGTAGGACTCCTGTTCCTTAGGTACAGCAGTGTGTAGACAGTAGGACTCCTGTTCCTTAGGTACAGCAGTGTGTAGACAGTAGGCTGTACCTTCTACAGTATTCTGATAGCTCAGCAACTCTCCCAGTTCAATGTATGTGCTCTGACATTTCAGCTAACAGTGAAGCATTCCCCATTTTGTTTTTTTACATTTTATTTTATTTCACCTTTATTTAACCAGGGAGGCCAGTTGAGAACACCTTTATTTAACCAGGGAGGCCAGTTGAGAACACCTTTATTTAACCAGGGAGGCCAGTTGAGAACACCTTTATTTAACCAGGGAGGCCAGTTGAGAACACCTTTATTTAACCAGGTAGGCTAGTTGAGAACACCTTTATTTAACCAGGTAGGCCAGTTGAGAACACCTTTATTTAACCAGGTAGGCCAGTTGAGAACACCTTTATTTAACCAGGTAGGCCAGTTGAGAACACCTTTATTTAACCAGGTAGGCCAGTTGAGAACACCTTTATTTAACCAGGTAGGCCAGTTGAGAACACCTTTATTTAACCAGGTAGGCCAGTTGAGAACACCTTTATTTAACCAGGTAGGCCAGTTGAAAACACCTTTATATAACCAGGTAGGCCAGTTGAGAACAAGTTCTCATTTACAACTGCGACCTGGCCAAGATAAAGCAAAGCAGTGCGACACAAACAACAACACAGAGTTACACATGGAATAAACAAGCGTACAGTCAATAACACAATAGGAAAGTCTATATACAGTGTGTGCAAATGTAGTAAGATTAGGGAGGTGAGGCAATAAATAGGCCATAGTGGCAAAATAATTACAATTTAGCAATTAAACACTGGAGTGATAGATGTGGAGAAGGTGTATGTGCAAGTAGAGATACTGGGGTGCAAAAGAGCAAAACAATAAATAACCATATGGGGATGAGGTAGTTGGGTGGGCTATTTGCAGATGTGCTATTTACAGATGGGCTGTGAACAGGTACAATGATCAGTAAGCTTTTCTGACAGCTGATACTTAAAGTTAGTGAGGGAGATGTAAAGACTCCAGCTTCAGTGATTTTTGCAATTCGTTCCATTCATTGGCAGCAGAGAATTGGAAGGAAAGGCAGCCAAAGGAGGAGTTGGCTTTGGGGATGACTAGTGAAATATACCTGCTGGAGCGCAGCGGTCTGTGATGTAATATACACAGGCAGTCTGTGATGTAATATACACGGGCAGTCTGTGATGTAAAAATATACACAGGCAGTCTGTGATGTAATATATACAGGCAGTCTGTGATGTAATATACACAGGCAGTCTGTGATGTAATATACACAGGCAGTCTGTGATGTAATATACACAGGCAGTCTGTGATGTAATATACACGGGCAGTCTGTGATGTAACAAACACAGGCAGTCTGTGATGTAAAAATATACACAGGCAGTCTGTGATGTAATATACACAGGCAGTCTATGATGTAATATACACAGGCAGTCTGTGATGTAATATACACAGGCAGTCTGTGATGTAATATACACAGGCAGTCTATGATGTAATATACACAGGCAGTCTGTGATGTAATATACACAGGCAGTCTGTGATGTAATATACACAGGCATTCTGTGATGTAATATACACGGGCAGTCTGTGATGTAACAAACACAGGCAGTCTGTGATGTAATATACACAGGCAGTCTGTGATGTAATATACACGGGCAGTCTGTGATGTAATAAACACAGTTAGGCATGTTTCTGAAAGAGCGAAAACATCAAGGTCTTCTAATGGTTTTAATTATGAAAGGGATGGCAGATGGTCCCGCAGAGCCAGAGAGTGTTTCGCTCTTTAGTGATCCGTCCTGGTCTGGTCTGTTCTGGTCTGTTCTGTTCTGGTCTGCTCTGGTCTGTTCTGGTCTGGTCTGTTCTGTTCTGGTCTGTTCTGGTCTGTTCTGGTCGGTTCTGGTCTGGTCTGTTCTGGTCTGTTCTGGTCTGTTCTGGTCTGTTTTGGTTTGTTCTGGTCTGTTCTGGTCTGGTCTGTTCTGGTCTGTTATGTTCTGGTCTGTTCTGGTCTGTTCTGATCGGTTCTGGTCTGGTCTGTTCTGGTCTGTTCTGGTCTGGTCTGGTCTGTTCTGGTCTGTTCTGGTCTGTTCTGATCGGTTCTGGTCTGGTCTGGTCTGGTCTGGTCTGTTCTGGTCTGTTCTGGTTTTGTCTTTTCTGAGCTTTGAGGTTGTCAGATGTTTACCACAGCTAAACAAACACCACTTGAGCCCAGAGTGGACCGGAGAGGAGGACAGGAAACGAGGAGGACAGGAGGAGAGAAGGACAGGAGGAGAGGAGGACAGGAGGACAGGAGGAGAGGAGGACAGGAGGAGAGAAGGACAGGAGGAGAGAAGGAGGGGAGGAGAGGAGGACAGGAGGAGAGGAGGACAGGAGGAGAGAAGGAGGGGAGGAGAGGAGGACAGGAGGAGAGGAGGACAGGAGGAGAGGAGGACAGGAGGAGAGGAGGAGAGGAGGACAGGAGGAGAGGAGGACAGGAGGACAGGAGGAGAGAAGGACAGGAGGAGAGGAGGACAGGAGGAGAGGAGGACAGGAGGAGAGAAGGACAGGAGGAGAGAAGGACAGGAGGAGAGGAGGACAGGAGGAGAGGAGGACAGGAGGAGAGAAGGACAGGAGGAGAGAAGGACAGGAGGAGGGGAGGACAGGAGGAGAGGAGGACAGGAGGAGAGAAGGAGGGGAGGAGAGGAGGACAGGAGGAGAGAAGGACAGGAGGAGAGAAGGACAGGAGGAGAGAAGGACAGGAGGAGAGGAGGACAGGAGGAGAGGAGGACAGGAGGAGAGAAGGACAGGAGGAGAGGAGGACAGGAGGAGAGAAGGACAGGAGGAGAGGAGGACAGGAGGAGAGGAGGACAGGAGGAGAGAAGGACAGGAGGAGAGAAGGACAGGAGGAGAGGAGGACAGGAGGAGAGGAGGACAGGAGGAGAGAAGGACAGGAGGAGAGAAGGACAGGAGGAGAGAAGGAGGGGAGGAGAGAAGGACAGGAGGAGAGAAGGACAGGAGGAGAGAAGGAGGGGAGGACAGAAGGAGGGGAGGAGAGGAGGAGCATCACCTTGCTTTGATGTGTTAGGATCAGATTTAAATAAGAGCCTGGTTCAAATGGTTCAAACAGAGACCTGGTGTGGTTAAACACCTGCTCAGGAGACTACTCTGACTTCAGGGATCAGGGATAACAAACAGAGGCCTGAGATTTAGGAAGAAACTAGAATGGAAGAAGTGTATGGAAAACAGTTCATGAACCTTGCTTATCTCTTTAGAATGGAAGAAGTGCATGTTCCCGGAGTTTTGAAATCCTCCCCTTTATTTCTTTGTGTACAGACATTCATGTTCTTCTGACAAAGGGTGGAGACGATGTGACAGTACAACACCGCGTGATTAGCCTGGCTACCATATGCCAGCTCACAGCATGACAGCGACGTGGTAACACTGTGCGAGATGACAGTACCAAGTGTGTTGCGTCCACTTTGACACAATAATTCAATACTCTGTCTGATTTCACAGGCAGCACCTGCTGGGCGGCAGGGGTCGTTATGACAGCTCGTAGCACGGCGATGGCACCGTGGCATGACAGTACTGTGGGGTGGGGGGGGTGACAGCTCGTAGCGTGACGATGGCACCGTGGCATGACAGTACTGTGGGGTGAGGGGGGTGGGGGGTGACAGCTCGTAGCGTGACGATGGCACCGTGGCATGACAGTACTGTGGGGTGAGGGGGTGGGGGGTGACAGCTCGTAGCATGACGATGGCACTGACTAATACACTGGCATGACAGTACTGTGGTGAGGGGGGTTATGACCACTGTGACGACACTATTGTTGACTATTGTTGACAGCCACCGCTAAAGAAGCATGAGGGTTAGGGGTTCTGTCCTGCTGGGTTACTAGTGTTATGAGTCCTGCTGGGTTACTAGTGTTTAGAGTCCTGTTGGGTTACTAGTGTTTAGAGTCCTGCTGGGTTACTAGTGTTCAGAGTCCTGCTGGGTTACTAGTGTTTAAAGTCCTGCTGGGTTACTAGTGTTCAGAGTCCTGCTGGGTTACTAGTGTTTAGAGTCCTGCTGGGTTACTAGTGTTTAGAGTCCTGCTGGGTTACTAGTGTTCAGCGTCCTGCTGGGTTACTAGTGTTTAGAGTCCAGCTGGGTTACTAGTGTTCAGCGTCCTGCTGGGTTACTAGTGTTTAGAGTCCTGCTGGGTTACTAGTGTTCAGAGTTCTGCTGGGTTACTAGTGTTAAGAGTCCTGCTGGGTTACTAGTGTTCAGAGTCCTGCTGGGTTACTAGTGTTCAGAGTCCTGCTGGGTTACTAGTGTTTAGAGTCCTGCTGGGTTACTAGTGTTCAGAGTCCTGCTGGGTTACTAGTGTTCAGCGTCCTGCTGGGTTACTAGTGTTTAGAGTCCAGCTAGGTTACTAGTGTTTAGAGTCCTGCTGGGTTACTAGTGTTAAGAGTCCTGCTGGGTTACTAGTGTTCAGAGTTCTGCTGGGTTACTAGTGTTAAGAGTCCTGCTGGGTTACTAGTGTTCAGAGTCCTGCTGGGTTACTAGTGTTCAGAGTCCTGCTGGGTTACTAGTGTTTAGAGTCCTGCTGGGTTACTAGTGTTCAGAGTCCTGCTGGGTTACTAGTGTTAAGAGTCCTGCTGGGTTACTAGTGTTTAGAGTCCTGCTGGGTTACTAGTGTTAAGAGTCCTGCTGCGTTACTAGTGTTTAGAGTCCTGCTGGGTTACTAATGTTAAGAGTCCTGCTGGGTTACTAGTGTTTAGAGTCCTGCTGGGTTACTAGTGTTAAGAGTCCTGCTGGGTTACTAGTGTTAAGAGTCCTGCTGGGTTACTAGTGTTTAGAGTCCTGCTGGGTTACTAGTGTTCAGAGTCCTGCTGGGATACTAGTGTTAAGAGTCCTGCTGGGTTACTAGTGTTTAGAGTCCTGCTGGGTTACTAGTGTTTAAAGTCCTGCTGGGTTACTAGTGTTCAGAGTCCTGCTGGGTTATTAGTGTTTAAAGTCCTGCTGGGTTACTAGTGTTCAGAGTCCTGCTGGGTTACTAGTGTTTAGAGTCCTGCTGGGTTACTAGTGTTTAGAGTCCTGCTGGGTTACTAGTGTTCAGCGTCCTGCTGGGTTACTAGTGTTTAGAGTCCTGCTGGGTTACTAGTGTTCAGCGTCCTGCTGGGTTACTAGTGTTTAGAGTCCTGCTGGGTTACTAGTGTTCAGAGTCCTGCTGGGTTACTAGTGTTAAGAGTCCTGCTGGGTTACTAGTGTTTAGAGTCCTGCTGGGTTACTAGTGTTCAGAGTCCTGCTGGGGTACTAGTGTTTAGAGTCCTGCTGCGTTACTAGTGTTTAGAGTCCTGCTGGGTTACTAGTGTTAAGAGTCCTGCTGGGTTACTAGTGTTCAGAGTTCTGCTGGGTTACTAGTGTTAAGAGTCCTGCTGGGTTACTAGTGTTCAGAGTCCTGCTGGGTTACTAGTGTTAAGAGTCCTGCTGGGTTACTAGTGTTAAGAGTCCTGCTGGGTTACTAGTGTTCAGAGTCCTGCTGGGTTACTAGTGTTAAGAGTCCTGCTGGGTTACTAGTGTTTAGAGTCCTGCTGGGTTACTAGTGTTAAGAGTCCTGCTGGGTTACTAGTGTTCAGAGTCCTGCTGGGTTACTAGTGTTCAGAGTCCTGCTGGGTTACTAGTGTTTAGAGTCCTGCTGGGTTACTAGTGTTTAGAGTCCTGCTGGGTTACTAGTGTTCAGAGTCCTGCTGGGTTACTAGTGTTTAGAGTCCTGCTGGGTTACTAGTGTTTAGAGTCTTGCTGGGTTACTAGTGTTTAGAGTCCTGCTGGGTTACTAGTGTTCAGAGTCCTGCTGGGTTACTAGTGTTCAGAGTCCTGCTGGGTTACTAGTGTTTAGAGTCCTGCTGGGTTACTAGTGTTCAGAGTCCTGCTGGGTTACTAGTGTTAAGAGTCCTGCTGGGTTACTAGTGTTTAGAGTCCTGCTGGGTTACTAGTGTTAAGAGTCCTGCTGCGTTACTAGTGTTTAGAGTCCTGCTGGGTTACTAATGTTAAGAGTCCTGCTGGGTTACTAGTGTTTAGAGTCCTGCTGGGTTACTAGTGTTAAGAGTCCTGCTGGGTTACTAGTGTTAAGAGTCCTGCTGGGTTACTAGTGTTTAGAGTCCTGCTGGGTTACTAGTGTTCAGAGTCCTGCTGGGATACTAGTGTTAAGAGTCCTGCTGGGTTACTAGTGTTTAGAGTCCTGCTGGGTTACTAGTGTTCAGCGTCCTGCTGGGTTACTAGTGTTTAGAGTCCTGCTGGGTTACTAGTGTTCAGAGTCCTGCTGGGGTACTAGTGTTAAGAGTCCTGCTGGGTTACTAGTGTTTAGAGTCCTGCTGGGTTACTAGTGTTCAGAGTCCTGCTGGGTTACTAGTGTTAAGAGTCCTGCTGGGTTACTAGTGTTAAGAGTCCTGCTGCGTTACTAGTGTTTAGAGTCCTGCTGGGTTACTAGTGTTTAGAGTCCTGCTGGGTTACTAGTGTTTAGAGTCCTGCTGGGTTACTAGTGTTTAGAGTCCTGCTGGGTTACTAGTGTTCAGAGTCCTGCTGGGTTACTAGTGTTCAGAGTCCTGCTGGGATACTAGTGTTAAGAGTCCTGCTGGGTTACTAGTGTTTAGAGTCCTGCTGGGTTACTAGTGTTCAGCGTCCTGCTGGGTTACTAGTGTTTAGAGTCCTGCTGGGTTACTAGTGTTCAGAGTCCTGCTGGGTTACTAGTGTTTAGAGTCCTGCTGGGTTACTAGTGTTCAGAGTCCTGCTGGGGTACTAGTGTTTAGAGTCCTGCTGGGTTACTAGTGTTAAGAGTCCTGCTGGGTTACTAGTGTTTAGAGTCCTGCTGGGTTACTAGTGTTTAGAGTCCTGCTGGGGTACTAGTGTTAAGAGTCCTGCCGGGTTACTAGTGTTTAGAGTCCTGCTGGGTTACTAGTGTTAAGAGTCCTGCTGGGTTACTAGTGTTTAGAGTCCTGCTGGGTTACTAGTGTTCAGAGTCCTGCTGGGATACTAGTGTTAAGAGTCCTGCTGGGTTACTAGTGTTCAGAGTCCTGCTGGGTTACTAGTGTTAAGAGTCCTGCTGGGTTACTAGTGTTTAGAGTCCTGCTGGGTTACTAGTGTTAAGAGTCCTGCTGGGTTACTAGTGTTCAGAGTCCTGCTGGGTTACTAGTGTTCAGAGTCCTGCTGGGTTACTAGTGTTTAGAGTCCTGCTGGGTTACTAGTGTTTAGAGTCCTGCTGGGTTACTAGTGTTCAGAGTCCTGCTGGGTTACTAGTGTTTAGAGTCCTGCTGGGTTACTAGTGTTTAGAGTCTTGCTGGGTTACTAGTGTTTAGAGTCCTGCTGGGTTACTAGTGTTCAGAGTCCTGCTGGGTTACTAGTGTTCAGAGTCCTGCTGGGTTACTAGTGTTTAGAGTCCTGCTGGGTTACTAGTGTTCAGAGTCCTGCTGGGTTACTAGTGTTAAGAGTCCTGCTGGGTTACTAGTGTTTAGAGTCCTGCTGGGTTACTAGTGTTAAGAGTCCTGCTGCGTTACTAGTGTTTAGAGTCCTGCTGGGTTACTAATGTTAAGAGTCCTGCTGGGTTACTAGTGTTTAGAGTCCTGCTGGGTTACTAGTGTTAAGAGTCCTGCTGGGTTACTAGTGTTAAGAGTCCTGCTGGGTTACTAGTGTTTAGAGTCCTGCTGGGTTACTAGTGTTCAGAGTCCTGCTGGGATACTAGTGTTAAGAGTCCTGCTGGGTTACTAGTGTTTAGAGTCCTGCTGGGTTACTAGTGTTCAGCGTCCTGCTGGGTTACTAGTGTTTAGAGTCCTGCTGGGTTACTAGTGTTCAGAGTCCTGCTGGGGTACTAGTGTTAAGAGTCCTGCTGGGTTACTAGTGTTTAGAGTCCTGCTGGGTTACTAGTGTTCAGAGTCCTGCTGGGTTACTAGTGTTAAGAGTCCTGCTGGGTTACTAGTGTTAAGAGTCCTGCTGCGTTACTAGTGTTTAGAGTCCTGCTGGGTTACTAGTGTTTAGAGTCCTGCTGGGTTACTAGTGTTTAGAGTCCTGCTGGGTTACTAGTGTTTAGAGTCCTGCTGGGTTACTAGTGTTTAGAGTCCTGCTGGGTTACTAGTGTTCAGAGTCCTGCTGGGATACTAGTGTTAAGAGTCCTGCTGGGTTACTAGTGTTTAGAGTCCTGCTGGGTTACTAGTGTTCAGCGTCCTGCTGGGTTACTAGTGTTTAGAGTCCTGCTGGGTTACTAGTGTTCAGAGTCCTGCTGGGTTACTAGTGTTTAGAGTCCTGCTGGGTTACTAGTGTTCAGAGTCCTGCTGGGGTACTAGTGTTTAGAGTCCTGCTGGGTTACTAGTGTTAAGAGTCCTGCTGGGTTACTAGTGTTTAGAGTCCTGCTGGGTTACTAGTGTTTAGAGTCCTGCTGGGGTACTAGTGTTAAGAGTCCTGCCGGGTTACTAGTGTTTAGAGTCCTGCTGGGTTACTAGTGTTAAGAGTCCTGCTGGGTTACTAGTGTTTAGAGTCCTGCTGGGTTACTAGTGTTCAGAGTCCTGCTGGGATACTAGTGTTAAGAGTCCTGCTGGGTTACTAGTGTTTAGAGTCCTGCTGGGTTACTAGTGTTCAGCGTCCTGCTGGGTTACTAGTGTTTAGAGTCCTGCTGGGTTACTAGTGTTCAGAGTCCTGCTGGGGTACTAGTGTTAGGAGTCCTGCTGGGTTACTAGTGTTTAGAGTCCTGCTGGGTTACTAGTGTTCAGAGTCCTGCTGGGTTACTAGTGTTAAGAGTCCTGCTGGGTTACTAGTGTTAAGAGTCCTGCTGCGTTACTAGTGTTTAGAGTCCTGCTGGGTTACTAGTGTTTAGAGTCCTGCTGGGTTACTAGTGTTTAGAGTCCTGCTGGGTTACTAGTGTTTAGAGTCCTGCTGGGTTACTAGTGTTCAGAGTCCTGCTGGGATACTAGTGTTAAGAGTCCTGCTGGGTTACTAGTGTTTAGAGTCCTGCTGGGTTACTAGTGTTCAGCGTCCTGCTGGGTTACTAGTGTTTAGAGTCCTGCTGGGTTACTAGTGTTCAGAGTCCTGCTGGGTTACTAGTGTTTAGAGTCCTGCTGGGTTACTAGTGTTCAGAGTCCTGCTGGGGTACTAGTGTTTAGAGTCCTGCTGGGTTACTAGTGTTAAGAGTCCTGCTGGGTTACTAGTGTTTAGAGTCCTGCTGGGTTACTAGTGTTTAGAGTCCTGCTGGGTTACTAGTGTTTAGAGTCCTGCTGGGGTACTAGTGTTAAGAGTCCTGCCGGGTTACTAGTGTTTAGAGTCCTGCTGGGTTACTAGTGTTCAGAGTCCTGCTGGGTTACTAGTGTTAAGAGTCCTGCTGGGTTACTAGTGTTAAGAGTCCTGCTGGGTTACTAGTGTTAAGAGTCCTGCTGGGTTACTAGTGTTTAGAGTCCTGCTGGGTTACTAGTGTTCAGAGTCCTGCTGGGTTACTAGTGTTAAGAGTCCTGCTGGGTTACTAGTGTTTAGAGTCCTGCTGGGTTACTAGTGTTAAGAGTCCTGCTGCATTACTAGTGTTTAGAGTCCTGCTGGGTTACTAATGTTAAGAGTCCTGCTGGGTTACTAGTGTTTAGAGTCCTGTTGGGTTACTAGTGTTAAGAGTCCTGCTGGGTTACTAGTGTTAAGAGTCCTGCTGGGTTACTAGTGTTTAGAGTCCTGCTGGGTTACTAGTGTTTAGAGTCCTGCTGGGTTACTAGTGTTCAGAGTCCTGCTGGGATACTAGTGTTAAGAGTCCTGCTGGGTTACTAGTGTTTAGAGTCCTGCTGGGTTACTAGTGTTCAGCGTCCTGCTGGGTTACTAGTGTTTAGAGTCCTGCTGGGTTACTAGTGTTCAGAGTCCTGCTGGGGTACTAGTGTTTAGAGTCCTGCTGGGTTACTAGTGTTAAGAGTCCTGCTGGGTTACTAGTGTTTAGAGTCCTGCTGCGTTACTAGTGTTAAGAGTCCTGCTGGGTTACTAGTGTTCAGAGTCCTGCTGGGTTACTAGTGTTTAGAGTCCTGCTGGGTTACTAGTGTTAAGAGTC
>NC_068437.1:55438892-55513892 GCF_023373465.1 Oncorhynchus keta | reverse complement strand
GCGGGAGAGAAAGAGGGAGAGAGAGAGGTGAAAGGTAAAATGGAAAATGAGACATTTGGACGAGGTCCAAGATTAAGTCCCTGTAGGAAAACATGTCAATAGGTTTGCACCACAAAACATGATCGATAGGATGGTATGGGATGAAGGCACTGTTTTCCACAAGTACCCGGAGTAGCCAGCCACATAGAAAAACCTGTTTGGTCTCACACATGCTCATACCTTACTTTTCACTTCACATCTATTTAACATCTATTAACTATCTATTTAACATCTATTTCCCATTTATTTAACAACTATTAAACATCTATTCAACATATATTTAACATCCATTAACTATCTATTAACTATATATTAACTACCTATTAACTATCTATTAACTATCTATTTAACATCTATTACATTTACATTTACATTTAAGTCATTTAGCAGACGCTCTTATCCAGAGCGACTTATTAACTATCTATTTAACATCTATTAACTATCTATTTAACAAACTATTAACTATATATTAACTATCTATTAACTATATATTAACTATCTATTAACTATATATTAACTATCTATTAACTATCTATTTCACATCCGTTAACTATCTATTAACTATCTATTTAACATCCATTAACTATCTATTAACTATATATTAACTATCTATTAACTATATATTAACTATCTATTAACTATCTATTTAACATCCATTAACTATCTATTTAACATCTATTAACTATTTATTAACTATCTTAACTATCTATTAACTAGCTATTTAACATATATTAACTATCTATTAACTATTTATTAACTATCTATTAACTATATATTAACTATCTATTAACAAGCTATTTAACATCTATTAACTATCTATTAACTATCTATTAACTATATATTAACTATCTATTAACAAGCTATTTAACATCTATTAACTATCTATTAACTATCTATTAACTATATATTTAACATCTATTTAACATCTATTTAACATATAAACTTAACATCTATGTAACATCTATTAAACATATATTTAATATCTATTTAACAGCTAATAATTATCTATTCAGCATATATTTAACATCTATTAACTATCTATTCAACATATATTTAACATCTATTAACTATCTATTCAACATATATTTAACATCTATTAACTATCTATTCAGCATATATTTGACATCTATTAAACATATATTTAACATCTATTAACTATCTATTCAACATATATTTGACATCTATTAAACATATATTTAACATCTATTAATTATCTATTCAACATATATTTAACATCTATTAACTATCTATTCAACATATATTTAACATCTATTAACTATCTATTCAACATATATTTGACATCTATTAAACATATATTTAACATCTATTAACTATCTATTCAACATATATTTGACATCTATTAAACATATATTTAACATCTATTAACTATCTATTCAACATATATTTGACATCTATTCAACATATATTTAACATCTATTAACTATCTATTCAACATATATTTGACATTGATTTTTACATATATTTGTAAAACATCTATTTCACATTAATTTAACAACTGTTAAACATCTATTCAACAAATATTTAACATTTATAAACATATATTTTTAGGCTTATATGCATGGTTGCACTGTAGAGCCCTGGAATTCACTCACGGAGATGTAAAGAAATTTGACTGCAACCAACCACAGCATACAACAATCACACTGCCCACAGGTACCGGGAGGTGGGACAGACAGAATCACACCCCCCACAGGTACCGAGAGGTGGGACAGACAGAATCACACTGCCCACAGGTACCGGGAGGTGGGACAGACAGAATCACACCCCCGCAGGTACTGGGAGGTGGGACAGACAGAATCACACCGCCCACAGGTACCGAGAGGTGGGACAGACAGAATCACACCCCCCCACAGGTACCGGGAGGTGGGACAGACAGAATCACACCCCCACAGGTACCGGGAGGTGGGACAGACAGAATCACACCCCCACAGGTACCGGGAGGTGGGACAGACAGAATCACACCCCCGCAGGTACCGGGAGGTGGGACAGACAGAATCACACCCCCACAGGTACCGGGAGGTGGGACAGACAGAATCACACCCCCGCAGGTACCGGGAGGTGGGACAGACAGAATCACACCCCCGCAGGTACCGGGAGGTGGGACAGACAGAATCACACCCCCGCAGGTACCGGGAGGTGGGGCAGACAAAATCACACCCCCCACAGGTACCGGGAGGTGGGACAGACAGAATCACACCCCCACAGGTACCGGGAGGTGGGACAGACAGAATCACACCCCCGCAGGTACCGGGAGGTGGGACAGACAGAATCACACCCCCACAGGTACCGGGAGGTGGGACAGACAGAATCACACCCCCGCAGGTACCGGGAGGTGGGACAGACAGAATCACACCCCCACAGGTACCGGGAGGTGGGACAGACAGAATCACACCCCCACAGGTACCGGGAGGTGGGACAGACAGAATCACACCCCCACAGGTACCGGGAGGTGGGACAGACAGAATCACACCCCCACAGGTACCGGGAGGTGGGACAGACAGAATCACACCCCCACAGGTACCGGGAGGTGGGACAGACAGAATCACACCCCCACAGGTACCGAGAGGTGGGACAGACAGAATCACACCCCCACAGGTACCGGGAGGTGGGACAGACAGAATCACACCCCCACAGGTACCGGGAGGTGGGGCAGACAAAATCACACCCCCACAGGTACCGGGAGGTGGGACAGACAGAATCACACCCCCCACAGGTACCGAGAGGTGGGACAGACAGTCCCTCCCCTATACTCACAATAATAATTAAAACAAGTGTCCCTCCCCTATACTCACAATAATAATTAAAACAAGTGTCCCTCCCCTATACTCACAATAATAATTAAAACAAGTGTCCCTCCCCTATACTCACAATAATAATTAAAACAAGTGTCCCTCCCCTATACTCACACAAGTGTCCCTCCCCTATACTCACAATAATAAAAAACAAGTGTCCCTCCCCTATACTCACAATAATAATTAAAACAAGTGTCCCTCCCCTATACTCACAATAATAATTAAAACAAGTGTCCCTCCCCTATACTCAAAATAATAATTAAAACAAGTGTCCCTCCCCTATACTCACAATAATAATTAAAACAAGTGTCCCTCCCCTATACTCACAATAATAATTAAAACAAGTGTCCCTCCCCTATACTCACAATAATAATTAAAACAAGTGTCCCTCCCCTATACTCAAAATAATAATTAAAACAAGTGTCCCTCCCCTATACTCACAATAATAATTAAAACAAGTGTCCCTCCCCTATACTCACAATAATAATTAAAACAAGTGTCCCTCCCCTATACTCACAATAATAATTAAAACAAGTGTCCCTCCCCTATACTCACAATAATAATTAAAACAAGTGTCCCTCCCCTATACTCAAAATAATAATTAAAACAAGTGTCCCTCCCCTATACTCACAATAATAATTAAAACAAGTGTCCCTCCCCTATACTCACAATAATAATTAAAACAAGTGTCCCTCCCCTATACTCACAATAATAATTAAAACAAGTGTCCCTCCCCTATACTCACAATAATAATTAAAATAAAGTGGATAGCGGAGAACATGCCTCACTTCTTGGCAAAACCAGAGCCTTAGATACGCGGTTTTAGAAACTGTTCTTCAATCTGACAGCACAGGAATCTGCATGGCCAGAAGGTTGTGGGGTTGGAGTAAGGATGGAAAGATGTCCTTCATAGCGAAAAGCAATTGACTTTTTATTAAAAAACAAGTCTACGTCCTTTCCAGATATTAACATGATATATTTTTTAATACCACACAAATGATTGAAATGACAAAGTAAAAAAGAAAGATAGTCCTTTGTCTTCATCTTATCATATTGCTAAAGCAGCTGGTGGTTTCTACAACTGAACTGATCCTGTTTGTAAATAATTAAATCTTCAACGTCGTTATGAATCTCAGTATGTATGGTACTTCCAAAAGGCCTCCCTTTCCACTCTAGACAGTAGACCTCCCTTTCCACTCTAGACAGTAGACCTCCCTTTCCACTCTAGACAGTAGACCTCCCTTTCCACTCTAGACAGTAGACCTCCCTTTCCACTCTAGACAGTAGACCTCCCTTTCCACTCTAGACAGTAGGCCTCCCTTTCCACTCTAGACAGTAGGCCTCCCTTTCCACTCTAGACAGTAGACCTCCCTTTCCACTCTAGACAGTAGACCTCCCTTTCCACTCTAGACAGTAGACCTCCCTTTCCACTCTAGACAGTAGACCTCCCTTTCCACTCTAGACAGTAGACCTCCCTTTCCACTCTAGACAGTAGACCTCCCTTTCCACCCCAGACAGTAGACCTCCCTTTCCACTCTAGACAGTAGACCTCCCTTTCCACTCTAGACAGTAGACCTCCCTTTCCACTCTAGACAGTAGACCTCCCTTTCCACTCTAGACAGTAGACCTCTCTTTCCACTCTAGACAGTAGACCTCCCTTTCCATTCTAGACAGTAGACCTCCCTTTCCACTCTAGACAGTAGACCTCCCTTTCCACTCTAGACAGTATACCTCCCTTTCCACTCTAGACAGTAGACCTCCCTTTCCACTCTAGACAGTATACCTCCCTTTCCACTCTAGACAGTAGACCTCCCTTTCCACTCTAGACAGTAGTCCTCCCTTTCCACTATAGACAGTAGACCTCCCTTTCCACTCTAGACATTAGATCTCCCTTTCCACTCTAGACAGTAGACCTCCCTTTCCACTCTAGACAGTAGGCCTCCCTTTCCACTCTAGACAGTAGACCTCCCTTTCCACTCTAGACAGTAGGCCTCCCTTTCCACTCTAGACAGTAGACCTCCCTTTCCACCCCAGACAGTAGACCTCCCTTTCCACTCTAGACAGTAGACCTCCCTTTCCACTCTAGACAGTAGACCTCCCTTTTCCACTCTAGGCAGTAGACCTCCCTTTCCACTCTAGACAGTAGACCTCCCTTTCCACTCTAGACAGTAGGCCTCCCTTTCTACCCTAGACAGTAGACCTCCCTTTCCACCCTAGACAGTAGACCTCCCTTTCCACCCCAGACAGTAGACCTCCCTTTCCACTCTAGACAGTAGACCTCCCTTTCCACTCTAGACAGTAGACATTCCTTTCCACTCTAGACAGTAGACCTCCCTTTCCACTCTAGACAGTAGACCTCCCTTTCCACTCTATACAGTAGACCTCCCTTTCCACTCTAGACAGTAGACCTCCCTTTCCACTCTAGACAGTAGACCTCCCTTTCCACTCTAGACAGTAGACCTCCCTTTCCACTCTAGACAGTAGGCCTCCCTTTCCACCCCAGACAGTAGGCCTCCCTTTCCACTCTAGACAGTAGACCTTCCTTTCCACCCCAGACAGTAGGCCTCCCTTTCCACTCTAGACAGTAGGCCTCTCTTTCCACCCCAGACAGTAGGCCTCTCTTTCCACCCCAGACAGTAGACCAACCAACGCAGAAAAATGAAACCTTTAAATGCTGGCTCCTGTTCTTCCGTAGCTTAACCCAATGACAGAATATTTCTCCAAAGAGCTGTCTGGGTTTAAACATATTCTATTGTACAGAAAGTGAATTTGCTTAATCAATTGACAGTGACAGAAATAGATTACTTCCCAAGCAAAGATGAAAACAAAAAATGTCTCTTTGGCGATAGAAGGTTGTAGCTCAGCCTCTGAATGTCAAAGAAAATAATCAATGATATTCCCCATAATGCATCAGTCTTTTCCCAGGTATTTTACAGCTTGTTTCTAGCCAAAGCGATTTTATAGATCACTTTATATAATCAGATCCTTTAACAAAATATGTTCTTCTAAATCTTAAACTAACAATGTGTTTTCTGCCAGTTTCAGTAGGCCTATGGCATACCGTCTCATAACCCCTCCATTTTCAGTCTTGGTTTAAACTTAACAGCCCTTCACTGACACAGAGGTAGGCCAGTTAAAGAGTGCATTCACTGATACAGAGGTAGGCCAGTTAAAGAGTGCATTCACTGACACAGAGGTAGGCTCGTTAAAGAGTGCATTCACTGACACAGAGGTAGGCTAGTTAAAGAGTGCATTCACTGACACAGAGGTAGGCTCGTTAAAGAGTGCATTCACTGACACAGAGGTAGGCTCGTTAAAGAGTGCATTCACTGACACAGAGGTAGGCCAGTTAAAGAGTGCATTCACTGACACAGAGGTAGGCCAGTTAAAGAGTGCATTCACTGACACAGAGGTAGGCTAGTTAAAGAGTGCATTCACTGACACAGAGGTAGGCCAGTTAAAGAGTGCATTCACTGACACAGAGGTAGGCTAGTTAAAGAGTGCATTCACTGACACAGAGGTAGGCCAGTTAAAGAGTGCATTCACTGACACAGAGGTAGGCTAGTTAAAGAGTGCATTCACTGACACAGAGGTAGGCCAGTTAAAGAGTGCATTCACTGACACAGAGGTAGGCTAGTTAAAGAGTGCATTCACTGACACAGAGGTAGGCTAGTTAAAGAGTGCATTCACTGACACAGAGGTAGGCCAGTTAAAGAGTGCATTCACTGACACAGAGGTAGGCTAGTTAAAGAGTGCATTCACTGACACAGAGGTAGGCTAGTTAAAGAGTGCATTCACTGACACAGAGGTAGGCCAGTTAAAGAGTGCATTGGTGGGTGGAGGAGTTTACCGACAAAATCTATGGGATATAGCAGCCTATAGCCTAATTTAATTTGTCAAGCAGGTTGGTCCACCTCTCATTGCATAAATAGGAAGAACAATTTGCTCCAACACAAAGCCCTCTTGTTGTCAGTAAAGTCTAATTGAAAATGAAGACGGTCTAAATGAATTATGCCTACTCAATGTTTCCTACGTACAGCACCGTGAGCTGTTCATTTCTGATTGATTGTCGCCTTGTCTGCTGTTTTAGAACCACAATGTAAATGACTTGCATGTGCCTTATTGTGAAGTCAATAACTCTGATAATTAAAATCATGAGCAAGAAACTATTTGTTTTTAATTAAAAAAAAAAAAAAAAAAATCAATTATAGTACTAGCAAGCTATCGAAGTTCACCTCTGGTCATACTTTTCATCTTTAAACTCTCCTTCTCAAACAGAACATAGGTTATAGGTTAGTCCATGTGCATTTTTTTTTTTGGGGGGACTAGGCTTCATCAATGGGGGGGACTAGGCTTCATCAACAACAAAAACATTTTGGGGGAAGAAGCCTTTGCCTCACTTCCTGTACTGCCACTGAAGGCCTGGTTACGCAGCAAACAAAAACATGTTTCATTTTACTTAACAAGGCAAGTCAGTTAAGAACAAATTCTTAATGTGAATGACAGCCTAGGAACAGTGGGCTAACTGGTCTAGGAACAAGTGGATTAACTGCCTTGTTCAGGGACAGAACGACAGATTTGTACCTTGTCAGCTGGGGGGTTTGAACTTGCAACCTTCCGGTTACTAGTCCAACGCTCTAATCACTAGGCTACGCTGGCGCCCCATTTGATCAGGAAGAGCAGAGCAGGCCGGGGCTCAAGGGTTGGAAAATCCATTGCAGTGTGTGGGGCGGCAGGAAGACCGGGCGGGTAGGATCACTGGGCCCGCAACCGACTTTGCTTTGTCCTTCTCCGAGCATGCACTTCATGGCCTATAGGCTATGCATCATGGGATTGAGACCACTCTAACTAGCCTATAGGCTATGCATCATGGGATTGAGACCACTCTAACTAGCCTATAGGCTATGCATCATGGGATTGAGACCACTCTAACTAGCCTATAGGCTATGCATCATGGGATTGAGACCACTCTAACTAGCCTATAGGCTATGCATCATGGGATTGAGACCACTCTAACTAGCCTATAAACTATGCATCATGGGATTGAGCCCACTCTTAACTAGCCTATAGGCTATAGATCATGGGATTGAGACCACTCTAACTAGCCTATAGGCTATAGATCATGGGATTGAGACCACTCTAACTAGCCTATAGGATATGGATCATGGGATTGAGACCACTCTAACTAGCCTATAGGCTATAGATCATGGGATTGAGACCACTCTAACTAGCCTATAGGATATGGATCATGGGATTGAGACCACTCTAACTAGCCTATAGGCTATAGATCATGGGATTGAGACCACTCTAACTAGCCTATAGGATATGGATCATGGGATTGAGACCACTCTAACTAGCCTATAGGATATGGATCATGGGATTGAGACCACTTTAACTAGCCTATAGGCTATAGATCATGTGATTGAGACCACTCTAACTAGCTTATAGGATATAGATCATGGGATTGAGACCACTCTAACTAGCCTATAGGCTATAGATCATGGGATTGAGACCACTCTAACTAGCTTATAGGATATAGATCATGGGATTGAGACCACTCTAACTAGCCTATAGGATATGGATCATGGGATTGAGACCACTCTAACTAGCCTATAGGCTATAGATCATGGGATTGAGACCACTCTAACTAGCCTATAGGCTATGCATCATGGGATTGAGACCACTCTAACTAGCCTATAGGCTATAGATCATGGGATTGAGACCACTCTAACTAGCCTATAGGCTATAGATCATGGGATTGAGACCACTCTAACTAGCCTATAGGCTATAGATCATGGGATTGAGACCACTCTAACTAGCCTATAGGATATGGATCATGGGATTGAGACCACTCTAACTAGCCTATAGGCTATAGATCACGGGATTGAGACCACTCTAACTAGCCTATAGGCTATAGATCATGGGATTGAGACCACTCTAACTAGCCTATAGGATATGGATCATGGGATTGAGACCACTCTAACTAGCCTATAGGCTATGCATCATGGGATTGAGACCACTCTAACTAGCCTATAGGCTATAGATCATGGGATTGAGACCACTCTAACTAGCCTATAGGCTATAGATCATGGGATTGAGACCACTCTAACTAGCCTATAGGCTATAGATCATGGGATTGAGACCACTCTAACTAGCCTATAGGCTATAGATCATGGGATTGAGACCACTCTAACTAGCCTATAGGCTATAGATCATGGGATTGAGACCACTCTAACTAGCCTATAGGCTATAGATCATGGGATTGAGACCACTCTAACTAGCCTATAGGCTATAGATCATGGGATTGAGACCACTCTAACTAGCCTATAGGCTATAGATCATGGGATTGAGACCACTCTAACTAGCCTATAGGCTATGCATCATGGGATTGAGACCACTCTAACTAGCCTATAGGCTATGCATCATGGGATTGAGACCACTCTAACTAGCCTATAGGCTATAGATCATGGGATTGAGACCACTCTAACTAGCCTATAGGCTATAGATCATGGGATTGAGACCACTCTAACTAGCCTATAGGCTATAGATCATGGGATTGAGACCACTCTAACTAGCCTATAGGCTATAGATCATGTGATTGAGACCACTCTAACTAGCTTATAGGATATAGATCATGGGATTGAGACCACTCTAACTAGCCTATAGGCTATGCATCATAGGATTGAGACCACTCTAACTAGCCTATAGGCTATGCATCATGGGATTGAGACCACTCTAACTAGCCTATAGGCTATAGATCATGGGATTGAGACCACTCTAACTAGCCTATAGGCTATAGATCATGGGATTGAGACCACTCTAACTAGCCTATAGGCTATAGATCATGGGATTGAGACCACTCTAACTAGCCTATAGGCTATAGATCATGGGATTGAGACCACTCTAACTAGCCTATAGGCTATAGATCATGGGATTGAGACCACTCTAACTAGCCTATAGGCTATAGATCATGGGATTGAGACCACTCTAACTAGCCTATAGGCTATAGATCATGGGATTGAGACCACTCTAACTAGCCTATAGGCACACTTGATATTGCACGTCCAGTGGAGTATCAGAGATGAGGCCACACATCCATAAATAGCCTAATAAGCAACTCATTCTTAAACACTGGGAAATGTTGACATTTCATAAATTACAAATGACATGACCCTCCCCTGGACTAGATTTACGAAAATAAATACTAAACCTTCCCTTTGAATGAAATTGAAAAAGCATGACCCTCCTCCATTTTCCTCCAGATCTCCATTCTGTACATTTCCATCCATCCCTTAATAACTGTCTGTTCTGTCCAGTAAACGTCATTCTGTGTACGTCTCAATGACGATGCTCTTGAGTGAGTATTCCTGAAGAATCAGTGGTCAAAACTGAAACTGTGAGTAACTCTCTCTCTCTCTGTGTAGTTTTCCCATGCTAGCCTAGCGCTCTGCATGTATAAGCCCACCACAGTGGCACTATTTTATTTATAAACACTGCATTTAGTGCTATTAGACAGGACATCACAGACAATGTGCAGCCTGGTCACAGCTGGGATTTCGCTGAATATGTTTGGACCTCATTACATTTGCTTAGTGCGCAATAGAAGGAACAATGTATACTGTTTTCCTCTGTGTTCTAATGTTCTAGTGTGTTCTAATGTTCTAGTGTGTTCTACGGTTTAAATGTGGTCTAATGTTCTAGTGTGTTCTAATGTTCTAGTGTGTTCTAATGTTCTAGTGTGTTCTACGGTTTAAATGTGGTCTAATGTTCTAGTGTGTTCTAATGTTCTAGTGTGTTCTACCTTTTAAATGTATTCTAATGTTCTAGTGTGTTCTAATGTTGTAGTGTGTTCTAATGTTCTAGTGTGTTCTACGGTTTAAATGTGGTCTAATGTTCTAGTGAGTTCTAATGTTCTAGTGTGTTCTAATGTTCTAGTGTGTTCTACGGTTTAAATGTGGTCTAATGTTCTAGTGTGTTCTAATGTTCTAGTGTGTTCTACCTTTTAAATGTGTTCTAATGTTCTAGTGTGTTCTAATGTTCAAGTGTGTTCTACAGTTTAAATGTGTTCTAATTTTCTTGTGTGTTCTACGGTTTAAATGTGTTCTAATGTTTTAGTGTGTTCTACAGTTTAAATGTGTTCTAATGTTATAGTGTGTTCTATGGTTTAAATGTCCTCTGCTGTTCTTCGATTTAAATGTGTTCTAATGTTCAAGTGTGTTCTAATGTGTATAGGGATTTTGATTGATAGATTTAGTTACTAATCACCTGTAGAATTAACTTTAAAGCAACGCTGAAGCAATGCCCGACAGCATCCATCTCAGAGAAATAATTACCAGCTTGAGAATAATATTGCAAGAATCAGATCACTGTCGGTTCTCCATTTCAAGCCCATGATGATACAAAGCAGCCAATGGCCCCATTCTAAATGGTACCCTATTCCCTATATAGTGCACTAGGGTCCATAAGGCCATGGTAAAAATGTAGTGCACTATATAGAGAATAGGGTGCCATTTGGGATGCATACCATCTCTAGTCAGTCAGAGGCATTGTGATAGAAGACCAGGGTTTGAGGGTGGGATGTTCTTGCTTTCACCAAATCCAGACACAATCACAGGGGGATTATGGGGCTAGAAAATGAAAATAGCATTTTTATCTCTCATTAATTTCAATGCATGAGTCTGAGAGCTCTTTGATGGAAACTAGGAGACAAATACTAAAGATATGGATGAGCCAGAGAGGCAAGGAGGGGAGATTACAAGAAAGCAGGGCTCCAGTATGATAATGAGGAAGAAAGAGACAAAATGTGTTTGGGGGGGGGGGTTCTCAAGTCCTTCGTAATCTCAGATCTCTGGTTCCGCAAAATAATGACAAAACTAACTTTGGGGACGGGCTAAACGGAAAAGCATAATGAGAAGTTTTATTGCGACATAAACCGGATAGGTGCAGTGAAATGTGTTGTTTTACAGGGTCAGTCATAGTAGTATGATAGGTGTTGTTTTACAGGGTCAGTCATAGTAGTATGATAGGTGTTGTTATACAGGGTCAGTCATAGTAGTATGATAGGTGTTGTTTTACAGGGTCAGTCATAGTAGTATGATAGGTGTTGTTTTACAGGGTCAGTCATAGTAGTATGATAGGTGTTGTTTTACAGGGTCAGTCATAGTAGTATGATATGTGTTGTTTTACAGGGTCAGTCATAGTAGTAGTATGATAGGTGTTGTTTTACAGGGTCAGTCATAGTAGTGTGATAGGTGTTGTTTTACAGGGTCAGTCATAGTAGTATGATAGGTGTTGTTTTACAGGGTCAGTCATAGTAGTATGATAGGTGTTGTTTTACAGGGTCAGTCATAGTAGTATGATAGGTGTTGTTTTACAGGGTCAGTCATAGTAGTATGATAGGTGTTGTTTTACAGGGTCAGTCATAGTAGTAGTATGATAGGTGTTGTTTTACAGGGTCAGTCATAGTAGTATGATAGGTGTTGTTATACAGGGTCAGTCATGATAGGTGTTGTTTTACAGGGTCAGTCATAGTAGTATGATAGGTGTTGTTATACAGGGTCAGTCATAGTAGTATGATAGGTGTTGTTTTACAGGGTCAGTCATTAGTATGATAGGTGTTGTTTTACAGGGTCAGTCATAGTAGTATGATAGGTGTTGTTTTACAGGGTCAGTCATAGTAGTAGTATGATAGGTGTTGTTATACAGGGTCAGTCATAGTAGTATGATAGGTGTTGTTTTACAGGGTCAGTCATAGTAGTAGTATGATAGGTGTTGTTTTACAGGGTCAGTCATAGTATGATAGGTGTTGTTTTACAGGGTCAGTCATAGTAGTATGATAGGTGTTGTTTTACAGGGTCAGTCATAGTAGTATGATAGGTGTTGTTTTACAGGGTCAGTCATAGTAGTATGATAGGTGTTGTTTTACAGGGTCAGTCATAGTAGTATGATAGGTGTTGTTTTACAGGGTCAGTCATAGTAGTAGTATGATAGGTGTTGTTTTACAGGGTCAGTCATAGTAGTAGTATGATAGGTGTTGTTTTACAGGGTCAGTCATAGTAGTATGATAGGTGTTGTTTTACAGGGTCAGTCATAGTAGTGTGATAGGTGTTGTTTTACAGGGTCAGTCATAGTAGTATGATAGGTGTTGTTTTACAGGGTCAGTCATAGTAGTATGATAGGTGTTGTTTTACAGGGTCAGTCATAGTAGTAGTATGATAGGTGTTGTTTTACAGGGTCAGTCATAGTAGTATGATAGGTGTTGTTTTACAGGGTCAGTCATAGTAGTATGATAGGTGTTGTTATACAGGGTCAGTCATGATAGGTGTTGTTTTACAGGGTCGTAGTAGTATGATAGGTGTTGTTTTACAGGGTCGTAGTAGTATGATAGGTGTTGTTTTACAGGGTCAGTCATAGTATGATAGGTGTTGTTTTACAGGGTCAGTCATAGTAGTATGATAGGTGTTGTTTTACAGGGTCATAGTAGTATGATAGGTGTTGTTTTACAGGGTCAGTCATAGTAGTATGATAGGTGTTGTTTTACAGGGTCAGTCATAGTAGTATGATAGGTGTTGTTTTACAGGGTCATAGTAGTATGATAGGTGTTGTTTTACAGGGTCATAGTAGTATGATATGTGTTGTTTTACAGGGTCAGTCATAGTAGTATGATAGGTGTTGTTTTACAGGGTCAGTCATAGTAGTATGATAGGTGTTGTTGTACAGGGTCAGTCATAGTAGTATGATAGGTGTTGTTTTACAGGGTCATAGTAGTATGATAGGTGTTGTTTTACAGGGTCAGTCATAGTAGTATGATAGGTGTTGTTATACAGGGTCAGTCATAGTATTATGATAGGTGTTGTTATACAGGGTCAGTCATGATAGGTGTTGTTTTACAGGGTCATAGTAGTATGATAGGTGTTGTTTTACAGGGTCAGTCATAGTAGTATGATAGGTGTTGTTTTACAGGGTCAGTCATAGTAGTATGATAGGTGTTGTTGTACAGGGTCAGTCAGTAGTATGATAGGTGTTGTTGTACAGGGTCAGTCATAGTAGTATGATAGGTGTTGTTTCACAGGGTCAGTCATAGTAGTATGATAGGTGTTGTTATACAGGGTCAGTCATAGTAGTATGATAGGTGTTGTTTCACAGGGTCAGTCATAGTAGTATGATAGGTGTTGTTTTACAGGGTCAGTCATAGTAGTATGATAGGTGTTGTTTTACAGGGTCAGTCATAGTAGTATGATAGGTGTTGTTGTACAGGGTCATAGTAGTATGATAGGTGTTGTTGTACAGGGTCAGTCATAGTAGTATGATAGGTGTTGTTGTACAGGGTCAGTCATAGTAGTACGATAGGTGTTGTTTTACAGGGTCAGTCATAGTAGTACAGTAACCCTGGAGCAAATCAGGGTGAAGTGTCTTGGTCAAGGACCAAGTCAGATTTTTTACCTTGTCTTCGAAATGTTTCAAAAATATGGTTGTGTTTGTATGATTAAATGCTGTTCAAATGTCCTATGAATGAAAATTAAACTCCATGTATCTCTATATATATATATATATATCTTTCAATACAGTCCTCAAATGAGAATTATCATTCAATCTGAAAGAGAAACACAATGGGGATGTATTTCAAGCTATGAAAAAAAATGTGCACGCTTGCATAACGTTTCTTAAGCGTTTTAGAAATGTTTTGAGGACGTCCAAGACCAGGTCAAATGTATATTGCGTGAACATCAATGGAATATTATGTACAATCTAAAACAAATATGCTGTGAACATCATAAAAAAAATAGACTTATTTCATTCTTACAACATTAAGGGAATGTGCTGTGCAACCTAATTTAAACATTGTATGAATGTCATCACAAGTGAGGATATTATGTGTTTTGGGAACCCATCTCCTGTAATGTACCAACACTGCTCCCACAATCTAATGACATGTTCTGGGAACCTTTTAAAGAACTCAGAAAGGCTGTTTTGTCAACATTCTTGCAACGTCAAAGGAAAGTTTTGTGCACCCTGATACCAACATTATCTGAACGTCAGCACAACAGGACAGTTTTCTTGTGTTTTTTTGGGGGAACATATGTCTTGTAATTTCCTCTCAGTGTTCCCACAACCTAATGAAACATTCTTGGAATCTTTAAAGAACAGACGGAATGTGTTCTTCGGAAACGTTCTGTTAACATCAGGCGAATGTCGTTGGGGTTTTTTTGCACCCTAAAATAAACATTGTCGAATCGTCCTCACAACTGGACAGTTTTGGTGTTTTTGGGAACATATATTTTGTAATATCCCACACAATATTCTTACCAGACTGTTCCCAGAACCTAATGAAACATTCTGGGAACCTTTAAAGAACAGACTAAATGTGTTCTAGGAACTTTATTGCAGCATCAAGGCAAATTATATATAAACATACAAACTTTTGGGGAACGTTCTGTGGGTGGTTGTTTCCGACCGTTCTGTGGGTGGTTGTTACCGACCGTTCTGTGGGTGGTTGTTTCCGACCGTTCTGTGGGTGGTTGTTACCGACCGTTCTGTGGGTGGTTGTTACCGACCGTTCTGTGGGTGGTTGTTACCGACCGTTCTGTGGGTGGTTGTTTCCGACCTTTCTGTGGGTGGTTGTTACCGACCGTTCTGTGGGTGGTTGTTACCGACCGTTCTGTGGGTGGTTGTTACCGACCGTTCTGTGGGTGGTTGTTACCGACCGTTCTGTGGGTGGTTGTTACCGGTTCTGTGGGTGGTTGTTACCGACCGTTCTGTGGGTGGTGTTACCGACCGTTCTGTGGGTGGTTGTTACCGACCATTCTGTGGGTGGTTGTTACCGACGTTCTGTGGGTGGTTGTTACCGTTCTGTGGGTGGTTGTTACCGACCGTTCTGTGGGTGGTTGTTTCCGACCTTTCTGTGGGTGGTTGTTACCGACCGTTCTGTGGGTGGTTGTTACCGACCGTTCTGTGGGTGACCCTGCACATCGACTCAGTACTGGTACCCCGTATATATATCCAAGTTATTACCTCGTACCCCTGCACATCGTCTCAGTACTGGTACCCCCTGTATATATCCAAGTTATTACCTGTAGCTGAAATAGCCGAATACAATCATTTGAAGGGATGTCCATAATACTCTTGCCTATGTCGTGTATCTAGGCATGAGGAAGACCCAAGCCGTTCTGGTGGGTGGAGTTTATAAAGCCTAAAGCTTAGACTGGGCTGTGTTCATTAGGAACAACGCGTAAGAAAACGGTCTGAAAACTGAGCGAAAGATTTAGTTCAAGTGTTCTCTAATCTAATGAACTAAATTCTTGGATTATAAAGAGTGGTGAGCTCCTTTAGTTGAGTCAGTTGGGTTGGAAAGAAAAGCTCCCTCTCACCCCGGAGGTGTTTTGAGTGAGAAAAGGGGTGAAACATCTGCTTGCTGTTAAGTGGTGTGCTAGCTACTCCGAACTGCCTATAAAAAAAAAGAGAAGAAGAAGGGGAAAGTGATTGTGGCAGAGCTTTCTCTCTGTTCATCATTGTTATTCCTCTCTTATCTGCACTCTGGGCTCATTTGCAGTTCTTCTCGAGTTTGGACTAGTTTCTCATGTCTATGAGAGCATGATTTGGAGAAACAGGCCTCTTCTATGAACTACAATGCAAGCACCATTTTAAACAACATTGACAACCATATCCAGATTGTTCTTTTGTGTTGGTAGACAGATTTTTCCCCCCCAAAGAAAGCCGTATTAGTGCCGGCATAACTACATACTACTCAACGCCAATGAGTTGACAGATAAAACGAAGTGAATCTCTGGGCACCCAGAGGTTTAGGAGAACCAAACTGCTTTGGTATGGCTGTTCTCTTGGGTTCACCTGTCTCCTCTCCTGACAACAGTTATCTGTAGAGATGATCATGTCATTGCATACTGCTGGAGCACTGCCTACGACTGTCTGGCTCTGGCAATGCTCTGTTCATTTCACTATACACACACGCACACGACATGCACGAACACACACACACACTATACACACGCACGCACGCACACACACACACACACACACACACACACACACACACACACACACACACACACACACACACACACACACACACACACACACACACACACACACACACACACACACACACACACACACACACACACACATACACACACACACACACACTACACACGCACACTACACACGCACACACACACTATACACGCACACACACACACACACGACATGCACGAACACACACACACACTATACACACGCACGCACGCACACACACACACACACACACACACTACACACGCACACTACACACGCACACACACACTATACACACGCACGCACACACACACACACACACATACACACACACACACACACACACACACACACACACACACACACACACACACACACACACACACACACACACACACACACACACACACTACACACACACACACACACACACACTACACACACACACTACACACGCACACTACACACGCACACACACACTATACACGCACACACACACACACGACATGCACGAACACACACACACACTATACACACGCACGCACGCACACACACACACACACACACACACACACTACACACGCACACTACACACGCACACACACACTATACACACGCACGCCACACACACACACACACACTATACACACACACACACACACTATACACACACACGACATGCACGAACACACACACACACGACATGCACGAACACACACACACACACACACTACACACGCACACACACACACTATACACACGCACACACACACACACACGCAAGCACGCACGAACACACACACGCATACACGCATGAATGCACACACACACACTATACACACGCAGGCACGCACGAACACACACGCACGCAGTCACTATAGACACACACTATACACACTCACTGAACACACACACACATGCAAGTACACACACATATAGTGCGTGCGTGTGTAGTATAGTGCGTGCGTGCGTGTGTACTTGCATGTGTGTGTGTGTTCAGTGTGTGTGCGTGTGGATAGTGTGTGTGTATAGTGCGTGCGTGCGTGTGTGTGTGTGTTCAGTGTGTGCCGGCACTAATACGGGTTTGCACTTGCATGTGTGTGTGTGTGTGGGTTGACTCAAAACCCGCAGTCCCCGCAGTTATATCCCTGGGGAATGTGGGTGTAGGGGTCATGAAATATTGTGTGGGTGGAGTAGTTAAAACAACACATAAAAAAAATCCATAAATGTATAATTCTTGTGCAACTTAAATCTGTAGGCAACATTGACGTTTTTCTTTCATTATTTTTGAAATTATCTGGTATTAGTGTGAAATCCTGAGCTTTAAGGTCTTACTTTAAGCGCGCCAAATAGTCTACACGGCAATCGCCAGACGCTTTTTAGGAGCAGGGCAGAACAAGTTAACATCGATCCACTGAGGCAACAAAACAAAACAAAAAAGGACAATGTCTGAGTTTGATTCAATAAGAGAAAAGCTGTGAAGTAGAGTCGAAAACCGACAGGGAGCCAGAAAAGGCATGAACGATTGTGGTCAAAGAGGATGATAGCAGTGATGATTATGAGACGCTATTCAAATTCCTCAGTCACAAGGCGGGGAGGGGGGGGGGGGTTACTGTTCAGATTACTGTTCAGATGGGTTACTGTTCAGATTACTGTTCAGATTACTGTTCAGATGGGTTACTGTTCAGATTACTGTTCAGATTACTGTTCAGATGGATTACTGTTCAGATTACTGTTCAGATGGATTACTGTTCAGATTACTGTTCAGATGGGTTACTGTTCAGATGGGTTACTGTTCAGATGGATTACTGTTCAGATGGATTACTGTTCAGATGGGTTACTGTTCAGATGGGTTACTGTTCAGGTTACTGTTCAGATGGGTTACTGTTCAGATGGGTTACTGTTCAGATGGATTACTGTTCAGATGGGTTACTGTTCAGATGGGTTACTGTTCAGATTACTGTTCAGATGGGTTACTGTTCAGATGGGTTACTGTTCAGGTTACTGTTCAGATGGGTTACTGTTCAGATGGGTTACTGTTCAGATGGATTACTGTTCAGATGGGTTACTGTTCAGATGGGTTACTGTTCAGATTACTGTTCAGATGGGTTACTGTTCAGATTACTGTTCAGATTACTGTTCAGATTACTGTTCAGATGGGTTACTGTTCAGATTACTGTTCAGATGGATTACTGTTCAGATGGGTTACTGTTCAGATTACTGTTCAGATGGATTACTGTTCAGATTACTGTTCAGATGGATTACTGTTCAGATTACTGTTCAGATGGATTACTGTTCAGATTACTGTTCAGATGGATTACTGTTCAGATTACTGTTCAAATGGATTACTGTTCAGATTACTGTTCAGATTACTGTTCAGATTACTGTTCAGATTACTGTTCAGATGGGTTACTGTTCAGATGGGTTACTGTTCAGATGGGTTACTGTTCAGATGGATTACTGTTCAGATGGGTTACTGTTCAGATTACTGTTCAGATGGATTACTGTTCAAATGGGTTACTGTTCAGATTACTGTTCAGATGGATTACTGTTCAGATTACTGTTCAGATGGATTACTGTTCAGATTACTGTTCAGATGGATTACTGTTCAGATGGGTTACTGTTCAGATGGGTTACTGTTCAGATGGATTACTGTTCAGATGGGTTACTGTTCAGATTACTGTTCAGATGGATTACTGTTCAGATGGGTTACTGTTCAGATGGGTTACTGTTCAGATGGATTACTGTTCAGATGGATTACTGTTCAGATGGGTTACTGTTCAGATGGATTACTGTTCAGATGGATTACTGTTCAGATGGGTTACTGTTCAGATGGGTTACTGTTCAGATGGATTACTGTTCAGATGGATTACTGTTCAGATGGGTTACTGTTCAGATGGGTTACTGTTCAGATGGGTTACTGTTCAGATGGATTACTGTTCAGATGGGTTACTGTTCAGATTACTGTTCAGATGGATTACTGTTCAGATGGGTTACTGTTCAGATTACTGTTCAGATGGATTACTGTTCAGATTACTGTTCAGATGGATTACTGTTCAGATTACTGTTCAGATGGATTACTGTTCAGATGGGTTACTGTTCAGATGGGTTACTGTTCAGATGGATTACTGTTCAGATTACTGTTCAGATGGATTACTGTTCAGATTACTGTTCAGATGGATTACTGTTCAGATTACTGTTCAGATGGATTACTGTTCAGATGGGTTACTGTTCAGATGGGTTACTGTTCAGATGGATTACTGTTCAGATGGATTACTGTTCAGATGGGTTACTGTTCAGATGGATTACTGTTCAGATGGATTACTGTTCAGATGGGTTACTGTTCAGATGGGTTACTGTTCAGATGGATTACTGTTCAGATGGATTACTGTTCAGATGGGTTACTGTTCAGATGGGTTACTGTTCAGATGGATTACTGTTCAGATGGGTTACTGTTCAGATGGATTACTGTTCAGATGGGTTACTGTTCAGATGGATTACTGTTCAGATTACTGTTCAGATTACTGTTCAGATGGATTACTGTTCAGATGGGTTACTATTCAGATGGGTTACTGTTCAGATCGATTACTGTTCAGATGGGTTACTATTCAGATGGGTTACTGTTCAGATCGATTACTGTTCAGATGGGTTACTGTTCAGATGGGTTACTGTTCACATAACTGTTCAGATTACTGTTCAGATTACTGTTCAGATGGGTTTACTGTTCAGATGGGTTACTGTTCAGATGGGTTACTGTTCAGATAACTGTTCAGATTACTGTTCAGATGGGTTTACTGTTCAGATGGGTTACTGTTCAGACAACTGTTCAGATTACTGTTCAGATGGGTTTAGTGTTCAGATGGGTTACTGTTCAGATGGGTTACTGTTCAGATGGGTTACTGTTCAGATAACTGTTCAGATTACTGTTCAGATTACTGTTCAGATGGGTTTACTGTTCAGATGGGTTACTGTTCAGATGGGTTACTGTTCAGATTACTGTTCAGATTACTGTTCAGATGGGTTACTGTTCAGGTTACTGTTCAGATGGGTTAAATGGAACCTGAAATCTGGACACTGACAAAGTCTAGAATCTCTCACATGTATCCAAGCCAAACTGAAATCTGATCAGAAACACGTTGGGTGGTTTTCAAAGCTTTCTATTTTACTACAACAATTTTTTTCCACAGAAATATCTTTCTCGTTTTCTTTCGACCATGTCCTTAAACGTCTTTGTCCGCTAAAAGGATCAAAGAGTCCGATGTCAACTCGATTGAAGTATTCATTCTATCATTTATGGCATTATTCTGGTGAGCAAGGATTTAATTTAGTCCTCTAGAACAGAGTTTCCTAACCCTGGTTCAACTTGTCAACTAATCATCAAACCCTCAATGAGTTGAATGAGGTGTGTTGGTCCAGGACTACAATAACAATGTGTACTGTTGGGAGTACTGGAGGACCAGGGTTGGGGGTATTGGAGGACCAGGGTTGGGGGTATTGGAGGACCAGGGTTGGGGGTATTGGAGGACCAGGGTTGGGGGTACTGGAGGACCAGGGTTGGGGGTACTGGAGGACCAGGGTTGGGGGTATTGGAGGACCAGGGTTGGGGGTACTGGAGGATCAGGGTTGGGGGTACTGGAGGACCAGGGTTGGGGGTATTGGAGGACCAGGGTTGGGGGTACTGGAGGACCAGGGTTAGGGGTACTGGAGGACCAGGGTTGGGGGTATTGGAGGACCAGGGTTGGGGGTACTGGAGGACCAGGGTTAGGGGTACTGGAGGACCAGGGTTGGGGGTATTGGAGGACCAGGGTTGGGGGTACTGGAGGACCAGGGTTGGGGGTACTGGAGGACCAGGGTTGGGGGTACTGGAGGACCAGGGTTGGGGGTATTGGAGGACCAGGGTTGGGGGTACTGGAGGACCAGGGTTGGGGGTATTGGGGTACTGGAGGACCAGGGTTGGGGGTACAGGAGGACCAGGGTTGGGGTATTGGAGGACCAGGGTTAGGGGTACTGGCGGACCAGGGTTGGGGGTATTGGAGGACCAGGGTTGGGGGTACTGGAGGACCAGGGTTGGGGGTACTGGAGGACCAGGGTTGGGGGTATTAGGAGGAGCAGGGTTGGGGGTATTGGAGGACCAGGGTTGGGGGTATTGGAGGAGCAGGGTTGGGGGTATTGGAGGACCAGGGTTGGGGTATTAGAGGACCAGGGTTGGGGGTATTAGAGGACCAGGGTTGGGGGTATTAGAGGACCAGGGTTGGGGGTATTGGAGGACCAGGGTTGGGGTATTAGAGGACCAGGGTTGGGGACCAGGGTTGGGGGTATTAGAGGACCAGGGTTGGGGGTATTAGAGGACCAGGGTTGGGGGTATTGGAGGACCAGGGTTGGGGGTATTAGAGGACCAGGGTTGGGGGTATTAGAGGACCAGGTTTGGGGGTATTAGAGGACCAGGGTTGGGGGTATTAGAGGACCAGGGTTGGGGGTATTAGAGGACCAGGTTTGGGGGTATTAGAGGACCAGGGTTGGGGGTATTAGAGGACCAGGGTTGGGGGTATTGGAGGACCAGGGTTGGGGGTATTGGAGGACCAGGGTTGGGGGTATTAGAGGACCAGGGTTGGGGTATTAGAGGACCAGGTTGGGGGATTGGAGGACCAGGGTTGGGGGTATTAAAGGACCAGGGTTAGGGGTACTGGAGGACCAGGGTTAGGGGTACTGGAGGACCAGGGTTAGGGGTACTGGAGGACCAGGGTTGGGGGTACTGGAGGACCAGGGTTGGGGGTACTGGAGGACCAGGGTTAGGGGTACTGGAGGACCAGGGTTAGGGGTACTGGAGGACCAGGGTTGGGGGTACTGGAGGACCAGGGTTGGGGGTATTGGAGGACCAGGGTTAGGGGTACTGGAGGACCAGGGTTAGGGGTACTGGAGGACCAGGGTTAGGGGTACTGGAGGACCAGGGTTGGGGGTATTAGAGGACCAGGGTTGGGAAACACTGTTCTAGGACAACACATGACAGAATCGAAAGCTGCATGTATCTAATTATAGACAAGTTGACGAAGAAATAGCCTACCAAAATGTTGGAAATTAAAAGCAGAAACAAAATTAGGCCCCCCCAAAAAAAATCCCGTGGTTCGGTTAGACCGTTCCCCGCTTTCTACTCCCTGGAAGAGGAACAGGTGATGAGTAATCATTGGGAACGCATCCAACGATATCATCTCTCCCTGACGTTCCACTTCAAAATAAAACCTGTGAGAGAGTGTGTGTGTGTGTGTGTGTGTGTGTGTGTGTGTGTGTGTGTGTGTGTGTGTGTGTGTGTGTGTGTGTGTGTGTGTGTGTGTGTGTGTGTGTGTGTGTGTGTGTGTGTGTGACCTGAAGTGTTTTTTTTTTTATATCTCTGCTTAACTCGATGAAGAGAAGACTACGGCCAATTTCAACTCTCACTCTCCTCGGCATCGGTGGCATCAACCAATTTTACACATCAAACACCACTAAAAGGACAGACACTGCTGTCTGAATCCGTTGGTTGGATAATCAAATACATTACCGTGAATATCTAACGCCGTCCATATCTCTGAAATGGTTTGATGAAACAGTCTGTGGTGGCTACTCTCTCTCTATCTTCCCCTCACACAGTGGATTACCCTTCTCTACTAGCTTCAAAGAGAGGGAGATATGGAGAGGTAGGGAGAGAGAGGGAGATGTGGAGAGGTAGGGAGAGAGAAGGAGATATGGAGAGGTAGGGAGAGAGAAGGAGATATGGAGAGGTAGGGAGAGAGAGGAGATATGGAGAGGTAGGGAGAGAGAAGGAGATATGGAGAGGTAGGGAGAGAGAAGGAGATATGGAGAGGTAGGGAGAGAGAAGGAGATAAGGAGAGGTAGGGAGAGAGAGGGAGATATGGAGAGGTAGGGAGAGAGAAGGAGATATGGAGAGGTAGGGAGAGAGAAGGAGATATGGAGAGGTAGGGAGAGAGAGGGAGATATGGAGAGGTAGGGAGAGAGAGGGAGATATGGAGAGGTAGGGAGAGAGAAGGAGATATGGAGAGGTAGGGAGAGAGAAGGAGATATGGAGAGGTAGGGAGAGAGAAGGAGATATGGAGAGGTAGGGAGAGAGAGGGAGATGTGGAGAGGTAGGGAGGGAGAGGTAGGGAGAGAGAGGGAGATATGGAGAGGTAGGGAGAGAGAAGGAGATATGGAGAGGTAGGGAGAGAGAGGGAGATGTGGAGAGGTAGGGAGAGAGAGGGAGATATGGAGAGGTAGGGAGAGAGAAGGAGATATGGAGAGGTAGGGAGAGAGAGGGAGATATGGAGAGATATGGAGAGGTAGGGAGAGAGGAGATATGGAGAGGTAGGGAGAGAGAAGGAGATATGGAGAGGTAGGGAGAGAGAGGGAGATATGGAGAGGTAGTGAGAGAGAAGAAGATATAGAGAGGGAGGGAGAGAGACGGAGATATGGAGAGGTAAGGAGAGAGAGGGAGATAAGGAGAAGTAGGGAGAGAGAGGGAGATATGGAGAGGTAGGGAGAGAGAAGGAGATATGGAGAGGTAGGGAGAGAGAAGGAGATATGGAGAGGTAGGGAGAGAGAAGGAGATATGGAGAGGTAGGGAGAGAGAGGGAGATATGGAGAGGTATGGAGAGAGAAGGAGATATGGAGAGGTAGGGAGGGAGAGGTAGGGAGAGAGAGGGAGATATGGAGAGGTAGGGAGAGAGAAGGAGATATGGAGAGGTAGGGAGAGAGAAGGAGATATGGAGAGGTAGGGAGAGAGAGGGAGATGTGGAGAGGTAGGGAGAGAGAAGGAGATATGGAGAGGTAGGGAGAGAGAGGGAGATTTGGAGAGGTAGGGAGAGAGAAGGAGATATGGAGAGGTAGGGAGAGAGGAGATATGGAGAGGTAGGGAGAGAGAAGGAGATATGGAGAGGTAGGGAGAGAGAAGGAGATGTGGAGAGGTAGGGAGGGAGAGGTAGGGAGAGAGAGGGAGATATGGAGAGGTAGGGAGAGAGAAGGAGATATGGAGAGGTAGGGAGAGAGAAGGAGATATGGAGAGGTAGGGAGGGAGAGGTAGGGAGAGAGAGGGAGATATGGAGAGGTAGGGAGAGAGAAGGAGATATGGAGAGGTAGGGAGAGAGAAGGAGATATGGAGAGGTAGGGAGAGAGAGGGAGATATGGAGAGGTAGGGAGAGAGAGGGAGATATGGAGAGGTAGGGAGAGAGAAGGAGATATGGAGAGGTAGGTAGAGAGAGGGAGATATGGAGAGGTAGGGAGATAGAGGGAGATATGGAGAGGTAGGGAGAGAGGAGATATGGAGAGGTAGGGAGAGAGAAGGAAATATGGAGAGGTAGGGAGAGAGAAGGAGATATGGAGAGGTAGGGAGAGAGAAGGAGATATGGAGAGGTAGGGAGAGAGAAGGAGATATGGAGAGGTAGGGAGAGAGAGGGAGATATGGAGAGGTAGGGAGAGAGAAGGAGATATGGAGAGGTAGGGAGAGAGGAGATATGGAGAGGTAGGGACAGAGAGGGAGATATGGATAGGTAGGGAGAGTGAAGGAGACATGGAGAGGTAGGGAGAGAGAAGGAGATATGGAGAGGTAGGGAGAGAGAAGGAGATATGGAGAGGTAGGGAGAGAGAAGGAGATATGGAGAGGTAGGGAGAGAGAGGGAGATGTGGAGAGGTAGGGAGAGAGAAGGAGATATGGAGAGGTAGGGAGAGAGAAGGAGATATGGAGAGGTAGGGAGAGAGAAGGAGATATGGAGAGGTAGGGAGAGAGAAGGAGATATGGAGAGGTAGGGAGAGAGAAGGAGACGTGGAGAGGTAGGGAGAGAGAACGAGATATGGAGAGGTAGGGAGAGAGAGGGAAATGTGGAGAGGGAGGGAGAGAGGAGATATGGAGAGGTAGGGAGAGAGAGGGAGATGTGGAGAGGTAGGGAGAGAGGAGATATGGAGAGGTAGGGAGAGAGAGGGAGATATGGAGAGGTAGGGAGAGAGGAGATATGGAGAGGTAGGGAGAGAGAGGGAGATATGGAGAGGTAGGAAAATAGGTAGGGATTAGGATTGAAGGACAGCAGAGGAGATTATACTTCTCAGTATGCAGCATACATTTCCCTTGACTATTGGCCAAGTAATGGTTAGTATGTCTGGTAGTATGTCACACACACACACACACAGACACACACACACACACACACACACACACACACACACACACACACACACACACACACACACACACACACACACACACACACACACACACACACACACACACACACACACACACACACACACACACACACACACACACACACACACACACACACACTCAAAGTAAATCTCTCTTCTTCTCATCAGTCTTCTCACCAATGTAGAGTAACAAGGAAGCAGATTAACAAGGAAGCAGAGTAACAAGGAAGCAGAGTAACAAGGAAGCAGATTAACAAGGAAGCAGAGTAACAAGGAAGCAGATTAACAAGGAAGCAGATTAACAAGGAAGCAGAGTAAAAAGTAAGCAGATTAACAAGGAAGCAGAGTAAAAAGTAAACAGATTAACAAGGAAGCAGATTAACAAGGAAGCAGAGTAACAAGGAAGCAGATTAACAAGGAAGCAGATTAACAAAGAAGCAGAGTAACAAGGAAGCAGAGTAACAAGGAAGCAGATTAACAAGGAAGCCGATAAACAAGGAAGCAGATTAACAAGGAAGCTTCTATTGATCAGCTTCCCAAAGCCTTCATATCTAATGCAGTAGCATGTAATTTCTCTCCAGTGCTTCTGTCACAGATTTCTTTCATTCAAACATAGCTAGAAGAATGACTGCCAAATATTGATTGTAAATTGGCTACACTCTCGCAGCTGTCAACTGGATAGTGGAGATACATACTGTACTAGCTAGCACTGACAGCTGTATTAGTAGAGAAGAACCACATAAATTACCCACAATACACTGTATGTTTAGGAGCTGTACAGACACAGACACCCATTGACATCACAGTCTTTCTCTGTAGTAGAACGAGTCCCAAACGATACCCCCTTCCCACTTATAGTGCACAATTTACGACCAGGGCCCACGGGGATCTGATCAACGTAGTGCACTATATAGGGAATAGGGGGCCAGCCCTGGTCTAAAGTAGTGCACTATATAGGGAATAGAAAGCCATTTGGGATGCATACTTACACAGACACGCATTGACCTGCTCTGTACCGCAGGGGACATAGCGGGCTGCAAGCTAAGACTGTTTTAGAGCAGTGACCCACAAACACTAAAGCCTCAGGAGGCCACATGCTCTTTACTTCAGCCATGGCCTGTAACCGTGTGTCCCTGGAAGAGGAGTGCAAATAACAGTCTACCACATGTATAGTCTATACTGGAGTAGTCTATACTGGAGTAGTCTACCACATGTATAGTCTATACTGGAGTAGTCTATACTGGAGTAGTCTATACTGGAGTAGTCTATACAGGAGTACTCTATACTGGAGTAGTCTATACTGGAGTAGTCTATACAGGAGTAGTGTATACTGGAGTAGTCTATACTGGAGTAGTCTATACAGGAGTAGTCTATACTGGAGTAGTCTATACTGGAGTAGTCTATACTGGAGTAGTCTACCACATGTATAGTCTATACTGGAGTAGTCTATACTGGAGTAGTCTATACTGGAGTAGTCTATACAGGAGTACTCTATACTGGAGTAGTCTATACTGGAGTAGTCTATACTGGAGTAGTCTATACTGGAATAGTCTATACAGGAGTAGTCAATACTGGAGTAGTCTATACAGGAGTAGTCTATACAGGAGTAGTTTATACTGGAGTAGTCTATACAGGAGTAGTCTATACAGGAGTAGTCTATACTGGAGTAGTCTATACTGGAGTAGTCTATACTGGAGTAGTGTATACAGGAGTAGTGTATACTGGAGTAGTCTATACTGGAGTAGTCTATACAGGAGTAGTCTATACAGGAGTAGTCTATACTGGAGTAGTCTATACAGGAGTAGTCTATACAGGAGTAGTCTATACTGGAGTAGTCTATACAGGAGTAGTCTATACAGGAGTAGTCTATACTGGAATAGTCTATACCGGAGTAGTCTATACAGGAGTAGTCTATATAGGAGTAGTCTATACTGGAGTAGTCTATAATGGAGTAGTCTATACTGGAGTAGTCTATACTGGAGTAGTCTATACAGGAGTAGTCGATACTGGAGTAGTCTATACAGTAGTAGTCTATACGGGAGTAGTCTATACTGGAGTAGTCTATACTGGAGTAGTCTATACAGGAGTAGTCGATACTGGAGTACTCTAAACTGGAGTAGTCTATACAGGAGTAGTCGATACTGGAGTAATCTATACTGGAGTAGTCTATACAGGAGTAGTCTATACATTAAAAAGCAGTGCCTAGAAAAGTCCAGACAAAGCTAACCTGCAGACACTGGGGCATAATAGTGGAGTAATCCGTACATCATGAAACACTATGGTAACCACATAACATCCCGGTCTGAGTAAGAGCGTCCAGACAAGCTAACCCATGATAGACAGACCAGAACATGAAATAAAGTAATCTACGGATACTGGTTCGTACGTTCTCACGTAGTACAAGAATCGTGTTAAGAGTCTGGTTGAGTGGTAATGCTCTCCACTCGGAATCACATAGGCCTGCGTTCCCATGGCGACGGGGTTGGAGATCCGTGACATCACAGATATTCTGTTCAGCTCTTACTTTCTGTCTCTCTCTCGCTCCATCGTCACTGGACTGTCTTCACACTAAGTGAGTGACCTGGATCACTCAAGTATGTAACTAAGGGCGCTTCAGTGACTTCAATTGCATGTAATGGTTCAGCAAGCAAAATACTCTGAGCTCCAGCTACTGTGAATCTATGCTGTCTAATAGTTTGGGAGAAGCTGACAAGGGTGAATAACCTGTACCAGAACAGACCTGAAGTAATAACAGACAAGAGGAACAACCTGTACCAGAACAGACCTGAAGTAATAACAGACAAGGGGAACAACCTGTACCAGAACAGACCTGAAGTAATAACAGACAAGGGGAACAACCTGTACCAGAACAGACCTGAAGTAATAACAGACAAGAGGAACAACCTGTACCAGAACAGACCTGAAGTAATAACAGACAAGGGGAACAACCTGTACCAGAACAGACCTGAAGTAATAACAGACAAGGGGAACAACCTGTACCAGAACAGACCTGAAGTAATAACAGACAAGGGGAACAACCTGTACCAGAACAGACCTGAAGTAATAACAGACAAGGGGAACAACCTGTACCAGAACAGACCTGAAGTAATAACAGACAAGGGGAACAACCTGTACCAGAACAGACCTGAAGTAATAACAGACAAGGGGAACAACCTGTACCAGAACAGACCTGAAGTAATAACAGACAAGGGGAACAACCTGTACCAGAACAGACCTGAAGTAATAACAGACAAGGGGAACAACCTGTACCAGAACAGACCTGAAGTAATAACAGACAAGGGGAACAACCTGTACCAGAACAGACCTGAAGTAATAACAGACAAGAGGAACAACCTGTACCAGAACAGACCAGAAGTAATAACAGACAAGGGGAACAGCCTGTACCAGAACAGACCTGAAGTAATAACAGACAAGAGGAACAACCTGTACCAGAACAGACCTGAAGTAATAACAGACAAGAGGAACAACCTGTACCAGAACAGTCCTGAAGTAATAACAGACAAGGGGAACAACCTGTACCAGAACAGAACAGACCTGAAGTAATAACAGACAAGAGGAACAACCTGTACCGGAACAGACCAGAAGTAATAACAGACAAGGGGAACAACCTGTACCAGAACAGACCTGAAGTAATAACAGACAAGAGGAACAACCTGTACCAGAACAGACCTGAAGTAATAACAGACAAGGGGAACAACCTGTACCAGAACAGACCTGAAGTAATAACAGACAAGGGGAACAACCTGTACCAGAACAGACCTGAAGTAATAACAGACAAGGGGAACAACCTGTACCAGAACAGACCTGAAGTAATAACAGACAAGAGGAACAACCTGTACCAGAACAGACCTGAGGTAATAACAGACAAGGGGAACAACCTGTACCAGAACAGACCTGAAGTAATAACAGACAAGAGGAACAACCTGTACCAGAACAGACCTGAAGTAATAACAGACAAGAGGAACAACCTGTACCAGAACAGACCTGAGGTAATAACAGACAAGGGGAACAACCTGTACCAGAACAGACCTGAAGTAATAACAGACAAGAGGAACAACCTGTACCAGAACAGACCTGAAGTAATAACAGACAAGGGGAACAACCTGTACCAGAACAGACCTGAAGTAATAACAGACAAGAGGAACAACCTGTACCAGAACAGACCTGAAGTAATAACAGACAAGAGGGAACAACCTGTACCAGAACAGAACAGACCTGAAGTAATAACAGACAAGAGGAACAACCTGTACCAGAACAGACCTGAAGTAATAACAGACAAGAGGAACAACCTGTACCAGAACAGTCCTGAAGTAATAACAGACAAGAGGAACAACCTGTACCAGAACAGACCAGAAGTAATAACAGACAAGAGGAACAACCTGTACCAGAACAGACCTGAAGTAATAACAGACAAGAGGAACAACCTGTACCAGAACAGATCTGAAGTAATAACAGACAAGAGGAACAACCTGTACCAGAACAGACCTGAGGTAATAACAGACAAGAGGGGAACAACCTGTACCAGAACAGAACAGACCTGAAGTAATAACAGACAAGGGGAACAACCTGTACCAGAACAGAACAGACCTGAAGTAATAACAGACAACGGGAACAACCTGTACCAGAACAGACCTGAAGTAATAACAGACAAGGGGGAACAACCTGTACCAGAACAGAACAGACCTGAAGTAATAACAGACAAGGGGAACAGCCTGTACCAGAACAGTCCTGAAGTAATAACAGACAAGAGGAACAACCTGTACCAGAACAGACCTGAAGTAATAACAGACAAGGGGAACAACCTGTACCAGAACAGAACAGACCTGAAGTAATAACAGACAAGAGGGAACAACCTGTACCAGAACAGACCTGAAGTAATAACAGACAAGGGAAGAAGAAGAAGAAGAAGAAGAAGAAGAAGAGAGAGGGAAAGGGAGAGAGGCAGAAAGAAAGAGAGGATGGAGAGGGGGGAATCAAGAGGGCGGAGAAGAGAGAGAGAGAGAGAGAGAGAGAGAGAGAGAGAGAGAGAGAGAGAGAGAGAGAGAGAGAGAGAGAGAGAGAGAGAGAGAGAGAGAGAGAGAGAGAGAGAGAGAGAGAGAGAGATCTTCTGAAGTTTACCACGTCCACTTAAAAAAATCAAAGGATAGAAACGTTATCTCTGCTTACCTCAGCCCCTTTCTACACCACATTCACTGACAATCAATCACGTTGCCTACATTTCACTAACATTTAAAACAACGACAACAACAAAAAAGACATTGGATAAATACAATGACTGAGACAATGTGTGTGTGCCTGTGTGTTCTGCGGAGAGCATGACACAGACCCAGTAAATATCTCAGAAAATAACCTCTATAATCCACTGACTGACAGCCCCTCTATAATCCCCTGATTGACAGCTCCTCTATAATCCACTGACTGACAGCCCCTCTATAATCCACTGACTGACAGCTCCTCTATAATCCCCTGATTGACAGCCCCTCTATAATCCACTGACTGACAGCTCCTCTATAATCCACTGACTGACAGCCCCTCTATAATCCCCTGATTGACAGCTCCTCTATAATCCACTGACTGACAGCTCCTCTATAATCCCCTGACTGACAGCTCCTCTATAATCCACTGACTGACAGCTCCTCTATAATCCCCTGACTGACAGCTCCTCTATAATCCACTGACTGACAGCCCCTCTATAATCCACTGACTGACAGCTCCTCTATAATCCACTGACTGACAGCCCCTCTATAATCCACTGACTGACAGCTCCTCTATAATCCACTGACTGACAGCCCCTCTATAATCCACTGATTGACAGCCCCTCTATAATCCCCTGATTGACAGCTCCTCTATAATACACTGACTGACAGCTCCTCTATAATCCCCTGATTGACAGCCCCTCTATAATCCACTGACTGACAGCTCCTCTATAATCCCCTGACTGACAGCCCCTCTATAATCCACTGACTGACAGCTCCTCTATAATCCACTGACTGACAGCTCCTCTGTAATCCACTCAGTTCCAGGTCTATCTGTCTTAACTACACCCTCTGTTCCAGGTCTATCTGTCTTAACTACACCCTCTGTTCCAGGTCTATCTGTCTTAACTACACCCTCTGTTCCAGGTGTATCTGTCTTAACTACACCCTCTGTTCCAGGTCTATCTGTCTTAACTACACCCTGTGTTCCAGGTCTATCTGTCTTAACTACACCCTCTGTTCCAGGTCTATCTGTCTTAACTACACCCTCTGTTCCAGGTCTATCTGTCTTAACTACACCCTCTGTTCCAGGTTTATCTGTCTTAACGACACCCTCAGTTCCAGGTCTATCTGTCTTAACTACACCCTCTGTTCCAGGTCTATCTGTCTTAACTACACCCTCTGTTCCAGGTCTATCTGTCTTAACTACACCCTCTATTCCAGGTCTATCTGTCTTAACTACACCCTCTGTTCCAGGTCTATCTGTCTTAACTACACCCTCTGTTCCAGGTCTATCTGTCTTAACTACACCCTGTGTTCCAGGTCTATCTGTCTTAACTACACCCTCTGTTCCAGGTCTATCTGTCTTAACTACACCCTGTGTTCCAGGTCTATCTGTCTTAACTACACCCTCTGTTCCAGGTCTATCTGTCTCAACTACACCCTCTGTTCCAGGTCTATCTGTCTTAACGACACCCTCTGTTCCAGGTCTATCTGTCTTAACTACACCCTCAGTTCCAGGTCTATCTGTCTTAACTACACCCTCAGTTCCAGGTCTATCTATCTTAACTACACCCTCTGTTCCAGGTCTATCTGTCTTAACTACACCCTCAGTTCCAGGTCTATCTGTCTTAACTAGACCCTCAGTTACAGGTCTATCTATCTGAACTACACCCTGTGTTCCAGGTCTATCTGTCTTAACTACACCTTCTGTTCCAGGTCTATCTGTCTTAACTACACCCTCAGTTCCAGGTCTATCTGTCTTAACTACACCCTTTGTTCCAGGTCTATCTGTCTTAACTACACCCTCTGTTCCAGGTCTATCTGTCTTAACGACACCCTCTGTTCCAGGTCTATCTGTCTTAACTACACCCTCAGTTCCAGGTCTATCTGTCTTAACTACACCCTCAGTTCCAGGTCTATCTATCTTAACTACACCCTCTGTTCCAGGTCTATCTGTCTTAACTACACCCTGTGTTCCAGGTCTATCTGTCTTAACGACACCCTCTGTTCCAGGTCTATCTGTCTTAACTACGCCCTCTGTTCCAGGTATATCTGTCTTAACTACACCCTCTGTTCCAGGTCTATCCAGGTCAATCTGTCTTAACTACACCCTCTCAGTATAATATTTTTCCTTCCGTTCATGAACCCAATGCTTTAATGAGTGAGATAGTGATGGCTACCTAAAACCCCTGATTATTTCATTTGTTTGGATGACTACTAAAGCTGATTGGTAGGGTCATCACGAGAGGTCAACCGATTATGATTTTTTTTTCAACGCCGATACCAATACCGATTATTGGAGGAACAAAAAAGCAGATTTTTTTAAACATTTATTTGTAATAATGACAATTACAACAATACTGAATGAACACTTAACTTAATATAATACATCAATAAAATCAATTTAGCCTCAAATAAATAATGAAACATGTTCAATTTGGTTTAAATAATGCAAAAACAAATTGTTGGAGAAAGTAAAAGTGCAATATGTGCCATGTAAAAAAGCTAACGTTTAAGGTCCTTGCTCAGAACATGAGAACATATGAAAGCTGGTGGTTCCTTTTAACATGAGTAAGAAGTTATAGGACGATTTCTCTCTATACCCTTTGTATTTCATTAACCTTTGACTATTGGATGTTCTTATAGGCACTTTAGTATTGCCAGTGTAACCATATAGCTTCCGTACCTCTCCTCGCTCCTCCCTGGGCTCGAACCAGGAACACAACGACAACAGCCATCCTCGAAGCAGCGTTACCCATGCAGAGCAAGGGGAACAACTACTAGAAGGCTCAGAGCGAGTGACGTTTGAAACGCTATTAGCGCGGGCTAACTAGCTAGCCATTTCACTTCGGTTACACCAGCCTCATCTCGGGAGTTGATAGGCTTGAAGTCATAAACAGCGCAATGCTTGACGCACAACGAAGAGCTGCTGGCAAAACGCACGGACGTGCTGTTTGAATTCATGTTTACGCGCCTGCTTCTGCCTACCATCGCTCAGTCGGATACTTAGATACTTGTATGTTTGTATGCTCAGTCAGATTATATGCAACGCAGGACACGCTAGATAAACTAGTAATATTATCAACCATGTGTAGTTAACTAGTGATTATGATTGATTGTTTTTTATAAGATAAGTTTAATGCTAGCTAGCAACTTACCTTGGCTTACTGCATTCGCGTAACAGGCAGTCTCCTTGTGGAGTGCAACGAGAGAGAGGCAGGTCGTTATTGCATTGGTAGTTAACAGTAAGGTTGCAAGATCGGATCCCCCGAGCTGACAAGGTGAAAATCTGTCGTTCTGCCCCTGAACAGGCAGTTAACCCACTGTTCCCAGGCCGTCATTGAAAATAAGAATGTGTTCTTACCTGACTTGCATAGTAAGATAAAGGTATAAAAAAAAATTTAAAAAACAGATTGAACATTTTAAATCGGCCCTAATTAATCGGCCATTCCGATTAATCGGTCGACCTCTAGTCATCCATCCCTGGGAGACAACTCCGTGTGGTTTATGCCTGGTGAAACCAGCATGCTAAAGCATGTTGCTGAGTATTTCAAATGAAAGCCTTAGTGTGATGTGTGATTTTGAAATAGGTAGCTACATAGAAACAGAAGTCTGGATACATACGTGTCATCTACAATGTACCACTACTGTAGACTATAATTATTATTTTAACAAGTCAAGTCAGTTAAGAACAAATTCTTCTTTACAATGACGGCCTACCCCGGCAACACTGGGCCAATTGTGCGCCACCCTATGGACCTCACAAGCACAGCCAGATGTGATACAGCATGGATTCAAACCAGGGACTGTAGTGATGCTTCTTACACTGAGATGCAGTGCCTTAAACCACAATATCATTTGTAATTGTAGAATTTAGCAGACATTCTAATCCAGAGCAATTTACAGTATGGAGTCATTTATCAAACAGTCTTATCAACAGAGACTTAGTAGTAAGCGCATAGATTTTTGTATCTGTCCCACGCGGGAATCAAACCCACAACCCTGGCGTCGCAAGCGCCATGCTCTACCAACTGAGCTTACAGGTGAACCACACCTCAGTCGCCGCATGACAACGACATCACATTACTGGGCCCTGTAAACTCATTATACAGTAAACGACTAACACAGAGCCCACAAAGACTGAGGCAGTGGAACCCTCTTCCTGCATTCCACTCCGTATTGAAAGAGCAACAGGAAGAGAATTGAAAGGCCCAGAGATAGAACGAGAGAGAAAGAGAGAGGAGGCAGTGGAACCCTCTTCCTGCATTCCACTCCGTATTGAAAGAGCAACAGGAAGAGAATTGAAAGGCCCAGAGATAGAACGAGAGAGAAAGAGAGAGGAGGCAGTGACAGAGAAAGAGAAGGAGAGACTTGGTTGCGACGCAGTTGTGGCTGGAGGGAACGGGAAAGGAAAGACTAGGAGCTGGAAGAGAAACGTCCCATTTCATTAGAAGAATGCCTGAGTCAGGGGAAGGGAGTGTGTGTGTGTGTGTGTGTGTGTGTGTGTGTGTGTGTGTGTGTGTGTGTGTGTGTGTGTGTGTGTGTGTGTGTGTGTGTGTGTGTGTGTGTGTGTGTGTGTGTTAGGGCCCAGTGAGTCAGTCACATAACAAGGAGAGGCCGTAAAAACAGAGGAGAGGAAGATGAGGGGAAGAGTGGAGGGGAGTAGGGGGGAGGTGGGGAGGTGGTGGGGAGGGGAGGAGGTGGGGAGGGGAGGTGAGGAGGGTTTTAGGTGGGGAGGGGAGGGGGGAGGGGGGAGGGGGGGAGGAGGGAAGAGGTAAAACAGCCACATATCACGACCATTGCATGTTCTTCAAATTATCTGCAGAATCATTGGTATTTATTAAAAGTACAGTCAACTCCAGTTCTGCTAAGGTATCCCCTCTAGAATCTAAAGATCAGGAGAAATCCTTCATAGTTTTATGATTCGAACAGAGGGTTGCCCTAAAAGCCCCCCGGAGACAACACGGCCATTCTTCCCTGAGCCATCTGTATTCCACTGAAGATCCATACTCATTTGATGATCCACATTTTTAAAACGGCTAGACAATCTCCCAACTATGACAACAACAAAAAAAATACAAGGTATAGACAATTTCCACATACACAGTCAATACCCAGACAACAGAACAGTTATTTAAATCAGAATTAAGGAAGGGGGGACTTGAACAGTAGCAGTTTATCTTAAACTGTTTTAAATCGTTAAGTTTTGGCACGACAAGCGGTTCACTGAAAGACTACAGTGTTGGAGAGACCGGTTGGAGAACAATCAGATATCACACAGCTTTAATAGTTCCCAGCATCCCCCTTCCCCCTGGCAAATAATGTGTTGGGATTCCCCTTGTTTTCAACACTGAAGTATCTATTAACTCAACTCTACAGTATCTGTGGCTCGCTGGGAACTGACACTAAACATTACAATATACCATACACACACACACACACACATTTATACATAGTTTGGCTTGTCAGGCAGCTGTGAGTGAGCTCAGAGTGCAGCTGTAAGCCTCTGGGTTTACAGAGAGTGGGAGGATATACACACACACACACACACACACACACAGGAAGTCCGTCCAATCAAGTCCAGGGGACACTTCCTCTTTATCTAGAGGAAACAGACCCGTTGTTTGTCCTTCGCCTCGCTGCTCGCCTTGGCCGCTCGGCCCAACGATTCTTGGTCTTTATCTAACTCTCCCTGTTTTTCTTAACACTAGAACCGCTGGGCCTCAAGGGACTTCAATTCTAGCTAATGAGGGACCTCCCTTCTAGCGAATGAGGGATTTCCCTTCTAGCTAATGAGGGACCTCCCTTCTAGCTAATGAGGGATCTCCCTTCTAGCTAATAAGGAACCTCCCTTCTAGCTAATGACAGACCTCCCTTCTAGCTAATGAGGAACATCCCTTCTAGCTAATGAGGAACATCCCTTCTAGCTAATGAGGAACCTCTCTTCGAGCTAATGAGGAACCTCCCTTCTAGCTAATAAGGGACCTCCCTTCTAGCTAATGAGGGACCTCCCTTCTAGCTAATGAGGGACCTCCCTTCTAGCTAATGAGGGACCTCCCTTCTAGCTAATGAGGAACCTCCCTTCTAGCTAATGACAGACCTCCCTTCTAGCTAATGAGGGACCTCCCTTCTAGCTAATGACAGACCTCCCTTCTAGCTAATGACAGACCTCCCTTCTAGCTAATGAGGAACATCCCTTCTAGCTAATGAGGGACCTCCCTTCTAGCTAATGACAGACCTCCCTTCTAGCTAATGAGGGATTTCCCTTCTAGCTAATGAGGGACCTCCCTTCTAGCTAATGAGGGACCTCCCGTCAAGCTAATGAGGAACCTCCCTTCTAGCTAATGAGGAACCTCCCTTCTAGCTAATAAGGGACCTCCTTCTAGCTAATGAGGAACCTCCCTTCTAGCTAATGAGGACCTCCCTTCTAGCTAATGAGGAACCTCCCTTCTAGCTAATGAGGAACCTCTCTTCGAGCTAATGAGGAACCTCCCTTCTAGCTAATGAGGGACCTACCTTCTAGCTAATAAGGAACATCCCTTCTAGCTAATGAGGAACCTCTCTTCGAGCTAATGAGGAACCTCCCTTCTAGCTAATAAGGGACCTCCCTTCTAGCTAATGAGGGACCTCCCTTCTAGCTAATGAGGAACCTCCCTTCTAGCTAATGAGGGACCTCCCTTCTAGCTAATGAGGGACCTCCCTTCTAGCTAATGAGGGACCTCCCTTCTAGCTAATGAGGGACCTCCCTTCTAGCTAATGAGGAACCTCCCTTCTAGCTAATGAGGAACCTCCCTTCTAGCTAATGAGGAACCTCCCTTCTAGCTAATGACGACCTCCCTTCTAGCTAATGAGGGATTTCCCTTCTAGCTAATGAGGGACCTCCCTTCTAGCTAATGAGGGACCTCCCGTCAAGCTAATGAGGAACCTCCCTTCTAGCTAATGAGGAACCTCCCTTCTAGCTAATGAGGGACCTCCCTTCTAGCTAATGAGGGACCTCCCTTCTAGCTAATGAGGGACCTCCCTTCTAGCTACAGTCATTCTGACTGCAACATTCTAACAGTGTAATTAAAACCTTTCACATGTAATCGCAAAAACGAAAAACATTGTGTTGCGTTTATGAAGGCCTTCGATAGCATTAGAATACGATTTATGTATTTATTTATTTATTCCAAATAACACGATAGTATTTTCCTCTTGTTATTCTTCATCGTTGTGGGACTACACCGGCTGTGCATGTGACTTTTTTGGGGGGAGGTAGCACCCATCTCTTCTTCATGGTACCAGCCAGGCTTGCTTTCTGTGCAAGCAACTTGTGAAGTGAATATTGAAGAGGAGGAAATTGTCCACGGGGACATTTCGCACCTTGCCGACGTAAGGATTCCACAAGCCTCGTCGTCACATTCTCCGACGCTCGTTCACCTGCTGCCCGATGTGGATCTTTTCCCACATATGAGAAGCCGTTTATCATGAACAATTGCGCACCCCTCACTGTGTAGCCTATTCCCAGTAGGTCAGAGTAGCCTGATAGAGTAGCCTCCACCTTCCGGAGACACCTGAAACCCCACCTCTTCAAGGAATACCTAGGATAGGGTAAGTAAGGGTAAGTAATCCTTCTCACCCCCCTTCTCCCCCAACAAGATTTAGATGCAAGTGGCTGTTCCACTGGTTGTCATAAGGTGTTTGCACCAATTTGTAAGTCGCTCTGGATAAGAGCGTCTGCTAAATGACTTAAATGTAAATGTAAATGTAATAAAGGCTGCTTGGATTCTGTGGACAGATACCTCACTGTGTAGCCTATTCCCAGTAGGTCAGAGTAGCCTGATAAAGGCTGTTTGGATTCTGTGGACAGATACCTCACTGTGTAGCCTATTCCCAGTAGGTCAGAGTAGCCTGATAAAGGCTGCTTGGATTCTGTGGACAGATACCTCACTGTGTAGCCTATTCCCAGTAGGTCAGAGTAGCCTGATAAAGGCTGCTTGGATTCTGTGGACAGATACCTCACTGTGTAGCCTATTCCCAGTAGGTCAGAGTAGCCTGATAAAGGCTGCTTGGATTCTGTGGACAGATACCTCACTGTGTAGCCTATTCCCAGTAGGTCAGAGTAGCCTGATAAAGGCTGCTTGGATTCTGTGGACAGATACCTCACTGTGTAGCCTATTCCCAGTAGGTCAGAGTAGCCTGATAAAGGATGCTTGGATTCTGTGGACAGATACCTCACTGTGTAGCCTATTCCCAGTAGGTCAGAGTAGCCTGATAAAGGCTGCTTGGATTCTGTGGACAGATACCTCACTGTGTAGCCTATTCCCAGTAGGTCAGAGTAGCCTGATAAAGGCTGTTTGGATTCTGTGGACAGATACCTCACTGTGTAGCCTATTCCCAGTAGGTCAGAGTAGCCTGATAAAGGCTGCTCGGATTCTGTGGACAGATATAGGATACATACCATTTTGAGATTATAATGTAATAATATGTCCTACATTCACAATTGGTGATTTACGTAATTGTGCATCGTTTGATACTCCTCATTGATCAACTCACCCATTCTCCCTCTTCCTACACGACCATACTTTACTTAAGTGTATTTCATCTGTTGCTGTGAAGGGCGACAGGGTAGCCTAGTGGTTAGAGTGGAGGGCCGGCAGGTAGCCGAGTGGTTAGAGTGGAGGGTCGGCAGGTAGCCTAGTGGTTAGAGTGGAGGGTCGGCAGGTAGCCTAGTGGTTAGAGTAGAGGGGTGGCAGGGTAGCCTAGTGGTTAGAGTAGAGGGGTGGCAGGGTAGCCTAGTGGTTAGAGTGGAGGGGTGGCAGGGTAGCCTAGTGGTTAGAGTGGAGGGGTGGCAGGGTAGCCTAGTGGTTAGAGTGGAGGGGCGGCAGGGTAGCCTAGTGGTTAGAGTAGAGGGGTGGCAGGGTAGCCTAGTGGTTAGAGTAGAGGGGTGGCAGGGTAGCCTAGTGGTTAGAGTAGAGGGGCGGCAGGGTAGCCTAGTGGTTAGAGTAGAGGGGTGGCAGGGTAGCCTAGTGGTTAGAGTAGAGGTGTGGCAGGGTAGCCTAGTGGTTAGAGTAGAGGGGTGGCAGGGTAGCCTAGTGGTTAGAGTGGAGGGCCGGCAGGTAGACTAGTGGTTAGAGTAGAGGGGCGGCAGGGTAGCCTAGTGGTTAGAGTGGAGGGTCGGCGGGTAGCCTAGTGGTTAGAGTGGAGGGGTGGCAGGGTAGCCTAGTGGTTAGAGTGGAGGGGCGGCAGGGTAGCCTAGTGGTTAGAGTAGAGGGGTGGCAGGGTAGCCTAGTGGTTAGAGTAGAGGGGTGGCAGGGTAGCCTAGTGGTTAGAGTAGAGGGGCGGCAGGGTAGCCTAGTGGTTAAGAGTAGAGGGGTGGCAGGGTAGCCTAGTGGTTAGAGTAGAGGGGTGGCAGGGTAGCCTAGTGGTTAGAGTAGAGGGGTGGCAGGGTAGCCTAGTGGTTAGAGTGGAGGGCCGGCAGGTAGACTAGTGGTTAGAGTAGAGGGGCGGCAGGGTAGCCTAGTGGTTAGAGTGGAGGGTCGGCGGGTAGCCTAGTGGTTAGAGTGGAGGGTCGGCGGGTAGCCTAGTGGTTAGAGTGGAGGGTCGGCAGGTAGCCTAGTGGTTAGAGTAGAGGGGTGGCAGGGTAGCCTAGTGGTTAGAGTGGAGGGCCGGCAGGTAGCCTAGTGGTTAGAGTGGAGGGTCGGCAGGTAGCCTAGTGGTTAGAGTGGAGGGGCGGCAGGTAGCCTAGTGGTTAGAGTGGAGGGGCGGCAGGGTAGCCTAGTGGTTAGAATGTTGGACTAGTAACCGTAAAGGTTACAAGATTGAATCCCCCAAATCTATCGTTTGGCCCCTGAACAAGCAGTTAACCCACTGTTTCCTAGGCTGTCTTCGAAAATAGGAATTTGTTCTTAACTGACTTGCCTAGTTAAATAAAGGTACTAAATATGTGTGAAATTAGTTTTAGGCTTCAGTCAAGTCAATCCCTGCACCCAGGGCTTAGTCAGAGTCAGTCAATGCCCAGAGAGAGCAGGTTAAAGGTGGACACGGGAGTGAAAATTAATTCCTGTCTCGTCTTGTACTTGTCCTGATCCCGCAACAGTTCTATAGCTCCGGAACATTCCTGTCCCTTCCCGAGAAAAATCTCTCCCCTCCCGACCCATGTTCATTTTTTGAGCACAGAAATATTTTGGATTTTGTGTTTGTTTTTTTGGGTGAGTATTGAAAATGATTTCAGTAATGGAATATGCGACTGCGGTATGTGGTTGTCTTACCTATTTTAGTTAAATGCTCTGACTGTAGGCCTAAATCTCTCTGGATGAGAGTGTATTCTATATGACCTATATGACCTGTAAATGGATTAAGACTGGAGGATGAGAACAGAAACCCCGGCAGCACAGTCTACTCAGCACAGCATAAATCTGTAGCTTTCAGCTGAACACAGTATAAATCTGTAGCTTTCAGCTGAACACAGTATAAATCTGTAGCCTACAGCTGAACACAGTATAAATCTGTAGCTTTCAGCTGAACACAGTATAAATCTGTAGCCTACAGCTGAACACAGTATAAATCTGTAGCCTACAGCTGAACACAGTATAAATCTGTAGCTTTCAGCTGAACACAGTATAAATCTGTAGCCTACAGCTGAACACAGTATAAATCTGTAGCTTTCAGCTGAACACAGTATAAATCTGTAGCTTTCAGCTGAACACAGTATAAATCTGTAGCTTTCAGCTGAACACAGTATAAATCTGTAGCTTTCAGCTGAACACAGCATAAATCTGTAGCTTTCAGCTGAACACAGTATAAATCTGTAGCTTTCAGCTGAACACAGTATAAATCTGTAGCTTTCAGCTGAACACAGTATAAATCTGTAGCTTTCAGCTGAACACAGTATAAATCTGTAGCTTTCAGCTGAACACAGTATAAATCTGTAGCTTTCAGCTGAACACAGTATAAATCTGTAGCCTACAGCTGAACACAGTATAAATCTGTAGCTTTCAGCTGAACACAGTATAAATCTGAACACATACGAACAACACATGAACATTTACAACAACAACAAACCCAGTACTGCATAAATCAATCTATTATTATTCCATTCTTGGCCTCAGATGGCTCGGATTTAGTTAAATACGTGAACAATTGGGTTGGTGGCCTACAGTATTTGATTAAATGCAGCATTTAGGTTTTACAAGCCAACACTCCTTTCTTGTCAAAGACAACTCCATCCAATTTAGCAAAAACATCTCTCTTTCCTTAGCTCTAATGTTAATGTGAGTGACAGGTCCTTGGCTGGAACAAGACGTTGCAAATGCTTTTGAAGGCTTCATCACTTAGCCTGGTGACAGGTTGGCATCTGACTCTGAGGTAGCCTGGTGACAGGTTGGCATCTGACTCTGTGGTAGCCTGGTGACAGGTTGGCATCTGACTCTGAGGTAGCCTGGTGACAGGTTGGCATCTGACTCTGAGGTAGCCTGGTGACAGGTTGGCATCTGACTCTGAGGTAGCCTGGTGATATAGGTTGGCATCTGACTCTGAGGTAGCCTGGTGATATAGGTTGGCATCTGACTCTGAGGTAGCCTGGTGACAGGTTGGCATCTGGCTCTGAGGTAGCCTGGTGATATAGGTTGGCATCTGGCTCTGAGGTAGCCTGGTGACAGGTTGGCATCTGACTCTGAGGTAGCCTGGTGGTATAGGTTGGCATCTGACTCTGTGGTAGCCTGGTGATATAGGTTGGCATCTGGCTCTGAGGTAGCCTGGTGACAGGTTGGCATCTGACTCTGAGGTAGCCTGGTGACAGGTTGGCATCTGACTCTGAGGTAGCCTGGTGACAGGTTGGCATCTGACTCTGAGGTAGCCTGGTGACAGGTTGGCATCTGACTCTGAGGTAGCCTGGTGACAGGTTGGCATCTGACTCTGAGGTAGCCTGGTGACAGGTTGGCATCTGACTCTGAGGTAGCCTGGTGACAGGTTGGCATCTGGCTCTGAGGTAGGTAGCCTGGTGCTTGGTCACATACGCGTGTTTAACAGATGTTATTGATCACATACATGTGTTTAACAGATGTTATTGATCACATACACATGTTTAACAGATGTTATTGGTCACATACATGTGTTTAACAGATGTTATTGATCACATACGCGTGTTTAACAGATGTTATTGCGGGTGCAGCAATAGTTTTGTGTTTCTAGCTCCAACAGTGATCTAACAAGTAATTACAATAGGCTGAGTGTTATTCTTAGAACTATGAAAGCATTTTTACCATAACGTGACGTGACCTTCAGCAAGACTACACAATCCCACATACAGCGAGAACCATTTGGAAGATATTCAGAAAGCAGGTGGAATTCAAATGCATGTCGGTGTAAACCAGAGAAACATATACCAAAGAGTTTTTTTTTCTTTTTACAAAAACCAGAGGAAAAAAAGCACACACACCTCTCCTCTTACCTCGAACCGTGGAAATGGTTTTGTCTGACACACTAAAAAAGTGTCATTTTCACAGTGTATCTCAATAACAAAGATACTGAACCCATTGCAGAGTTACTCAGGTACTGAACCCATTATAGAGTTACTCAGGTACTGAACCCATTACAGGGTTACTCAGGTGCTGAACCCATTACAGGGTTACTCAGGTGCTGAACCCATTACAGGGCTACTCAGTTACTGAACCCATTATAGAGTTACTCAGGTACTGAACCCATTACAGGGTTACTCAGGTACTGAACCCATTACAGGGTTACTCAGGTACTGAACCCATTACAGAGTTACTCAGGTGCTGAACCCATTACAGGGCTACTCAGTTACTGAACCCATTACAGGGTTACTCAGGTACTGAACCCATTACAGAGTTACTCAGGTGCTGAACCCATTACAGGGCTACTCAGTTACTGAACCCATTCAGGGCTACTCAGGTACTGAACCCATTACAGAGATACTCAGGTACTGAACCCATTACAGGGCTACTCAGTTACTGAACCCATTATAGGGTTACTCAGGTACTGAACCCATTACAGGGTTACTCAGGTACTGAACCCATTACAGAGTTACTCAGGTGCTGAACCCATTACAGGGCTACTCAGTTACTGAACCCATTACAGGGTTACTCAGGTACTGAACCCATTACAGAGTTACTCAGGTGCTGAACCCATTACAGGGCTACTCAGTTACTGAACCCATTCAGGGCTACTCAGGTACTGAACCCATTACAGAGATACTCAGGTACTGAACCCATTACAGGGTTACTCAGGTACTGAACCCATTACAGGGTTACTCAGGTACTGAACCCATTACAGGGCTACTCAGGTACTGAACCCATTACAGAGATACTCAGGAACTGAACCCATTACAGGGTTACTCAGGTACTGAACCCATTACAGGGTTACTCAGGTACTGAACCCATTACAGGGCTACTCAGGCACTGAACCCATTACAGGGTTACTCAGGTACTGAACCCATTATAGAGTTACTCTGGTACTGAACCCATTACAGGGCTACTCAGGTACTGAACCCATTACAGGGCTACTCAGGTACTGAACCCATTACAGGGCTACTCAGGTACTGAACCCATTACAGAGTTACTCAGGTGCTGAACCCATTACAGGGCTACTCAGTTACTGAACCCATTCAGGGCTACTCAGGTACTGAACCCATTACAGAGATACTCAGGTACTGAACCCATTACAGGGTTACTCAGGTACTGAACCCATTACAGGGTTACTCAGGTACTGAACCCATTACAGGGCTACTCAGGTACTGAACCCATTACAGAGATACTCAGGTACTGAACCCATTACAGGGTTACTCAGGTACTGAACCCATTACAGGGTTACTCAGGTACTGAACCCATTACAGGGCTACTCAGGCACTGAACCCATTACAGGGTTACTCAGGTACTGAACCCATTATAGAGTTACTCTGGTACTGAACCCATTACAGGGCTACTCAGGTACTGAACCCATTACAGGGCTACTCAGGTACTGAACCCATTACAGGGCTACTCAGGTACTGAACCGATTACAGGGCTACTTAGGTACTGAACCCATTACAGGGTTACTGAGGTACTGAACCCATTACAGGGCTACTGAGGTACTGAACCCATTATAGAGTTACTGAGGTACTGAACCCATTACAGGGTTACTGAGGTACTGAACCCATTACAGGGTTACTGAGGTACTGAACCCATTACAGGGCTGCTCAGGTACTGAACCCATTACAGGGCTACTCAGGTATTGAACCCATTACAGGGCTACTCAGGTACTGAACCCATTACAGGGTTACTCAGGTACTGAACCCATTATAGAGTTACTCAGGTACTGAACCCATTATAGAGTTACTCAGGTACTGAACCCATTACAGGGCTACTCAGGTACTGAACCCATTACAGGGTTACTCAGGTACTGAACCCATTATAGAGTTACTCAGGTACTGAACCCATTACAGGGCTACTCAGGTACTGAACCCATTACAGGGTTACTCAGGTACTGAACCCATTATAGAGTTACTGAGGTACTGAACCCATTACAGGGTTACTGAGGTACTGAACCCATTACAGGGCTACTCAGGTACTGAACCCATTATAGAGTTACTGAGGTACTGAACCCATTACAGGGTTACTGAGGTACTGAACCCATTACAGGGCTACTCAGGTACTGAACCCATTACAGGGCTACTCCGGTACTGAACCCATTACAGGGCTACTGAGGTACTGAACCCATTACAGGGCTACTGAGGTACTGAACCCATTACAGGGCTACTGAGGTACTGAACCCATTACAGGGTTACTGAGGTACTGAACCCATTATAGAGTTACTGAGGTACTGAACCCATTACAGGGCTACTCAGGTACTGAACCCATTACAGGGTGACTGAGGTACTGAACCCATTATAGAGTTACTGAGGTACTGAACCCATTACATCACACACATTAAATGAAGAGTCCTCCAGCGATAGAAAAAAGCCATTTTTGGCCAATAGATAGATACTCCATTTAGTTCCTGGCTCTCAGCGGACAAGTGTGTGTAAGTGAGTGTGTGTGTGTGTGTGCGCGTGTGTGCGCGCGTGCGTGCGTGCGTGCTTGTGTGTGTGTGTGTGTGTGTAGACCGCATCCTGGTGAATGGTGCCGGAGGGAGGAGCAGAGTGGGGCTGATAGGATACGAGAACACAGAGCGCACTGACCTACTGGGCCTGACTGCCTGTCTGTCTGATTCACTGCTTGTCTGTCTGTCTGCTTCACTGCTTGTCTGCCAGTCTGTCTTCCTGATTTTGGTCCTTCTGTAGCTCAGTTGGTAGAGCATGGCGCTTGTAACGCCAGGGTAGTGGGTTCGATTCCCGGGACCACCCATACGTAGAATGTATGCACACATGACTGTAAGTTGCTTTGGATAAAAGTGTCTGCTAAATGGCATATATTATTATTATATTATATTATTATTATATTATATTATATTATTATATTATTATTATTATATATTATTTACTGTCTGTCTGTCTGTCTGTCTGTCTGTCTGTCTGTCTGTCTGCCTGCCTGATTTACTGCTTGTCTGTCTGTCTTCCTACCTGTTTGTCTACCTGCTTTACTAAATGCCTGGCTGCCTAAACCAGTTGATACAGATGCATACCTGGGTGGATAAGGGAATGGGGAAGAAAGAGAGAGAGATGAGAAAATGTCAAATTGGCTTTTTACCAAATTACCGTACAACAGACCATGTATTCACCCTGCACACCCTAATTGACAACCAAACAAACCAAAACAAAGGCAAAGTCTTCTCATGCTTTGTTGATTTCAAAAAAGCCTTTGACTCAATTTGGCATGAGGGTCTGTTATACAAATTGATGGAAAGTGGTGTTGGGGGTAAAACATACAACATTATAAAATCTATGTACACAAACAACAAGTGTGCGGTTAAAATTGGCAAAAAAACACACACATTTCTTCACACAGGGTCGTGGGGTGAGACAGAGATACAGCTTAAGCCCAACCCTCTTCAACATATATATCAACGAATTGGCGCGGGCACTAGAAAAGTCTGCAGCACCCGGCCTCACCCTACTAGAATCCGAAGTCAAATGTCTACTGTTTGCTGATGATCTGGTGCTTCTGTCACCAACCAAGGAGGGCCTACAGCAGCACCTAGATCTTCTGCACAGACTCTGTCAGACCTGGGCCCTGACAGTAAATCTGTTTGTAGGTGACCAAATACTTATTTTCCACCATAATTTGCAAATAAATTCATTAAAAATCCTACAACGTGATTTTCTGGATTTTTTCCCCTCATTTTGTGTCATAGTTGAAGTGTACCTATGATGAAAATTACAGGACTCTCATCTTTTTAAGTGGGAGGACTTGCACAACTGACTAAATACTTTTTTGCCCCACTGTACCTTGGCCTAAACATCAGCGCCACAGGTAACTTCCACAAAGCTGTGAACGATCTGAGAGACAAGGCAAGAAGGGGCTTCTATGCCATCAAAATAAACATAAAATTCAACATACCAATTAGGATCTGGCTAAAAATACTTGAATCAGTCATAGAGCTCATTGCTCTTTATGGTTGTGAGGTCTGGGGTCCGCTCACCAACAAAGAATTCCCAAAATGGGACAAACACCAAATTGAGACTCTGCATGCAGATTTCTGCTACAATATCCTCCGTGTACAACGTAGAACACCAAATAATGCATGCAGAGCAGAATTAGGCCGATACCCACTAATTATCAAAATCCAGAAAAGAGCTGTTAAATTCTACAACCACCTAAAAGGAATCGATTCCTAAAGCTTCCACAACAAAGCCATCAACTACAAAGAGATTAACCTGGAGAAGAGTCCCCTAAGCAAGCTGGTCCTGGGGCTCTGCTCACAAACGCAAACAGACCCCACAGAGACCCAGGACAGCAACACAATTAGACCCAACCAAATCATGAGAAAACAAAAAGATAATTACTTGAAACACATTGCAAAGAATTAACAAAAAAACAGCAAACTAGAATGCTATTCGGCCCTAAACAGAAAGTACAAAGTGGCAGAATACCTGACCACTGTGACTGACAGAAAATTAAGGAAATGACTATGTACAGACTCAGTGAGCATAGCCTTACTATTAAGAATGGTCGCCATAGGCAGACCTGACTCTCAAGAGAATACAGACTATGTGCTCACTGCCCACAAAATGAGTTGGAAACTGAGCTGCACAACCTCGTACCAAATGTATGACCATATTAGAGACACATAGAGGGAGGGAAAGAGAGAGCAGAGAGGGAAAGAGAGAGCAGAGAGGGAAAGAGAGAGCAGAGAGGGAAAGAGAGAGCAGAGAGGGAAAGAGAGAGCAGAGAGAGAAAGAGAGAGCAGAGAGAGAGCAGAGAGGGAAAGAGAGAGCAGAGAGGGAAAGAGAGAGCAGAAAGGGAAAGAGAGCAGAGAGGGAAAGAGAGAGCAGAGAGGGAAAGAGAGAGCAGAGAGGGAAAGAGAGATCAGAGAGGGAAAGAGAGAGCAGAGAGGGAAAGAGAGAGCAGAGTCAGAAATGAGAGTGGAGAGAGGGAAAGAGAGAGCAGAGAGGGAAAGAGAGAGCAGAGAGGGAAAGAGAGAGCAGAGAGGGAAAGAGAGAGCAGAGAGGGAAAGAGAGAGCAGAGAGGGAAAGAGAGAGCAGAGAGGGAAAGAGAGAGCAGAGAGGGAAAGAGAGCAGAGAGGGAAAGAGAGAGCAGAGAGGGAAAGAGAGAGCAGAGTCAGAAATGAGAGTGGAGAGAGGGAAAGAGAGAGCAGAGAGGGAAAGAGAGCAGAGAGGGAAAGAGAGAGCAGAGAGGGAAATGAGAGAGGAGAGAGGGAAAGAGAGCAGAGAGGGAAAGAGAGCAGAGAGGGAAAGAGAGAGCAGAGAGGGAAAGAGAGCAGAGAGGGAAAGAGAGAGCAGAGAGGGAAAGAGAGAGCAGAGAGGGAAAGAGAGAGCAGAGAGGGAAAGAGAGAGGCTCTGAATCCCACCATATGGAACCATCTGCAGATTGATTCATTTAATCTCTTTAATGAGTGACATTTAGGCAGCGGAGCACACTGTCATCCCCTAAATGCAGCAGGGCCACTGTCATCCCCTAAATGCAGCAGGGCCACTGTCATCCCCTAAATGCAGCAGGGCCACTGTCATCCCCTAAATGCAGCAGGGCCACTGTCATCCCCTAAATGCAGCAGGGCCACTGTCATCCCCTAAATGCAGCAGGGCCACTGTCATCCCCTAAATGCAGCAGGGCCACTGTCATCCCCTAAATGCAGCAGGGCCACTGTCATCCCCTAAATGCAGCAGGGCCACTGTCATCCCCTAAATGCAGCAGGGCCACTGTCATCCCCTAAATGCAGCAGGGCCACTGTCATCCCCTAAATGCAGCAGGGCCACTGTCATCCCCTAAATGCAGCAGGGCCACTGTCATCCCCTAAATGCAGCAGGGCCACTGTCATCCCCTAAATGCAGCAGGGCCACTGTCATCCCCTAAATGCAGCAGGGCCAGGGACTAGGAGGCTCACACCTTAATATCTTCTATCCAGACCTGGATTGGTCTAGATTGGGTGGGGACAGAGAATACACATCGGCACAGCCCTTTTCCTTGACTCTTTCTGGCTATGTGTGTGTGTGTGTGTGTGTGCATGTTATTAGGCAAGTATAATGATTGTTTTGTGAGTTATGTAAACAATGTAGTTCCATCGCTTGCCACAGGGTGTTGAACGATAGGCTATTATTACATTGTTATTAATTGTTATTAATGTGTTGTTAAAGAGATACTTCAGGAGTCAGATGAACTGGTGGATACCATCTCTGCATCCAGTATGAAGGAAGTTATACGTCCGTTTCGCAAGCCAATTGCTAACTAGCATTAGTGCAATGACTGGAAGTCTTTCGGTATCTGCTAGCACGCTAGTCATTATGCTAACGCCAGTTAGCAATTGCGCTAGCGCTAGTTAGCAACTTCCCTTCAAACTGCACACAGAGACATACAAATGGTATTCATGAGATCATTTGACTAAGAAGAAGATCCCTTTAACTGGCTGCGTTGTGTGGTTTTGGATATTGTTTGGGTTAGCCTACAATGGACTAATGCAGCTGTCCACTATTGTTATAGTTTAGTCAAGTAAGACTGATTTTATACTGCGGTATGCACACTTGATTAAACAACACAATGTCTCTTCAATAATTTCAGTAAGTATGTAAAAGGCTCTCTCTCCTGTGGACATAACTTCTAGATCCGGGCAAAACACAATTTCCCATGTGAATAAGCGGGTGTACAGTGTGTGTGTGTGTGTGTGTGTGTGTGTGTGTGTGTGTGTGTGTGTGTGTGTGTGTGTGTGTGTGTGTGTGTGTGTGTGTGTGTGTGTGTGTGTGTGTGTGTGTGTGTGTGTGTGTGTGTGTGTGTGTGTGTGTTGGCAGCTGTTCTACCATCAACACACTACTATATTTCCTTTCTTTGACAAGGCAAATAAAATAAAAACTTCCCACCCGGTCGCAACACATACAGGGAACAATGTGCAATGTGTGTAAGTGTGAATATTTCTCTCCCCTTTCAAACCATTTAGCTCCCAGATATTAGAGACAGGGTTAGTAGCCCTGATTTGGGAAGAAAATAAAGAGAGAAAAAGAGGGAGAAAGGGAGGGAGAGAGGGAGAAAGGGAGGGAGAGAGGGAGAAAGGGAGGGAGAGAGGGAGAAAGGGAGGGAGAGAGACAGAGAGAGAGATGCACTCTGCCCACAAAATGAGGTGGAAACTGAGCTGCAATTCCTAACCTCCTGCCAAATGTATGACCATATTAGAGCCACATATTTCCCTCAGATTACACAGATCCACAAAGAATTTGAAAACAAACCCAATGTTGATAAACTCCCATATCTACTGGGTGAAATTCCACAGTGTGCCATCACAGCAGCAAGATGTGTGACCTGTTGCCGCAAGAAAAGGTCAACCAGTGAAAAACAAGCACCATTTTAAATACAACCCATATTTATGTTTATGTTTACTGTTAATTTGTATTGTTTATTTCACTTTGTTTGTTATCTATTTCACTTGAGAGAGAGAGAGGAACAGAGAGAGAGAGAGAGAGCAACAGAGAGATAGAGGGAGACAGGGAGAGAGAGAGGGAGACAGGGAGAGAGAGAGGGAGACAGAGAGATAGAGGGAGACAGGGAGAGAGAGACAGGGAGAGAGAGAGGGAGACAGGGAGAGAGAGGGAGAGAAAGAGAGCAACAGAGAGATAAAGGGAGACAGGGAGAGAGAGAGGGAGACAGGGAGAGAGAGAGAGCAACAGAGAGATAGAGGGAGACAGGGAGAGAGAGACAGGGAGAGAGAGAGGGAGACAGGGAGAGAGAGGGAGAGAAAGAGAGCAACAGAGAGATAGAGGGAGACAGGGAGAGAGAGAGGGAGAGAGAGACGGAGATAAGCAACATGTAGGTCTGTACATGATGTTAGCCCAACACAATAATCATGAAAGGGGAGGACGCAGTCACTCAGTCACTCAGAGCCAGTGAGCCAGTCAGCCAGAGCCAGTCAGCCAGAGCCAGTCACTCAGTCAGCCAGAGCCAGTCAGCCAGAGCCAGTCACTCAGTCAGCCAGAGCCAGTCAGCCAGAGCCAGTCACTCAGTCAGCCAGAGCCAGTCAGCCAGCCAGAGCCAGTCAGCCAGAGCCAGTCAGCCAGAGCCAGTCAGCCAGAGCCAGTCACTCAGTCAGCCAGAGCCAGTCAGCCAGAGCCAGTCAGCCAGAGCCAGTGAGAGGTAGAATACGTGTTTGTCTTCCATCTTGTTGGGTTCTTACCCTGCAGTGTGGAGCACTAAACTTGTAGAAATAGAATGACTAGAACAGGTGGTATTTCTATGGTATTTCTATACAACAAGTGCAGGCAGCAGCAAACCTCTTTATACAGAGCAACAATGGAATGGGACAATTCAGCGCCCCAGGCCAGTAGCTAATCTATGACCAGGCAGCTTCCATGTTTTGAAACCCTATACTCACTGGCTTGTGCAGTATAATAAATAGAGAGATATAATGGTGTGTGGTTATATGCATTGTTTATAGGGATCATTTGAAAGGGGAAATGAAAAAATACCTGACATTCATGTGTGCATTGTCATCAGGGACAGTCATCTTCAAAATAACCGTTCTTCGATGCCATTTAAAAAAAAAATGTTTGTATTTTCTTTAACTAGACAAGTCAGTTAATAACAAATTCTTATTTACAATGACGGCCTACCCTGGTCAAACCCGGGCGATGCTGCAAGCATCATGACTATCATCAATGATCAATATAGAGGTTTGAAACCTCTCTACTATCATACTGTCCTCCAGCTAATATCTAATGGAAAGGTGGACTCCCACATGGTTCCATTATGTGATTAATGTTAACTGTCAGTAAACTTCTGCCCTAGAGCCAAGGTGCATCCAATTGAGACAGCTCGAGACGTTCCCATCTGGTGACCCCGCACGGCGTGGGAGACAAACCTCCGTTATGACGGGACCCCTGGGCAGCGAGCGTTCCCCGCTGTCACTTCGAGTGGGAAAGATGTCAGCTTGAAGACTGACTGAGTTGACTGACATACATCCACTTTTTGACTTTCAACTCTCTCCAATTTCGGCAGTCTGCTCTCTCTCTCTCTCTCTCTCTCTCTCTCTCTCTCTCTCTCTCTCTCTCTCTCTCGCCACAGAGAGGCAAGCTAACTGGTAAATGCAGTTTGTCAACGGTGTTTATAATACCAGAGATTAAATGTAAATGCTTCTTGCAAGATACATGTTAGCATCATACATGCAATGAACATTCCACATGAATGTAGCCTATCGTTAGTTTATTCAACAGTGTGGAAGTAGGCTATACATTGTGTTTAATATAATGCACCCCTGACAACAGGCTATATATATCTTGAAAAATGCTGCAATGCATTGGCTAAAACAACATCGATAATTAAAAGTTCAACAGGCTTTATACTCCCAAACCGAATGACTTCCACTAATCTTAGTTGATAAACAGTCTTGGACGATGTTCGACAGAACAAAATGGGATATATTTCTGAAAACGAACGTACAAAGATTTCCTCTACCCAATACTGACAATCCATTGAATAGAAACTCTCACGTATTAAAATCATTGAATAAATATTGTGTTGTGTAATCAAGTGTGCATTACCCACGGTGCATTACCCACGGTATAAAATCAGTCTTACTTGAGTAAACTATAACAATAGTGGACAGCTGCATTAGTCCATTGTAGGCTAACCCAAACAATATCCAAAACAAAATATCGTACTCAACAGTCAGTGCACACAACACAGTCAGTTAACAACACATGAATAACAATGTAATAATTGTCTTCATGTTTCAACGTTATAGTAATATAATAGTAATATATGCCATTTAGCTGACGCTTTTATCCAAAGCGACTTACAGTCATGTGTGCATACATTCTACGTATGGGTGGTAGCCAACCATTCAACAGAAACTCCGTGGCAAACTTAGAAGCGAGGTAACAACATTTTTACATAACAGATTTTCCCATCATTTGTTTTCTCCGTCACGTTTTTCCCATAATCGATTTATAACACATTCGGAGTTGGTTCAAATTGAATACAGCTCATAGGCTAACAACTAAAGACTAACGCGACTTGCTAGGTAGGTAACATTGACTCTTCTTACCTCAAAACTGCAGGTTTGTCCAGAACCTCAGCGCCAGCTCTATGGTGTTCTCTCCACAAAATATGTCAGAATATAGATGTAAATCAGTGCAGGGAAAACAATATAAAGATTGAAAGAAACAGCCAGATTGGAGATGTGTGCCCGAGGAAAGAACAACAAAGCCTTTAGACTTCAGTCTTCAGCCAATAAATTAGCCGCGGATAACTATAGCACCAATTTAGTCACGCAGTCTTGTAGCGGAGTAAAAGAGCTCCGTAGACAAACAGTTTTGTTCGGAACTCCCAGACCATACCGCACGTTGTAAAGCACCGATCCGTCCAGGCGGTGGTTCAGCCCCCAGGGGCGGGCACTCAGCCTAGTTGGCCACGCCTCCTCCTAACTCATTTACTCTTTTGAATTAGATGGTGAACACGGTGATCAATATAATAATAACATTGCACAGATGAAAGGACCGTAAGAACGTGTATTGAATTAATTAAATGCAGTTTAATTATCAAAAAAAAAAAATGCCAAAGAAAACGCACCTCCCCCCCATAAACACAAGAAGAAAAAAAATATTTAGTGGGTGGAGAGAGCACGAGGCTGGGGGGACAAGTGTTTTTTTGGAGCCCCTCGTGTCACTGAATCTACTACAGATGGGAGAGCAAGATAAGTGGGTCTTGAGACTTGTCTCAGAAGGTCGTGACACTGACATTCCCTGTGGCATGTATCTGTGATAGATATCCCCAAACGCGTTGTTTTATGTTTTATAGTGTGTATGTATTATTCTCTACTAGCCCAAACCAAACAAGAACATTTGAATACAGACTGAAATTGTCAGGGTTTTGAGTTAAATTAGAAGAGAGAGAGAGAGAGAGAGAGAGAGAGAGAGAGAGAGAGAGAGAGTGTGTGTGTGTGTGTGTGTGTGTGTGTGTGTGTGTGTGTGTGTGTGTGTGTGTGTGTGTGTGTGTGTGTGTGTGTGTGTGTGTGTGTGTGTGTGTGTTTGTGTGTTTTTTTCCTGCTGTATGCGTGTCTGTGCATGTGTGTATACAGATGTAGTATATTAATTTGATCACTCTTTCGTTGATGAGAATGTTCATGCAAAGCAGGAATTGCAAACTTGTAGTCTATTCAAGGTTTAAAAAGGCGTGTAAAGTTTGTCATTTCCACTTGAACATTTCAGACGTGATTTGCCCAATCGTAAAATGTATCAACCCCTACAAAAACTGTCCATTAATTATAAACCACATGATAATTCACTTATCCCACTGCTACAGGATTATTTTTCCTTCTGTATTAAACCGGATCAAATTAAAAGCCGACATCTGTAGGCGCCTGAGCAATGGATCAAACAGGGCAGCCGCAGAGCCACTTTCAAAATAAGGCTGAAAAAGTATGTTTTTTTACACACCCACATTTTTTTTTGTTGACCCGAAAATGATCATGATCACAACTGTGTGTGAGCGTGTGTAGGGCGTATTAGCAGCTGTCTGGTGTTTAAAACACAGGGCACGGAGAGGACAGAGGTCCTTTAACGAGAAGACCCTCCTCCCCCCAGTCTTACACACACAAAAAAGGGTCCAATGAGGTATTTATCTCAAAGTTCACTATGTGTGTCTGTTGGCTTTCCTCCAATCAGCAGCATAGGAACCATGGTCAGTGGACTGTTTCAGCCAATCAGTGACTGATCACATTAATCCTGAGAGGAAACACAGCAGTGTGTAAAGTTTTGTCCTGAATTTCACTATATTCCCTGTGTACTGTATGTAGTGCACTCGTTTTGTCCAGAGTCCTTCTCTAAAGCAGTGCATTATATAGGGAATCGGATGCAATTAGGGCTGCTGCCTCCATGGTTCCTTAGATGTATAGCCCTGTTCATTAGAGGTGTAAACAATAGAGGTGTCAACTCCGTGTTTACTCAGTCACAGCCAGTGACCACGCTGTCAATAACAGGCAGGGCCATTCTTTAATTTGGGCTGTGTTTGAAGTGAACAGTAAAAAGTCATAGCATAGATAGTTTAAAGTCTAACCTAGATAGCTTATAGTCTAACCTAGATAGTTTATAGTCTAGCCTAGATAGCTTATAGTCTAGCCTAGATAGTTTATAGTCTAACCTAGATAGCTTATAGTCTAACCTAGATAGCTTATAGTCTAGCCTAGAGAGCAAATAGTCTAGCCTAGATAGTTTATAATCTAGCCTAGATAGCTTATAGTCTAAACTAGATAGTTTATAATCTAGCCTAGATAGCCTATTGTCTAGCCTACTCATCCAATAGTCTAGCCTACTCATCCAATAGTCTAGCCTACTCATCCAATAGTCTAGCCTACTCATCCAATAGTCTAGCCTACTCATCCAATAGTCTAGCCTACTCATCCAATAGTCTAGCCTACTCATCCAATAGTCTAGCATACTCATCCAATAGTCTAGCCTACTCATCCAATAGTCTAGCCTACTTATCCAATTGTCTAGCCTAGATAGTATGTAGTGTAGCCTTGATAGTGTATAGTTTAACCTAGATAGTTTATTGTCTTGCCGAGATAGTTTGTAGTCTAGCCTATATATCTTATAGTCTAGCCTAGATTGCCTCTAGTCTAGCCTATACAGTTTATAGTGTAGCCTAGGTAGAGTATAGTCTAGCCTTAGATACCTTATCGTCTAACCTAGGTAGCTTAAATTCTAGCCTAGAAAGGTAATAATGTAGCCTAGATAGCTTATAGTTTAACCTAGATAGTTTATAGTCTAGCCAAGATAGTTTATAGTTTATAGTCTAGCCTAGATAGCTTATAGTCTTGCCTAGATAGCTTATAGTCTTGCCTAGATAGCTTATAGTCTTGCCTAGATAGCTTATAGTCTAGTCTAGATCATTTATAGTCTAGCCTAGATAACTTATAGTCTAGCCTAGAAAGCTAATAGTCTAGCCTATATAATATATGGTCTAGCCTAGATAATATATAGTCTAGCCTAGATAATATATAGTCTAGCCTAGATAATATATAGTCTAGCCTAGATAGTTTATAGTATTGCCTAGAAAGCTTATAGTCTAGCCTAGATAGTTTTTAGTCTAGCCTAGATAGCCAATAGTCTAGCCTATAGAGTTTATAGTCTATCCTAGATATCTTATTGTCTAGCCTAATTACTTTATTGTCTATCCTAGATACTTTATAGTCTAGCCTAGATAGTTTATAGACTAGCCTAGATATCTTATAGTCTAGCCTAGATATTTTATAATCTAGCCTAGATAGACTATAAACTCTCTAGGCTAGACTATAGGCTATCTTAGCTATTTTATAGTCTAGCCTAATTACTTTATTGTCCAGCCTAGATAGTTTGTATTCTATTCGAGATAGCTTATAGTCTAGCCTAGATAGTTTATAGTATTGCCTAGAAAGCTTATAGTCTAGCCTAGATAGTTTTTAGTCTAGCCTAGATAGTTTATAATCTAGCCTAATTAGTTTATAGTCTAACCTATGTATCTTATATTCTAGCCTAGATAGCCAATAGTCTAGCCTAGATTGCCTATAGTCTAGCCTAGATATCTTATAGTCTAGCCTAGATAGTTTATAGTTTAGCCTAGATAGTTTATAATCTAGCCTAGATAGCTTATTATCTAGCCTAGATACCTTATAGTCTAGCCTAGATACCTTATAGTCTTGCCTAGATAGCTTATAGTCTAGCCTAGATAGCTTATCGTCTAACCTAGATAGTTTATAGTCTAGCCTAGATAGGTTATAGTCTAGCCTAGATAGCTTATAGTCTTGCCTAGAAAGCTTACAGTCTTGCCTAGAAAGCTTACAGTCTAGTCTAGATAGCTTATAGTCTTGCCTAGATTGCCTATAGTCTAGCCTAGTTAGTTTATTGTCTAGCCTAGATAGCTCATAGTTTAGCCTAGAAATTTTATAATCTATCCTAGATATTTTATATACTAGCCTAGATAGCTTATAGTCTAGCCTACATATCTTACAATCTAGCCTAGTTAGCTTAAAGTGTAGCCTAGATCGCTTTTAGTTTAACCTAGACAGCTTATAGTCTAACCTAGATAGCTTATATTGCAGCCTATTTAGTTTATAGTCTAGCGTAGATAGCTTGTAGTCTAACCTAGATAGGTTATAGTCTAGCCTAGATAGCTTATAGTCTAGTCTAGATAGCTTATAGTCTTGCCTAAATAGCTTATAGTCTAGCCTAGATAGCTTGTAGTCTAACCTAGATAGGTTATAGTCTAGCCTAGAGAGCAAATAGTCTAGCCTAGATAGGTTATAGTCTAGCCTAGATAGTTTGTAGACTAGCCTAGATATCTTATAGTCTAGCCTAGAAATCTTATAATCTAGCCTTGATAGCTTATAGTTTAACCTAGATAGCTTATTGTCTAGCCTAGATAGCTTATCGTCTAGCCTAGATAGTTTATATTCTACCCTAGATAGTTCATAGCCTTGCCTAGTTAGCTTAAAGTGTAGCCTAGATAGCTTTTAGTTTAACCTAGATACCTTATATTCTAGCCTATTTAGTTTATAGTCTAGCGTAGATAGCTTGTAGTCTAACCGAGATAGGTTATAGTCTAGCCTAGATAGCTTATAGTCTAGTCTAGATAGCTTATAGTCTTGCCTAGATTGCCTATAGTCTAGCCTAGTTAGTTTATTGTCTAGCCTAGATAGTTTATAATCTAGCCTAGATAGTTTATAGTCTATTCTACATAGCTTATAGTCTAGCCTAGATAACTTATTGTCTAGCCTAGATAGTTTATTGTCTAGCCTAGAGAGTTTATAGTCTAGCCTAGATAGCTTATAGTCTAGCCTAGATAGCTTATAGTTTAACCTAGATAGCTTATAGTCTAGCCTAGATACCTTATAGTCTAGCCTAGATAGTTTATAATCTATCCTAGATTAGTCTAGCCTCGATAATTTATAGTCTAGCCTAAATAGCTTATTGTTTTGCCTAAATAGCTTATTGTTTTGCCTAAATAGCTTATAGTCTAGCATCGATAATTTATAGTCTAGCCTAGATAGTTTATAGTCTATAATTCTCAGCCAAACGTACAAATAATACTTTTAGAAAAAAGGAACATTTGCTATCTAACTGGGAGTCTCGTGAGTGAAAACATCCGAAGCCCATCAAAGGTAAACAATTTAATTTGATTGCTTTTCTGATTTTCGTGACCAGGTTGCCTGATGCTAGCTAGGCTTAATGCTATGCTAGGCTATCAATAAACTTACAGAAACGCTTGTCTTGCTTTGGCTGTAAAGCATCATTTCAAAATCTGAGATGACTAAGGGTGATTAACAAAATGCTAAGCTGTGTTTCAATATATTTCACTTGTGATTTCATGAATATTTTCTGGTAATATGATTTGACTGTGGCGCTGTGCTATTCAGCGGCTGCTGCCGAAAATGATCCCGCGACAGGGATGGGTAGCGTTAAGTTTACTCCGTCTAAACGTTAATCCATAGAGAGACATAGGCCTAAGATATGATAAGTCTTATGAGATATTTATCAGGCTCATACATACTTATTACAAGTTATGAAGTATTCAACTTTGACAATTGTCCTGCTGTCGGTGCAGTGGAAATTTGAAACACACACACACACACACACACACACACACACACACACACACACACACACACACACACACACACACACACACACACACACACACACACACACACACACACACACACACACATTCTTTCACAGGCAAACACTCATTTCACCAGCCCACACTTCAATCACACACACAGCATCTCTTATCACATGCTACCTCATTAAAGAAAGTATGTGATTGCACACACAACCCCTAATGCCCCAACACGCCATCAAAACACAAACACAGACACACACACACACACTCCCCCTTGCAGCCCCATCCTTCCTCCATCCTTCCTCCATCTACCTCCATCCTCCTCCATCCTCCCTCCATCCTCCTCCATCCTTCCTCCATCTACCTCCATCCTCCTCCATCCTCCCTCCATCCTCCTCCATCTACCTCCATCCTCCTCCATCCTCCCTCCATCCTCCACCCCCCTCCTCATCCTTCTCCCCTCCTCATCCCTCTCCACCCCCCACCCTCCTCATCCCTCTCCACACTCCCCCTTGCAGCCCCATCCTTCCTCCATCCTTCCTCCATCCTCCTCCATCCTTCCTCCATCTATCTCCATCCTCCTCCATCTACCTCCACTACTCCGTCCCCTCACCCTCCTCATCCCTCTCCACCCCCTCCTCATCCCTCTCCCCCCTCCTCATCCCTCTCCACCCCCTCCTCATCCCTCTCCACCCCCTCTCATCCCTCTCCACACCCCCTCCTCATCCCTCTCCACCCCCTCCTCGTCCCTCTCCCCCCTCCTTATCCCTCTCCACCCCCTCCTCATCCCCCCCCTCCTCATCCCTCTCCACTCCCCCCTCCTCACCCCCTCCTCATCCCTCTCCCCCCTCCTCATCCCTCATCAGAAACTGCTGGAGAATTATCCATATGTTGTTATCCATTTCTGTTTCATATGGAATGTTGCTCCTTTTCCATTTCATTTGGGATTTCCATTTTCCACAGCGAGGACATAACATATTTTTATGTATTATTATGTTTTCCGATCTCACCGTGTGTGTGTGTGTGTATGTGTGTGTGTGTGTGTGTGTGTGTGTGTGTGTGTGTGTGTGTGTGTGTGTGTGTGTGTGTGTGTGTGTGTGTGTGTGTGTGTGTGTGTGTAGTCTATGTCAACTTCATTTTTTAAAGCGGAATTCTAATTGGCCAGCCGCTCGATATGGGCCAGAAAAGAGCCTGGTCTACTGCCATGTTCTGGTCATGTGTGTTTCAATAGACCCTGGGTTTGGTTTGTACAGCTGAGTAATGGGTCTACAGTATATGATTGATGATTGATCATGTTGACAAGACACATTTATGGTCAGGGAGTCTGAAAGGGAAACTGAAGGGAGGGACACTGGGAAGAAGGGAGACTGGGTGGGAGACTGGTAGGAAGACTGGGATCGAGGGTTGGTAGAGGGAGAATGGGAGGGAGGGAGACTGGGAGGGAGACTGGTAGGAAGACTGGGATCGAGGGTTGGTAGAGGGAGAATGGGTGGGAGGGAGACTGGGAGGGAGACTGGTAGGAAGACTGGGATCGAGGGTTGGTAGAGGGAGAATGGGAGGGAGGGAAACTGGAGGGGGTAGACTGGGAAGAAGACTGTTAGGAAGACTGGGATCGAGGGTTGGTAGAGGGAGAATGGGAGGGAGGGAAACTGGAGGGGGGTAGACTGGGAAGAAGACTGTTAGGAAGACTGGGATCGAGGGTTGGTAGAGGGAGAATGGGAGGGAGGGAAACTGGAGGGGGGTAGACTGGGAAGGAGACTGTTAGGAAGACTGGGATCGAGGGTTGGTAGAGGGAGAATGGGAGGGAGGGAAACTGGAGGGGGGTAGACTGGGAAGGAGACTGGTAGGAAGACTGGGATCGAGGGTTGGTAGAGGGAGAATGGGAGGGAGGGAAGGAGACTGGTAAGGAGACTAGAAATGAGGGAGACTGGTGGGAGGGAGACTGGTAGGGAGACTAGGAATGAGGAAGACGGGTGGGAGGGAGACTGGTAGGGAGACTAGGAATGAGGAAGACGGGTGGGAGGGAGATTGGCAGGGAGGGAGACTGGGAGTGATCGAGGGAGGGAGCCTGGGAGGGAGGGAGCCTGGGAGGGAGTGAGACTGGGAGGGAGGGAGACTGGGAGGGAGGGAGACTGGGAGGGAGTGAGACTGGGAGGGAGGGAGTGAGACTGGGAGGGAGGGAGTGAGACTGGGAGGGAGTGAGACTGGGAGGGAGTGAGACTGGGAGGGAGGGAGACTGGGAGGGAGTGAGCCTGGGAGGGAGGGAGACTGGGAGGCAGGGAGGGAGTGAGACTGGGAGGGAGGGAGACTGTGAGGGAGGGAGACTGGGAGGGAGGGAGACTGGGAGGGAGGGAGACTGGGAGGGAGGGAGCCTGGGAGGGAGGGAGACTGGGAGGGAGGGAGACTGGGAGGGAGGGAGACTGGGAGGGAGGGAGACTGGGAGGGAGGGAGCCTGGGAGGGAGGGAGACTGGGAGGGAGGGAGACTGGGAGGGAGACTAGGAGGGAAGGAGCCTGGGAGGGAGGGAGACTGTGAGGGAGGGAGCCTGGGAGGGAGGGAGACTGGGAGGGAGGGAGACTGGGAGAGAGGAAGGGAGGGAGACTGGGAGGGAGGGAGACTGGGAGGGAGGGAGACTTGGAGGGAGGGAGCCTGGGAGGGAGGGAGACTGGGAGGGAGGGAGACTGGGAGGGAGACTAGGAGGGAGGGAGCCTGGGAGGGAGGGAGACTTGGAGGGAGGGAGCCTGGGAGGGAGGGAGACTGGGAGGGAGACTAGGAGGGAGGGAGCCTGGGAGGGAGGGAGACTGTGAGGGAGGGAGACTGGGAGGGAGGGAGACTGGGAGAGAGGAAGGGAGGGAGACTGGGAGGGAGGGAGCCTGGGAGGGAGGGAGACTTGGAGGGAGGGAGCCTGGGAGGGAGGGAGACTGGGAGGGAGACTAGGAGGGAGGGAGCCTGGGAGGGAGGGAGACTGGGAGGGAGACTAGGAGGGAGGGAGCCTGGGAGGGAGGGAGACTGGGAGGGAGGGAGCCTGGGAGGGAGGGAGACTTGGAGGGAGGGAGCCTGGGAGGGAGGGAGCCTGGGAGGGAGGGAGACTTGGAGGGAGGGAGACTTGGAGGGAGGGAGACTGGGAGGGAGGGAGACTGGGAGGGAGGGAGCCTGGGAGGGAGGGAGCCTGGGAGGGAGTGAGACTGGGAGGGAGGGAGCCTGGGAGGGAGGGAGACTTGGAAGGAGGGAGACTGGGAGGGAGGAAGGGAGGGAGACTGGGGGGGCTGAGACAGGCAGGTACAAAGGGTTTGTGTGGGATACAGATCTGACTTGAAGACTTTAGATTTGGAGTTATAATTTGTGGTTTGGGAAGCTGGGAGCCTGGTTCATTACCTGCCTGGAGTTAAGCCTCAAGACTGTGGTCTTCCAGAAGTTGGGTTTCTGAGAGCGGTCTGGAGGGTCTGGAGGGTCTAGAGGGTCTAGAGGGTCTGGAGGGTCTGAGGGTCTGGAGGGTCTAGAGGGTCTGGGGGTCTGGAGAGTCTAGAGGGTCTGAGGGTCTGGAGGTCTGGAGGGTCTAGAGGGTCTAGCGGGTCTGGAGGGTCTGGAGGGTCTAGAGGGTCTGAGGGTCTGGAGGTCTGGAGGGTCTGGAGGTCTGGAAGGTCTGGAGGGTCTAGAGGGTCTGGAGGTCTGGAGGTCTGGAAGGTCTAGAGGGTCTAGAGGGTCTGGAGGTTTGGAGGGTCTAGAGCACATATGTCAGAGTCAAGGCCCGCGGGCCACATCCGGCCCGCGAGAAGGTTTTTTACGGCCCCTGGGATGATCTTGATTTATTATTAGAACCGGCCCGCAGACCGCAGCAAGCCGGCAGCCCGCAGATCTTTTACACGCACCAATACTACATTTCCCACAATGCAACGGTGACGTATAATCTGAGACGACATTATGAAACGAAACACGCGGACAAAAACAAGAATATGGACATGGAACAAAGGCTACAAAAGGCAGAGGAATTAAAACGAGGCCTCAAATCTCGACAGGCTCTGTTCAAAAAAGCCAAATCACAAGGCCAGGCTGCTGTCAAGGCCAGTTTTATTTTGGCAGAAGAGATCGCTAAATCAGCCCGGCCATTTACGGAGGGGGATTTCATCAAAAACTGCATGATTAAAGTTTGTGACGAAGTTTGCCCAGAAAAAAGGCAACTCTTTTTAAATGTGAGTCTGAGCAGAAACACCATTGCCGAGAGAGTAGACCAGTTGTCCATCAATCTAAAAGAGCAGCTTGTGAAAAAGGGAAAAGATTTCATTGCATATTCCTTGGCTGTGGATGAGAGCACCGACATTTCTGACATTGCCCAGTTGTCAATTTTCATCCGCGGAGTGGACTCCAGCCTAAGCATGACAGAGGAGTTTTTGGCTTTACGTCCTATGCATGGCACAACTACGGGGCATGATTTGTATGAAGAGGTGTCAAGATGTGTAAATGAGATGGAGCTGCCTTGGGAAAAACTCGTGGGTTTGACAACCGACGGAGCACCTGCGATGTGTGGACACAGGAGCGGACTGGTGGCGAAGATACGGGAAAAGATGCAAGAGGAAAACGCGACAGGTGAGCTGACAGCTTATCATTGTATCATACACCAGGAAGCGTTGTGCGGTAAAGCCTTGAAAATGGAGCATGTAATGAGCATCATCACGCGCACAGTTAACTTTATCAGAGCCAAAGGTTTGAATCATCGCCAGTTCAAGGCATTTCTGACGGAGTTAGAAACGGAGCATGGTGATTTGCCTTATCACACAGAGGTGCGATGGCTAAGCCAGGGAAAGGTGCTTCAAAGATGTTTCGAGCTTCGTGAGGAGATTTGTCTGTTCTTGGACAGCAAAGGGAAAGACACAACACAACTCCGAGACGAAATGTTTCTGTGTGAAATGGCTTTTCTGTGTGACATTACGAGTCATCTGAATGCAATGAACTTGCAGCTGCAGGGTCGGGATCGTGTCATCTCTGATATGTACAGTACAGTGAAGGCATTTAAAACCAAACTGACTCTGTGGGAGACGCAGATGCGGAAAGAAAATTTGAGCCACTTTCCCAGCTGCCAGACCATGAAAGAGAAGCTCTCTACCAGTGCGTTCCCGAGCGCACAGTTGGCTGATAAAATAGGTATGCTTGCCGCTGACTTTCGACGCCGATTTGCTGACTTTGAAGCACAAAAATCAGGTTGGAACTGCTCGGTAACCCATTTGCTGTTGACGTGGAAAGCTCACCACCAAACCTCCAAATGGAGTTGATTGACCTCCAATGCAATGATGCACTGAGGGCAAAATATGCGGCAGTGGGTGCTGCGGAGTTCGCCCGTTTCCTCCCCGACACAATGCCCCAGCTGCGCATCCAGGCTGCTCAAACGTTGTCTATGTTTGGCAGCACATACCTGTGTGAACAACTGTTTTCTTTGATGAACTTGAACAAAACATCACACAGAAGTCGACTTACTGCTGAACACCTCCACTCAATTCTGAGGATTTCCTCAGCTCAGAGCCTTACCCCGAACATTGATGAACTTGTGGAAAAGATGGGACACCACCAAGTATCACCCTCAACCTCAAACAAGTGAACATTACTGTGCAATCACATATTTAGAGTTTTTACTCAGTTCAAGTTTAAAAGTTAAAGTTTAATATTTGTTTTCACTGCATGTTACTTCTCCTTAAACAAAGTGTTGTTTTTGATTAATAGATTTTTGCACTTTATTTTATTGTATTTCAATCCAATTATATTTTAAAAATATTTCAGTTGAGTGGATGATAGAAAATTGCTATTATTGTTTTTTTCTTTGAAGTAAATTTAGCCCACTTTTGCTAAAATAGAAAATATAGGCTACTGATGGTGCCTTGAATACCGGTTTCTTTCATTTAATGTTCATGTTATGGGGATTTTTATATAAAGGAAATTTGTCTTTTGTGTCTGTTGAAAATTAAAGATTACTGACAGAGCCATAAGAAAATATTGCTTTATTTATCTGATCATATTGGAATATATTTGTTAGGTTTTCAGTAGGTTCAATTAGGTTCACTAGACTATATGCGTCATTTAAAATTTTTCAATGAACATTCGAACAGTCCGGCCCTCGGCTTGTAGCTAAATTTTTATTTGGCCCTCCGTCCATTTGACTTTGACACCCCTGATCTAGAGGGTCTGCACATGAGAACATGCTCATGTTGTTTTTCCAGGCCCTACACAGCCATAACTCTCACCACTGTCTAACCACCCTTCTAGGCACACACACACACGCGCACACACACACACACACACACACACACACACACACACACACACACACACACACACACACACACACACACACACACACATATATATATATATATATATATATATTGTCCTATATACACATATATACTGTATTCGTCCTGTATTTGGAGGTATGTGGCTCTCTGTTTATACGTTATTACCTGTATTGTGAAGGAATCATTTTCACATCGTGGTCAATACCTTCCGGGCCTGAATTCTAAATTCTGAAATGGAACTCACTCAGGTGGTTTGGGTTTCATCACTTGAATCAACTTTGGGATATTTTCTCTGCCAATTCCTGCCTGGATACGGTACCCACTTCCTTAGCAACCGCATGGCCGACGGCTATTTCTGCGTGTGTGATGCAGACATGAGCTTTGGATGTGTGTGTGTGTGTGTGTGTGTGTGTGTGTGTGTGTGTGTGTGTGTGTGTGTGTGTGTGTGTGTGTGTGTGTGTGTGTGTGTGTGTGTGTGTGTGTGTGTGTGTGTGTGTGTGTGTGTGTGTGTGTGTGTGTGTGTGTGTGTGTGTGTGTGTGTGTGTGTGTGTGATGGAGACAGGGGACAGCAGCTTCAGGCCTCAGCTGTTGATGGAATCATATTCCTTTTTCTCATTACTGAGACCAGAACCACCAGGTCTGTCTGTCACACACACACATACACACAAAGACGCACACACACACAAAGACACACACACACAAAGACGCACACACACACAGTCCGTGTGTCTGTCAGTCAGTCAGTCAGTCTGTCTGTTAAGGACCACCAAACTGTGTGTGCACAGTAGGCCCTATAAGGAGAGGTGGTCTATCCTCTGTAAACAGCATCTGTCAAATATCATTGGAACAGTGTGTGTGTGTGGAAACATCAGTAACATACACTATATATGCAAAAGTATGTGGACACCCCTTCAAATGAGTGGATTCGGCAATTTCAGCTACACCTGATTGCTGACAGGTGTATGAAATCGAGCACACAGCTATGCAATCTCCATAGACAAACATTGGCAGTATAATTGTATTTATTTATTTTACCTTTATTTAACCAGGCAAGTCAGTTAAGAACAAATTATACTTTTCAATGACGGCCTAGTGGGTTAACTGCCTGTTCAGGGGCAGAACGACAGATTTGCACCTTGTCAGCTCGGGGATTCAAAACTTACAGCCTTCCGGTTACTAGTCCAACGCTCTAACCACTAGGCTACCCTGCCGCCCCGAGAATGGCTCAGTGACTTTCAACATGGCACTGTCATAGGATACCACCTTTCCAACAAGTCAGTTTGTCAAATTTATGGCCTGCAAGAGCTGCAACTTTAAGTGATGTTATTGTGAAGTGGAAATGTCTCGGAGCAACAACGGCTCAGCTGCAAAGTGGTAGGCCACACAACGGGACCGCCGAGTGCTGAAGCACGTAACGCGTAAAAATCGTCTTTCCTCAGTTGCAACACTCCACTACCGAGTTCCAAACTGCCTCGTGAAGCAACGTCAGCACAATAACTGTTTGTCGGGAGTTTCATGAAATGGGTTTCCATGGCAACCAAACACAAGCCTAAGATCACCATGCGCAATGCCAAGCGTCGGCTGGAGTGATGTAAGGCTCGCCGCCATTGTACTTTGGAGCAGTGGAAACGCGTTATCTGGAGTGATGAATCACGCTTCACCATCTGGCAGTCCGACGGACTAATCTGTTTGTTTTTTTGGCGGATGCCAGGAGAACGCTACCTGCCCGACTGCATAACTGTAAAGTTTGGTGGAGGAGGAATAATTGTCTGGGGTTGTTTTTCATGGTTCGGGCCCCTTATATCCAGTGAAGGGAAATCTTAACGCTACAGTGACATTCTAGATGATTCTGTGCTTCCAACTTTGTGGCAACAGTTTGGGGAAGGCCCTTTCCTGTTTCAGCATGACAATGCCCCTGTGCACAAAGTGAGGTCCATGCAGAAATGGTTTCTCGAGAGATCGGTGTGGAAGAACTTGACTGGCCTGCACAGAGCCCTGATCTCAACCCCATCGAACACCTTTGGGATTAATTGGAAAGTCGACTGTGAGCCAGGCCTAATCGTCCAACATCAGTGCCTGACCTCACTAAAGCTCTTGTGGCTGAATGGAAGCAGCATCTAGTGGAAAGCCTTCCCAGAAGAGCGGAGGCTGTTATAGCAGCAATGTTCCAACATCTAGTGGAAAGCCTTCCCAGAAGAGCGGAGGCTGTTATAGCAGCAATGTTCCAACATCTAGTGGAAAGCCTTCCCAGAAGAGCGGAGGCTGTTATAGCAGCAATGTTCCAACATCTAGTGGAAAGCCTTCCCAGAAGAGTGGAGGCTGTTATAGCAGCAATGTTCCAACATCTAGTGGAAAGCCTTCCCAGAAGAGTGGAGGCTGTTATAGCAGCAATGTTCCAACATCTAGTGGAAAGCCTTCCCAGAAGAGCGGAGGCTGTTATAGCAGCAATGTTCCAACATCTAGTGGAAAGCCTTCCCAGAAGAGCGGAGGCTGTTATAGCAGCAATGTTCCAACATCTAGTGGAAAGCATTCCCAGAAGACTGGAGGCTGTTATAACAGCAATGTTCCAACATCTAGTGGAAAGCATTCCCAGCAGAGTGGAGGCTGTTATAGCAGCAATGTTCCAACATCTAGTGGAAAGCCTTCCCAGAAGACTGGAGGCTGTTATAGCAGCAATGTTCCAACATCTAGTGGAAAGCCTTCCCAGAAGGGTGGAGGCTGTTATAGCAGCAAAGGGGGGACCAACTCCATATTAATGCCCATGATTTTAGAATGAGATGTTCGACAAGCAGGCGTCCACATACTTTTGGTCATGTAGCGTACATGGGATATAATAATCTGAAAAACAAAGTTTAATTACATATCAACATTATTAACTCATCAACTCACAGCACCGAGATCTGTTGCTCTTCTGTTGTGATGAATGTATATAAAATCACCTTGATTATCGTATTATAACAACATTTTATTTGATCAACAGAACTTGTTTAAAGTGTGATGTTTATACACTCCCCTCTACTGTAATGGTAACACAAAGTTGGAATCGCAAATGACTGAGATAATTAGCTACTTGATTGTGATGGAGTTGAGAGAAAGTTGTACCATTAGTAGAATAATAAGAAGAAGAGGATGAAGAAGAAGACGAAGAAGAAGAGGAAAAAGAATAGGAGGAAGAAGAAGACTAAGAAGAAGAGGAAGAAGAAGAAGAAGAGGATGAAGAAGAAGAAGAAGGTTTTTCAATGTTTACTTGACTGTACATGCAGAGGAACTGTAGCTCTGTGAGTCATTCAGGCACCGCCAAACACCTAAAGAAAGGGAATACCACGAGACAAGAAGACCAAAACAAAACAGATTGAGTTACAACGCTCACTACAGCAATGACTGTGTGTTTTGTTTTGGATTCGGTTTCCTTGGTTTACCTTCCTGCTGGAAATCTGATGATGATGTCATAGCTAAAGACAATGTCCAAGAAGCGTAGGACAGCAGCTGTGCAATTACCTTTTAAGGAAGTAGTTCTTGAATGAAAGAGGAGCTGCTGTCCTCTTTAGGCACCGGTACTCATTTACATTTTACCGTACACTCTTAGATTAAAAAAAGGGCTCCAGAAAGGTTATTCGGTTCTCCCCGTATGAGAGCCCTTTTTGATTCCAGGTAGAACCCTTTTGGGTTCCGCGTAGAACCCTCCGTGGAAAGGGTTCTACATGGAACCAAAAAAGAGTTCTACAAAGAATTCTCTTACGGGGAAAGCCGAATAAACCATTTTAGGATACAGATAGCAACTTATTTTCTAAGAGTGTACAGGGTTTCATATTTTAGAGCCAATATGTTAAAGCCTATAGCTGCAGGTAAACAGGTGCTTGGTGAACATCAGCCCCAAATTAGCATAAAGCACGGGTATGTTTTGAGAATGGTGACGTTAAACAATGTCTTGTTTGCTACCAGAGGGAATTATAGCCTGGTAATTAGATACATGTCCACCGAACACTGACAATCTCTCTCTGGCTGTATTTAGACAGAGGCAGTCCAATTCTAATCTTTTTCCCACTAATTTATCTTTTGTCCAATCACATCAGATCTTTTCACATCAGATTTTTTTCAGAGCTGATCTGATTGGTCAAAAGACCAATTAGTGGTATTTTGACTAATCAGAATTGGGCTGTCTGTTTCAATGCAGCCAATGTGTCTGATGCCTGTTAACAACTGAATCCTGGTCAGCCCTGAATCCTGGTCAGCCCTGGATCCTGGTCAGTCTATACACACATTTTTCAAAAGTGGCGCTGCATCTCAGACACTGCATCTCAGTGATAGAGGCGTCACTACAGACCCTGGTTCAATTCCAGGCCGTATCACAACCGGCTGTGATTGGGAGTCGCATAGGGCGGAGCACAATTGGCCCAGTTAGTAGTTTGGCCGGGGGAGGCCGAAATTGTAAATAAGAATTTGTTCTTAACTAACTTGCCTAGTTAAATAAAAGTTACATAAAAAATAAAGGGACAAAGGACTAATTATAGACTTGACAGAACAAGCAAAGTGATGGTGGTTCTGAAATGAGCATTTATCCTTCAGCTGGATCGATAGTGTCACACAATGCAGCTTCAATCCCGGCAGAGATCACATCAGTGTTGGGGTCAATTCCATTTCAATTCCAAAGATAACCTAATTCCAATTCCACGTTTTTTTTTCCTAATTGAAAAACATTAAAGAACATTAGATTTGGAATTTCAGTGGTGTACTTCCTGAATTGACTGGAATTGAAATGAAATTGACCCCAACATCGTGGAATATGAATAATGTAGGCCTTTGCACTTTGTCTGTGTAGTAAGCTTTCGCTTCGGAAAAAAAGCAGCTGCTAAGTGGTAAATTGTTTATTTTTTCTCCACACAATGTTGAGGTACTTTTTATCCAACAACCCAGTGTCACACAAAAAAAACTGTGCTTTGATCTGCTGTATCAAAGATTCTGACAGAGGAAACCGTGCTCTAATAGTCCCCTCCCCCTCTCTGTTATTACCCAATAGGCGCCCCCTATTCTCCCAGGTGGTATTAGATAGAACACCTGTGGGGAAAACAACCTGTGGTCACCTAGGTTACCCCATAAACTCACTGCAACAACAGCAGAAAACTTTTTCAAATGTTTTTGTTGTCTGCTTGTTTTAGTCAATAACAAAAATACAGTTTAGAAAAGTACAACAATGTCTAAAGATTCCTTTTCAACATTGTCCTCTCCCGAGCGTTGTCACTACTTAGAAAAACATAATATTGTTGGGTTTCCCTCATGTCCCCTTTCCACGACTTGAGTGCTAGCTGGCTAACGTTTACCGACCGGAACATTAAGCTAGCCAAGGCTAACAAACACAAACAAAACGGACAGTACAGCCACAAGTAGTGAGTGGAGTTACCAACTGACTATTCTAAACAAGTTAAATATGTTACATGTGATTCAATGTTTTCCACACACATAGCTAGCCTACTTGGACACCGGATCCCCACATCTCCCACTCTCACCACTCCGAATAGCCTGAATCCGCAGGCTCTATTTCTCAACGGAGCAGCGTTGTGAACTGTAGGACCTGGTTACATGTACAGTACATTGAACAACACAGCAGCTTTTCGACAAAAAAAATGGATGACAAAGTTGTCTCTTTTACAGTGAGGGTCGATGGGAAAGTTTGTTTTCCCCAATTTGTGGGTGTGGTCGAGGGGAATTCCTTATCATTAAGTGAAAATATAATAATAATAATAATATCAACTCGTCCTATTGGAGAACTCTGCCCGACTGGTTAAATAAAATACACAAAAATCGTTGTTTGGGCCCAACAAAAACTGTGAAATAAGGAAATCAGATCATTGGTATTTTAATTTAGGGAATATGTTCCCAAGTGTTCACACGCAGAAATAGAAAAGGAATATGTGATCATATCCCAATGTAATAAAAGTTTTAAATTATTCTGTTTTTTATCAAATAGTGTATTTGTTTGGGATTCTTGCGGTCAATGGTTCATTTTAACATCAGAGGCAGAGACCAAGAGCCCAGAGCTCATCATCAAGTCACACACTATGGTACTGGCACATCTAGAAATTGACGCTTGGCAGCGAGACTGAGAGACACGTGAGACTGAGAGGAAAATCAAAAATGTAATCCTGCTTCTGATAAGATATTTAGACTCCTGAGGGATGAAACGCTGGTTCACTTTGATAGCATTCCCAGTCACCATTGATCTCTTGTCAGACAAATGAAACATTTACACGAGGAAAAGATGGAACATAGAAAAACATTGTTTAAAAAACCTCTCTCTCTCTCTCTCTCTCTCTGAACTAAATCTAGCTCTACCTTTCTATCTGAGGACAGTAGGAACACAGTATTGTTATCATTTCTGTCTGACTGTCTGTCCTCTGTTTCTATGTCCTCTGTTTCTATGTCCTCTGTTTCTATTACCTCTGTTTCTATGTCCTCTGTTTCTATTACCTCTGTTTCTATTACCTCTGTTTCTATGTCCTCTGTTTCTATGTCCTCTGTTTCTATGTCCTCTGTTTCTATTTCCTCTGTTTCTATGTCCTCTGTTTCTATGTCCTCTGTTTCTATGTCCTCTGTTTCTATTACCTCTGTTTCTATTACCTCTGTTTCTATTACTTCTGTTTCTATGTCCTCTGTTTCTATTACCTCTGTTTCTATGTCCTCTGTTTCTATGTCCTCTGTTTCTATGTCCTCTGTTTCTATGTCCTCTGTTTCTATTACCTCTGTTTCTATGTCCTCTGTTTCTATGTCCTCTGTTTCTATGTCCTCTGTTTCTATGTCCTCTGTTTCTATGTCCTCTGTTTCTATGTCCTCTGTTTCTATTACCTCTGTTTCTATGTCCTCTGTTTCTATGTCCTCTGTTTCTATTACCTCTGTTTCTATTACCTCTGTTTCTATGTCCTCTGTTTCTATTACCTCTGTTTCTATGTCCTCTGTTTCTATGTCCTCTGTTTCTATGTCCTCTGTTTCTATTACCTCTGTTTCTATGTCCTCTGTTTCTATGTCCTCTGTTTCTATGTCCTCTGTTTCTATTACCTCTGTTTCTATGTCCTCTGTTTCTATTACCTCTGTTTCTATGACCTTTCTCTGTTTCTTCCTTCTACACACACACACACACACACACACACACACACACACACACACACACACACACACACACACACACACACACACACACACACACACACACACACACACACACACACACACACACACACCCGCACAGACACACACACTTAGTGATGTATTTAACAATGGAAACCAATGGAAACCTCTCCTGAAGGGTTTGTGACAGACTGCATAGTGCTGGAACACATTCTCCTTCACCAGAACAAAAGCACGACCACCCCGGTAGTCTAACTGGACATGCAGACTTACCGAGGCTCCTTTCATGCTCCTCCCTCAAATGTTTAGTTTCACACGGGCCTCTAACTCACAAATTACAGAGACACAGAGGAAGTGTGTTAGCCTGGGTCCAGTTTGTGTTGTTTAAGACAACAGTTGGCTAGAGAACACTGACTGTTCTGAAAACCCAGGCTTTACGTGCCTTTTTTATTTATTATTTTATTGTGCCCCTGAAATGTTTAGTTTCACAGTCGTCTTTACAACGACACATCACTCAGTCCAGACCATTGAACATTCAGGGTTTTGTCCTGGTCCCAGATGTTTTTGTGCTTTTTAGCTAACTCCTATGGTTAGTGTAACGGATGTGAAACGGCTAGCTTAGTTAGCGGTGGTGCGCCCTAAATAGTGTTTCAATCCTTGGGAGAGGTGAGTAGTTAGCGGTGGTGCTAACTAAGCTAACTAACGCTAAATAGCGTTTCAATCGGTGACGTCACTTGCTCTGAGACCTTGAAGTACTGGTTCCCTTTGCTCTGCAAGAGCCGCGGCTTTTGTGGAGCGATGGGTAACGATGCTTCGAGGGTGACTGTTATTGATGTGCGCAGAAGGTCCCTGGTTCGCGCCCGGGTATGGGCGAGGGGACGGTCTAAAGTTATACTGTTACATTAGCTTATACAGTAATAAACGTTTCACAGGCCTCTGGTCCTCTAAGCCTTAGTCATCCCACATCATTGACATTCAGGGCTTGTGGCTGTGAATTGTTGTAGAAAGAAGCATTGAACCAAATCCGATGGCATTGTTATGGACCTTTTGTTTTACAGATGAGAAATGAAACAGAATAGGACATTGATCCCTCAGCGGAGAGAAAGAGAGAGAGAGTTATATGGTGAGAAAGAGAATGAGGGAGAGAAAGAGAAAGAGAATGAGGGAGAGAAAGAGAATGAGGGAGAGAAAGAGAATGAGGGAGAGAAAGAGAATGAGGGAGAGAAAGAGAATGAGGGAGAGAAAAAGAAAGAGAATGAGGGAGAGAAAGAGAATGAGGGAGAGAAAGAGAAAGAGAATGAGGGAGAGAAAGAGAATGAGGGAGAGAAAGAGAAAGAGAATGAGGGAGAGAAAGAGAATGAGGGAGAGAAAGAGAATGAGGGAGAGAAAGAGAAAGAGAATGAGGGAGAGAAAGAGAATGAGGGAGAGAAAGAGAAAGAGAAAGAGGGAGAGAAAGAGAATGAGGGAGAGAAAGAGAATGAGGGAGAGAAAGAGAAAGAGAATGAGGGAGAGAAAGAGAATGAGGGAGAGAAAGAGAATGAGGGAGAGAAAGAGAATGAGGGAGAGAAAGAGAATGAGGGAGAGAAAGAGAAAGAGAATGAGGGAGAGAAAGAGAATGAGGGAGAGAAAGAGAAAGAGAAAGAGAATGAGGGAGAGAAAGAGAATGAGGGAGAGAAAGAGAAAGAGAATGAGGGAGAGAAAGAGAAAGAGGGAGAGAAAGAGAATGAGGGAGAGAAAGAGAAAGAGAATGAGGGAGAGAAAGAGAATGAGGGAGAGAAAGAGAAAGAGAATGAGGGAGAGAAAGAGAATGAGGGAGAGAAAGAGAATGAGGGAGAGAAAGAGAATGAGGGAGAGAAAGAGAAAGAGGGAGAGAAAGAGAAAGAGAAAGAGGGAGAGAAAGAGAATGAGGGAGAGAAAGAGAATGAGGGAGAGAAAGAGAAAGAGGGAGAGAAAGAGAATGAGGGAGAGAAAGAGAAAGAGGGAGAGAAAGAGAATGAGGGAGAGAAAGAGAATGAGGGAGAGAAAGAGAATGAGGGAGAGAAAGAGAAAGAGGGAGAGAAAGAGAAAGAGGGAGAGAAAGAGAAAGAGAATGAGGGAGAGAAAGAGAAAGAGGGAGAGAAAGAGAATGAGGGAGAGAAAGAGAAAGAGGGAGAGAAAGAGAAAGA
>NC_068437.1:55396392-55433892 GCF_023373465.1 Oncorhynchus keta | reverse complement strand
TCATCAACTCATGTATCCTCGCACCACGAGGCCACTCCACTTCATCAACTCATGTATCCTCGCACCACGAGGCCACTCCACTCCACGTTACTTCATCAACTCATGTATCCTCGCACCACGAGGCCACTCCACTCCACGTTACTTCATCAACTCATGTATCCTCGCACCACGAGGCCACTCCACTCCACTTCACTTCATCAACTCATGTATCCTCGCACCACGAGGCCACTCCACTTCATCAACTCATGTATCCTCGCACCACGAGGCCACTCCACTCCACGTTACTTCATCAACTCATGTATCCTCGCACCACGAGGCCACTCCACTCCACGTTACTTCATCAACTCATGTATCCTCGCACCACGAGGCCACTCCACTCCACTTCACTTCATCAACCCATGTATCCTTGCACCACGAGGCTCTCCACTCCACTTCATCAACTCATGTATCCTTGCACCACGAGGCCACTCCACTCCACGTTACTTCATCAACTCATGTATCCTCACACCACGAGGCCACTCCACTCCACTTCACTTCATCAACTCATGTATCCTCGCACCACGAGGCCACTCCACTTCATCAACTCATGTATCCTCGCACCACGAGGCCACTCCACATTACTTCATCAACTCATGTATCCTCGCACCACGAGGCCACTCCCTCCACTTCACCTCATCAACTCATGTATCCTCGCACCACGAGGCCACTCCCTCCACTTCACCTCATCAACTCATGTATCCTCGCACCACGAGGCCACTCCACTCCACTTCACTTCATCAACTCATGTATCCTCGCACCACGAGGCCACTCCACTCCACGTCACCTCATCAACTCATGTATCCTCGCACCACGAGGCCACTCCAATCCACGTTACTTCATCAACTCATGAATCCTCGCACCACGAGGCCACTCCACGTTACTTCATCAACTCATGTATCCTCGCACCACGAGGCCACTCCACTCCACGTTACTTCATCAACTCATGTATCCTCGCACCACGAGGCCACTCCAATCCACGTTACTTCATCAACTCATGTATCCTCGCACCACGAGGCCACTCCACTCCACTTCACCTCATCAACTCATGTATCCTCGCACCACGAGGCCACTCCACGTTACTTCATCAACTCATGTATCCTCGCACCACGAGGCCACTCCCTCCACTTCACCTCATCAACTCATGTATCCTCGCACCACGAGGCTCTCCACTCCACGTTACTTCATCAACTCATGTATCCTCGCACCACGAGGCCACTCCACTCCACCTCACCTCATCAACTCATGTATCCTCGCACCACGAGGCCACTCCAATCCACGTTACTTCCCACCCGTGGAAATAGCATCAGCCAAACGGTATAAATATTTATGGACATTAATAGTAAAAAAAAAAATGGGGCAAGAATATGCAGAATGTTGCTTCTGTGGCAGTGATGATGGGTCTTGATTTGTTTTTCTCTCCGAGGAGAGGATATACTCCAAGTGAATGTCGCCACGACAACTGTCTCGGGCTCCATGACAACAGAGTTCACTCACCAAGTGAGCCAGGAAGAGGGAGTTGGCCCTGTCAAAGAATCTAGCGGCACGCTCTGACAAAATAAGTGTAAAAATCTAATGAAATTTCAAATCAAATGTTATTTGTCACATGCTTGGTCAACAACAGGTGTAGACGAACAGTAAAATTATTCCTTACCAACAATACAGAGAGAATATTTAAAAAATAAAATTACAATAATAACACAAGGAATAAATACACAATGAGTAACGATAACTTGACTATATACAGGGGGTATCAGTACTGCATCGATGTGCAGGGGTATGAGGTAATAACTAGACTATATACAGGGAGTATCAGTACAGCATCGATGTGCAGGGGCAACTCCCCCTCCAAGTCTCCGACCACTACCTTGTATCCTTTTCCCTCTCGCTCTCATCCAACACTTCCCACACTGCCCCTACTCGGATGGTATCGCGCCGTCCCAACCTTCGCTCTCTCTCCCCGCTACTCTCCCTCTTCCATCCTATCTTCTCTTCCCTCTGCTCAAACTTTCTCCAACCTATCTCCTGATTCTGCCTCCTCAACCCTCCTCTCCTCCCTTACTGCATCCTTTGACTCCCTATGTCCCCTATCCTCCAGGCCGGCTCGGTCCTCCCCTCCCGCTCCGTGGCTCGACGACTCATTGCGAGCTCACAGAACAGGGCTCCGGGCAGCCGAGCGGAAATGGAGGAAAACTCGCCTCCCTGCGGACCTGGCATCCTTTCACTCCCTCCTCTCTACATTTTCCTCCTCTGTCTCTGCTGCTAAAGCCACTTTCTACCACTCTAAATTCCAAGCATCTGCCTCTAACCCTAGGAAGCTCTTTGCCACCTTCTCCTCCCTCCTGAATCCTCCCCCCTCCCTCCTCCCTCTCTGCAGATGACTTCGTCAACCATTTTGAAAAGAGAGGTCGATGACATCCGATCCTCGTTTGCTAAGTCAAACGACACTGCTGGTTCTGCCCACACTGCCCTACCCTATGCTCTGACCTCTTTCTCCCCTCTCTCTCCAGATGAAATCTCGCGTCTTGTGACGGCCGGCCGCCCAACAACCTGCCCGCTTGACCCTATCCCCTCCTCTCTTCTCCAGACCATTTCCGGAGACCTTCTCCCTTACCTCACCTCGCTCATCAACTCATCCCTGACCGCTGGCTACGTCCCTCCCGTCTTCAAGAGAGCGAGAGTTGCACCCCTTCTGAAAAAACCTACACTCGATCCCTCCGATGTCAACAACTACAGACCAGTATCCCTTCTCTCTTTTCTCTCCAAAACTCTTGAGCGTGCCGTCCTTGGCCAGCTCTACCGCTATCTCTCTCAGAATGACCTTCTTGATCCAAATCAGTCAGGTTTCAAGACTAGTCATTCAACTGAGACTGCTCTTCTCTGTATCACGGAGGCGCTCCGCACTGCTAAAGCTAACTCTCTCTCCTCTGCTCTCATCCTTCTAGACCTATCGGCTGCCTTCGATACTGTGAACCATCAGATCCTCCTCTCCACCCTCTCCGAGTTGGGCATCTCCGGCGCGGCCCACGCTTGGTTGCGTCCTACCTGACAGGTCGCTCCTACCAGGTGGCGTGGCGAGAATCTGTCTCCTCACCACGCGCTCTCACCACTGGTGTCCCCCAGGGCTCTGTTCTAGGCCCTCTCTTATTCTCGCTATACACCAAGTCACTTGGCTCTGTCATAACCTCACATGGTCTCTCCTATCACTGCTATGCAGACGACACACAATTAATCTTCTCCTTTCCCCCTTCTGATGACCAGGTGGCGAATCGCATCTCTGCATGTCTTGCAGACATATCAGTGTGGATGACGGATCACCACCTCAAGCTGAACCTCAGCAAGACGGAGCTCCTCTTCCTCCCGGGGAAGGACTGCCCGTTCCATGATCTCGCCATCACGGTTGACAACTCCATTGTGTCCTCCTCCCAGAGCGCTAAGAACCTTGGCGTGATCCTGGACAACACCCTGACGTTCTCAACTAACATCAAGGCGGTGTCCCGTTCCTGTAGGTTCATGCTCTACAACATCCGCAGAGTACGACCCTGCCTCACACAGGAAGCGGCGCAGGTCCTAATCCAGGCACTTGTCATCTCCCGTCTTGATTACTGCAACTCGCTGTTGGCTGGGCTCCCTGCCTGTGCCATTAAACCCCTACAACTCATCCAGAACGCCGCAGCCCGTCTGGTGTTCAACCTTCCCAAGTTCTCTCACGTCACCCCGCTCCTCCTCTCTCTCCACTGGCTTCCAGTTGAAGCTCGCATCCGCTACAAGACCATGGTGCTCGCCTACGGAGCTGTGAGGGGAACGGCACCTCAGTACCTCCAGGCTCTGATCAGGCCCTACACCCAAACAAGGGCACTGCGTTCATCCACCTCTGGCCTGCTCGCCTCCCTACCACTGAGGAAGTACAGTTCCCGCTCAGCCCAGTCAAAACTGTTCGCTGCTCTGGCCCCCCAATGGTGGAACAAACTCCCTCACGACGCCAGGACAGCGGAGTCAATCACCACCTTCCGGAGACACCTGAAACCCCACCTCTTCAAGGAATACCTAGGATAGGGTAAGTAAGGGTAAGTAATCCTTCTCACCCCCCTTCTCACCCCCAACAAGATTTAGATGCAAGTGGCTGTTCCACTGGTTGTCATAAGGTGTATGCACCAATTTGTAAGTCGCTCTGGATAAGAGCGTCTGCTAAATGACTTAAATGTAAATGTAAATGTATGAGGTAATAACTAGCCTATATACAGGGAGTATCAGTACAGCATCGATGTGCAGGGGTATGAGGTAATAACTAGCCTATATACAGGGAGTATCAGTACTGAGTCGATGTGCAGGGGTATGAGGTAATAACTAGACTATATACAGGGAGTATCAGTACAGCATCGATGTGCAGGGGTATGAGGTAATAACTAGCCTATATACAGGGAGTATCAGTACAGCATCGATGTGCAGGGGTATGAGGTAATAACTAGCCTATATACAGGGAGTATCAGTACTGAGGTAATAACTAGACTATATACAGGGAGTATCAGTACAGCATCGATGTGCAGGGGTATGAGGTAATAACTAGCCTATATACAGGGAGTATCAGTACAGCATCGATGTGCAGGGGTATGAGGTAACAACTAGACTATATACAGGGAGTATCAGTACTGAGGTAATAACTTGACTATATACAGGGGCTATCAGTGCTGAGGTAATAACTAGACTATATACAGGGGTACCAGTACTGAGGTAATAACTAGACTATATACAGGGAGTATCAGTACTGAGGTAATAACTAGACTATATACAGGGGGTATCAGTACTGAGGTAATAACTAGACTATATACAGGGAGTATCAGTACTGAGGTAATAACTAGACTATATACAGGGAGTATCAGTACAGCATCGATGTGCAGGGGTATGAGGTAATAACTAGACTATATACAGGGAGTATCAGTACTGAGGTAATAACTAGACTATATACAGGAGTATCAGTACTGAGGTAATAACTAGACTATATACAGGGGGTACCAGTACTGAGGTAATAACTAGACTATATACAGGGAGTATCAGTACTGAGGTAATAACTAGACTATATACAGGGGTACCAGTACTGAGGTAATAACTAGACTATATACAGGGAGTATCAGTACTGAGGTAATAACTAGACTATATACAGGGGTATCAGTACTGAGGTAATAACTAGACTATATACAGGGAGTATCAGTACTGAGGTAACAACTAGACTATATACAGGGAGTATCAGTACTGAGGTAATAACTAGACTATATACACGGGGTATCAGTACTGAGGTAATAACTAGACTATATACAGGGGTACCAGTACTGAGGTAATAACTAGACTATATACAGGGAGTATCAGTACTGAGGTAATAACTAGACTATATACAGGGAGTATCAGTACTGAGGTAATAACTAGACTATATACACGGGGTATCAGTACTGAGCGTGTATGTATGGCTGGTAGTAGTGATGATGCTAGTTTGTATGGCTGGTAGATGTGATGATGCTAGTTTGTATGGCTGGTAGATGTGATGATGCTAGTTTGTATGGCTGGTAGTTGTGATGATGCTAGTTTGTATGGCTGGTAGTTGTGATGATGCTAGTTTGTATGGCTGGTAGTAGTGATGATGCTAGTTTGTATGGCTGGTAGATGTGATGATGCTAGTTTGTATGGCTGGTAGTTGTGATGATGCTAGTTTGTATGGCTGGTAGTTGTGATGATGCTAGTTTGTATGGCTGGTAGATGTGATGATGCTAGTTTGTATTGCTGGTAGTTGTGATGATGCTAGTTTGTATGGCTGGTAGTTGTGATGATGCTAGTTTGTATGGCTGGTAGATGTGATGATGCTAGTTTGTATTGCTGGTAGTTGTGATGATGCTAGTTTGTATGGCTGGTAGTTGTGATGATGCTAGTTTGTATGGCTGGTAGTTGTGATGATGCTAGTTTGTATTGCTGGTATGTTGTGTTTTATTATGATGGTATAATCTTATCTGGAAGCTGCTGAGTAGTCATGGTGATTGCCCAGTGCATGAATCATAAGATATATACATTTATTCTGAACAAAAACCATATTCTGTGGAGGCTTTCAGTGTGCAGGAGATGTAAGGGATGACTAGAATTTCACAATCCACAGCCTAATGTCTGTCAAAACTCCTTAACGTTGTCTTTTATAAGGTGAGGGAGATTTACTACTGTTCGGCTTTCAGAATGTGTGTAGGGGAACATATGAAGAACCTCTGTACACAGACAGAAGCACACACACACACACACATGCACACAAATACACACACACACAGTCACACACACACACACACACACACACACACACACACACACACACACACACACACACACACACACACACACACACACACACACACACACACACACACACACACACACACACACACACACACACACACACACACACACACACACACACACACCTCAGTCGGGGTTCCGGGGTGAGCCTGTCAGTCCTGAGGTGACAGACATGATTTCTCCATGCTTTGACATCTCCTCAGGGAGAGCACAGGGAGATTCTCCTTTCTTTGACATCTCCTCAGGGAGAGCACAGGGAGATTCTCCTTGCTTTGACATCTCCTCAGGGAGAGCACAGGGAGATTCTCCATGCTTTGACATCTCCTCAGGGAGAGCACAGGGAGATTCTCCTTGCTTTGACATCTCCTCAGGGAGAGCACAGGGAGATTCTCCTTGCTTTGACATCTCCTCAGGGAGAGCACAGGGAGATTCTCCATGCTTTGACATCTCCTCAGGGAGAGCACAAGGAGATTCTCCATGCTTTGACATCTCCTCAGGGAGAGCACAGGGAGATTCTCCTTGCTTTGACATCTCCTCAGGGAGAGCACAGGGAGATTCTCCATGCTTTGACATCTCCTCAGGGAGAGCACAGGAAGATTATCCATGCTTTGACATCTCCTCAGGGAGAGCACAGGGAGATTCTCCTTGCTTTGACATCTCCTCAGGGAGAGCACAGGGAGATTCTCCTTGCTTTGACATCTCCTCAGGGAGAGCACAGGGAGATTCTCCATGCTTTGACATCTCCTCAGGGAGAGCACAGGGAGATTCTCCTTGCTTTGACATCTCCTCAGGGAGAGCACAGGGAGATTCTCCTTGCTTTGACATCTCCTCAGGGAGAGCACAGGGAGATTCTCCATGCTTTGACATCTCCTCAGGGAGAGCACAGGGAGATTCTCCTTGCTTTGACATCTCCTCAGGGAGAGCACAGGGAGATTCTCCATGCTTTGACATCTCCTCAGGGAGAGCACAGGGAGATGGGGCTGAGTATTCGTTTGACTGTTTTAGCTCTGCAGCGGGCGGATGAGAGAGAAAGACAGGTAACACAAAGATAAAGCCGAGGCGTGTGTCGAGAAGAAGATGAGAGTTATTACCTGTGTGTGTGTGTGTGTGTGTGTGTGTGTGTGTGTGTGTGTGTGTGTGTGTGTGTGTGTGTGTGTGTGTGTGTGTGTGTGTGTGTGTGTGTGTGTGTGTGTGTGTGTGTGTGTGTGTCCGTTGATGTGTGTGTTATCAGTGTGTGTGTGTAACAGCAGGATCCTAGGATTAAGATGCTGAGCAGGAGAGGAGAGAGAGAAGAGAGAGGAGAGAGGAGAGAGAGAGAGGAGAGAGAGAGGAGAGAGAAATAGGAGAGAGAGAGGAGAGAGAAATAGGAGAGAGAGAAGAGAGAGGAGAGAGAGAAGAGAGAGGAGAGAGAGAAGAGAGAGGAGAGAGAGAGGAGAGAGAAATAGGAGAGAGAGAAGAGAGAGGAGAGAGAGAGAGAGGGAGAGAGAGAGAGAGAAAGAGGAGAGAGAGAGAGAAGGGAGGAGAGAGAGAGAGAGAGAGAGAGAGGAGAGAGAGGAGAGAAAGAGGAGAGAGAGACAGAGGGAGAGAAGAGGTCTGGAGAGAATGGCCTTCAAGGTAACACAGATTTCACTCCCAAACTCTCAAAGCGTCACTCCCCACACGTCACCCAGAGCCACACGCCCTCTGTCTGCTGGGGAATTATTGGAAAATGTCCTGTCTGCGTGAAGATGGAGAAAGTCGTAAATCCACCGTTACGAAAGAGAGAACAAAAATAAAAAGTTGCAATCTTTGATTAAAAAGTTTTGGTTTTGAATCAACATAATTCAGGGTTTCCTTTGTTGATGCTCAATCTGCTCTTCCATACACATCATATTCTCCCCAGAGCCACTCAGAGCCACCCAGAGCCAGCCACTCAGAGCCACTCAGAGCCAGCCACTCAGAGCCAGCCACCCAGAGCCAGCCACCCAGAGCCAGCCACTCAGAGCCACTCAGAGCCAGCCACCCAGAGCCAGCCACCCAGAGCCAGCCACTCAGAGCCACCCAGAGCCAGCCACTCAGAGCCAGCCACCCATAGCCAGCCACTCAGAGCCAGCCACCCAGAGCCAGCCACCCAGAGCCAGCCACTCAGAGCCAGCCACCCAGAGCCAGCCACTCAGAGCCAGCCACTCAGAGCCAGCCACCCAGAGCCAGCCACTCAGAGCCAGCCACCCAGAGCCAGCCACTCAGAGCCACTCAGAGCCACTCAGAGCCAGCCACTCAGAGCCACTCAGAGCCACCCAGAGCCACTCAGAGCCAGCCACTCAGAGCCACTCAGAGCCACCCAGAGCCAGCCACTCAGAGCCACTCAGAGCCAGCCACTCAGAGCCACTCAGAGCCAGCCACTCAGAGCCACTCAGAGCCACCCAGAGCCAGCCACTCAGAGCCACTCAGAGCCAGCCACTCAGAGCCACTCAGAGCCACTCAGAGCCACTCAGAGCCACTCAGAGCCAGCCACCCAGAGCCACTCAGAGCCAGCCACTCAGAGCCAGCCACTCAGAGCCACTCAGAGCCACTCAGAGCCAGCCACTCAGAGCCAGCCACTCAGAGCCACCCAGAGCCACTCAGAGCCACCCAGAGCCACTCAGAGCCAGCCACCCAGAGCCACTCAGAGCCACTCAGAGCCACCCAGAGCCACTCAGAGCCAGCCACTCAGAGCCAGCCACTCAGAGCCACTCAGAGCCACTCAGAGCCACTCAGAGCCACTCAGAGCCACTCAGAGCCACTCAGAGCCACTCAGAGCCACCCAGAGCCACTCAGAGCCAGCCACTCAGAGCCAGCCACTCAGAGCCACCCAGAGCCACCCAGAGCCACTCAGAGCCAGCCACTCAGAGCCACTCAGAGCCACCCAGAGCCACTCAGAGCCAGCCACTCAGAGCCAGCCACTCAGAGCCAGCCAGAGCCAGCCACTCAGAGCCAGCCACTCAGAGCCACCCAGAGCCAGCCACTCAGAGCCACTCAGAGCCACTCAGAGCCAGCCAGAGCCAGCCACTCAGAGCCACTCAGAGCCAGCCACTCAGAGCCAGCCACTCAGAGCCAGCCAGCCAGAGCCACTCAGAGCCACCCAGAGCCACCCAGAGCCACTCAGAGCCACTCAGAGCCAGCCACCCAGAGCCACCCAGAGCCACACAGAGCCACTCAGAGCCACTCAGAGCCACCCAGAGCCACCCAGAGCCAGCCACTCAGAGCCAGCCACTCAGAGCCAGCCACTCAGAGCCAGCCACTCAGAGCCACTCAGAGCCAGCCACTCAGAGCCAGCCACTCAGAGCCAGCCACCCAGAGCCACCCACCCAGAGCCACCCAGAGCCACCGACCCAGAGCCAGCCACCCAGAGCCAGCCAGAGCCAGCCACTCAGAGCCAGCCACCCAGAGCCAGCCAGAGCCAGCCACTCAGAGCCAGCCACCCAGAGCCAGCCAGAGCCAGCCACTCAGAGCCAGCCACCCAGAGCCAGCCACTCAGAGCCAGCCACCCAGAGCCAGCCAGAGCCAGCCACTCAGAGCCAGCCAGCCAGAGCCAGCCACTCAGAGCCAGCCACCCAGAGCCACTCAAAGCCAGCCACCCAGAGCCACTCAGAGCCAGCCACTCAGAGCCACCCAGAGCCACCCAGAGCCACCCAGAGCCACCCAGAGCCAGCCAGAGCCACCCAGAGCCAGCCAGAGCCACTCAGAGCCACCCAGAGCCACTCAGAGCCACCCAGAGCCAGCCACCCAGAGCCAGCCAGACCCAGCCACTCAGAGCCAGCCACCCAGAGCCACTCAAAGCCAGCCACCCAGAGCCACTCAGAGCCAGCCACTCAGAGCCACCCAGAGCCACCCAGAGCCACCCAGAGCCACCCAGAGCCAGCCAGAGCCACCCAGAGCCAGCCACCCAGAGCCAGCCAGAGCCACTCAGAGCCACCCAGAGCCACTCAGAGCCACCCAGAGCCACTCAGAGCCAGCCAGAGCCACTCAGAGCCAGCCAGAGCCACCCAGAGCCAGCCCCCAGAGCCACCCAGAGCCAACCAGAGCCACCCAGAGCCAGCCACCCAGAGCCAGCCAGACCCAGCCAGAGCCACCCAGAGCCACCCAGAGCCAGCCAGATCCAGCCACTCAGAGCCAGCCAGAGCCACTCAGAGCCACCCAGAGCCACTCAGAGCCAGCCAGAGCCACTCAGAGCCAGCCAGAGCCACTCAGAGCCAGCCAGAGCCACCCAGAGCCAGCCACCCAGAGCCACCCAGAGCCAACCAGAGCCACCCAGAGCCAGCCACCCAGAGCCAGCCAGACCCAGCCAGAGCCACCCAGAGCCACCCAGAGCCAGCCAGATCCAGCCACTCAGAGCCAGCCAGAGCCACTCAGAGCCACCCAGAGCCACTCAGAGCCAGCCAGAGCCACTCAGAGCCAGCCAGAGCCACTCAGAGCCAGCCAGAGCCACCCAGAGCCAGCCACCCAGAGCCACCCAGAGCCAACCAGACCCACCCAGAGACAGCCACCCAGAGCCAGCCAGACCCAGCCAGAGCCACCCAGAGCCATCCAGAGCCACCCAGAGCCAGCCACCCAGAGCCACCCAGAGCCACCCAGAGCCACCCAGAGCCAGCCAGAGCCACCCAGAGCCAAGCAGAGCCACCCAGAGCCAGCCACTCAGAGCCAGCCAGAGCCAGCCACTCAGAGCCACCTAGAGCCAGCCAGAGCCACACAGAGCCGCCCAGAGCCACCTAGAGCCAGCCACTCAGAGCCACCCACTCAGAGCCACCCAGAGCCAGCCACTCAGAGCCAGCCACCCAGAGCCAGCCACTCAGAGCCAGCCACCCAGAGCCACCCAGAGCCAGCCACTCAGAGCCAGCCACCCAGAGCCACCCAGAGCCAGCCACTCAGAGCCAGCCACCCAGAGCCAGCCACCCAGAGCCACCCAGAGCCACCCAGACCCAGCCACTCAGAGCCAGCCACCCAGAGCCAGCCACTCAGAGCCAGCCACCCAGAGCCAGCCACCGAGAGCCACCCACCCAGAGCCACCCAGAGCCAGCAACTCAGAGCCAGCCACCCAGAGCCACCCAGAGCCAGCCACTCAGAGCCAGCCACTCAGAGCCAGCCACCCAGAGCCAGCCACCCAAAGCCACCCAGAGCCACCCAGAGCCAGCCACTCAGAGCCAGCCACCCAGAGCCAGCCACACAGAGCCAGCCACTCAGAGCCAGCCACTCAGAGCCAGCCACTCAGAGCCAGCCACCCAGAGCCAGCCACTCAGAGCCAGCCACCCAGAGCCAGCCACCCAGAGCCAGCCACCCAGAGCCACCCAGAGCCACCCAGAGCCAGCCACCCAGAGTCAGCCACCCAGAGCCAGCCACCCAGAGCCACCCAGAGCCAGCCACCCAGAGCCACCCAGAGCCACCCAGAGCCACCCAGACTCAGCCACCCAGAGCCACCCAGAGCCAGCCACCCAGAGCCACCCAGAGCCACCCAGAGCCAGCCACCCAGAGCCACCCACCCAGAGCCACCCAGAGCCAGCCACCCGGAGCCACCCAGAGCCAGCCACCCAGAGCCAGCCACCCAGAGCCACCCAGAGCCAGCCACCCAGAGCCACCCAGAGCCAGCCACGCCGAGCCACCCAGAGCCAGCCAATCAGAGCCACCCAGAGGCAGCCACCCAGAGCCACCCAGAGCCAGCCACCCAGAGCCAGCCACCCAGAGCCAGCCACCCAGAGCCAACCAGAGCCAGCAAGAGCCAGCCACCCAGAGCCACCCAGAGCCACCCAGAGCCAGCCACTCAGAGCCACCCAGAGCCACCCAGAGCCAGCCACTCAGAGCCAGCCAGAGCCACTCAGAGCCTCTCAGAGCCACCCAGAGCCACTCAGAGCCAGCCAGAGCCACCCAGAGCCACCCAGAGCCAGCCACTCAGAGCCAGCCAGATCCACTCATAGCCACCCAGAGCCACTCAGAGCCACCCAGAGCCACTCAGAGCCAGCCAGAGCCACTCAGAGCCAGCCAGAGCCACCCAGAGCCAGCCACCCAGAGCCACCCAGAGCCAACCAGAGCCACCCAGAGCCAGCCAGACCCAGCCAGAGCCACCCAGAGCCACCCAGAGCCAGCCAGAGCCAGCCACTCAGAGCCAGCCAGAGCCACTCAGAGCCACCCAGTGCCACTCAGAGCCAGCCAGAGCCACTCAGAGCCAGCCAGAGCCACCCAGAGCCAGCCACCCAGAGCCAGCCAGACCCAGCCAGAGCCACCCAGAGCCACCCAGAGCCAGCCACTCAGAGCCACCCAGAGCCACCCAGAGCCAGCCACCCAGAGCCACCCACCCAGAGCCACCCAGAGCCAGCCACCCGGAGCCACCCAGAGCCAGCCAGAGCCACCCAGAGCCAGCCACCCAGAGCCAGCCAGAGCCACCACAGCCAAGCAGAGCCACCCAGAGCCAGCCACTCAGAGCCAGCCAGAGCCAGCCACTCAGAGCCACCCAGAGCCAGCCAGAGCCACCCAGAGCCACCCAGAGCCACCCAGAGCCAGCCACTCAGAGCCACCCACTCAGAGACACCCAGAGCCAGCCACTCAGAGCCAGCCAGAGCCACTCAGAGCCACCCAGAGCCACTCAGAGCCAGCCACTCAGAGCCAGCCAGCCAGAGCCAGCCACTCAGAGCCAGCCACCCAGAGCCAGCCACCCAGAGCCAGCCACCCAGAGCCACCCAGAGCCACCCATAGCCAGCCACGCAGAGCCACCCAGAGCCACCCAGAGCCAGCCACTCAGAGCCAGCCAGAGCCACTCAGAGCCTCTCAGAGCCACCCAGAGCCACTCAGAGCCAGCCAGAGCCACCCAGAGCCACCCAGAGCCAGCCACACAGAGCCAGCCAGAGCCACTCATAGCCACCCAGAGCCACTCAGAGCCACCCAGAGCCACTCAGAGCCAGCCAGAGCCACTCAGAGCCAGCCAGAGCCACCCAGAGCCAGCCACCCAGAGCCACCCAGAGCCAACCAGAGCCACCCAGAGCCAGCCACCCAGAGCCAGCCAGACCCAGCCAGAGCCACCCAGAGCCACCCAGAGCCAGCCAGAGCCAGCCACTCAGAGCCAGCCAGAGCCACTCAGAGCCACCCAGTGCCACTCAGAGCCAGCCAGAGCCACTCAGAGCCAGCCAGAGCCACCCAGAGCCAGCCACCCAGAGCCAGCCAGACCCAGCCAGAGCCACCCAGAGCTACCCAGAGCCAGCCACTCAGAGCCACCCAGAGCCACCCAGAGCCAGCCACCCAGAGCCACCCACCCAGAGCCACCCAGAGCCAGCCACCCGGAGCCACCCAGAGCCAGCCAGAGCCACCCAGAGCCAGCCACCCAGAGCCAGCCAGAGCCACCACAGCCAAGCAGAGCCACCCAGAGCCAGCCACTCAGAGCCAGCCAGACCCAGCCACCCAGAGCCAGCCAGAGCCAGCCAGAGCCACCCAGAGCCACCCAGAGCCACCCAGAGCCAGCCACTCAGAGCCACCCACTCAGAGACACCCAGAGCCAGCCACTCAGAGCCAGCCAGAGCCACTCAGAGCCACCCAGAGCCACTCAGAGCCAGCCACTCAGAGCCAGCCACCCAGAGCCAGCCACTCAGAGCCAGCCACCCAGAGCCAGCCACCCAGAGCCAGCCACCCAGAGCCACCCAGAGCCACCCAGAGCCAGCCACCCAGAGCCACCCAGAGCCAGCCACCCAGAGCCACCCAGAGCCAGTCAACCAAAGCCACCCAGAGGCAGCCACCCAGAGCCACCCAGAGCCAGCCACCCAGAGCCATCCACCCAGAGCCAGCCACCCAGAGCCAACCAGAGCCACCCAGAGCCAGCCACCCAGAGCCACCCAGAGCCAGCCACTCAGAGCCACCCAGAGCCACCCAGAGCCAGCCACTCAGAGCCAGCCAGAGCCACTCAGAGCCTCTCAGAGCCACCCAGAGCCACTCAGAGCCAGCCAGAGCCACCCAGAGCCACCCAGAGCCAGCCACTCAGAGCCAGCCAGAGCCACTCATAGCCACCCAGAGCCACTCAGAGCCAGCCAGAGCCACCCAGAGCCACCCAGAGCCAGCCACTCAGAGCCAGCCAGAGCCACTCATAGCCACCCAGAGCCACTCAGAGCCACCCAGAGCCACTCAGAGCCAGCCAGAGCCACTCAGAGCCAGCCAGAGCCACTCAGAGCCAGCCACCCAGAGCCACCCAGAGCCAACCAGAGCCACCCAGAGCCAGCCACCCAGAGCCAGCCAGACCCAGCCAGAGCCACCCAGAGCCACCCAGAGCCACCCAGAGCCAGCCAGAGCCAGCCACTCAGAGCCACCCAGAGCCACCCAGAGCCAACCAGAGCCACCCAGAGACAGCCACCCAGAGCCAGCCAGACCCAGCCAGAGCCACCCAGAGCCATCCAGAGCCACCCAGAGCCAGCCACTCAGAGCCACCCAGAGCCACCCAGAGCCAGCCAGAGCCACCCAGAGCCACCCAGAGCCACCCAGAGCCAGCCACTCAGAGCCAGCCAGAGCCAGCCACTCAGAGCCACCCAGAGCCAGCCAGAGCCACCCAGACCCAGCCACGCAGAGCCAGCCACCCAGAGCCAGCCACTCAGAGCCAGACACCCAGAGCCAGCCACCGAGAGCCACCCACCCAGAGCCACCCAGAGCCAGCAACTCAGAGCCAGCCACCCAGAGCCACCCAGAGCCAGCCACCCAGAGCCAGCCACTCAGAGCCAGCCACTCAGAGCCAGCCACCCAGAGCCAGCCACCCAAAGCCACCCAGAGCCACCCAGAGCCAGCCACTCAGAGCCAGCCACCCAGAGCCAGCCACACAGAGCCAGCCACTCAGAGCCAGCCACTCAGAGCCAGCCACTCAGAGCCAGCCACCCAGAGCCAGCCACTCAGAGCCAGCCACCCAGAGCCAGCCACTCAGAGCCAGACACCCAGAGCCAGCCACCGAGAGCCACCCACCCAGAGCCACCCAGAGCCAGCAACTCAGAGCCAGCCACCCAGAGCCACCCAGAGCCAGCCACTCAGAGCCAGCCACTCAGAGCCAGCCACTCAGAGCCAGCCACCCAGAGCCAGCCAGAGCCACCCAGACCCAGCCACGCAGAGCCAGCCACCCAGAGCCAGCCACTCAGAGCCAGACACCCAGAGCCAGCCACCGAGAGCCACCCACCCAGAGCCACTCAGAGCCAGCCACTCAGAGCCAGCCACCCAGAGCCAGCCACCCAAAGCCACCCAGAGCCACCCAGAGCCAGCCACTCAGAGCCAGCCACCCAGAGCCAGCCACACAGAGCCAGCCACTCAGAGCCAGCCACTCAGAGCCAGCCACTCAGAGCCAGCCACCCAGAGCCAGCCACTCAGAGCCAGCCACCCAGAGCCAGCCACCCAGAGCCAGCCACCCAGAGCCACCCAGAGCCACCCAGAGCCACCCAGAGCCACCCAGAGCCAGCCACCCAGAGCCACCCAGAGCCAGCCACCCAGAGCCACCCAGAGCCACCCAGAGCCACCCAGACTCAGCCACCCAGAGCCACCCAGAGCCACCCACCCAGAGCCACCCAGAGCCAGCCACCCGGAGCCACCCAGAGCCAGCCACCCAGAGCCAGCCACCCAGAGCCACCCAGAGCCAGCCACCCAGAGCCACCCAGAGCCAGCCACCCAGAGCCACCCAGAGCCAGCCAATCAGAGCCACCCAGAGGCAGCCACCCAGAGCCACCCAGAGCCAGCCACCCAGAGCCATCCACCCAGAGCCAGCCACCCAGAGCCAACCAGAGCCAGCAAGAGCCAGCCACCCAGAGCCACCCAGAGCCACCCAGAGCCAGCCACTCAAAGCCACCCAGAGCCACCCAGAGCCAGCCACTCAGAGCCAGCCAGAGCCACTCAGAGCCTCTCAGAGCCACCCAGAGCCACTCAGAGCCAGCCAGAGCCACCCAGAGCCACCCAGAGCCAGCCACTCAGAGCCAGCCAGATCCACTCATAGCCACCCAGAGCCACTCAGAGCCACCCAGAGCCACTCAGAGCCAGCCAGAGCCACTCAGAGCCAGCCAGAGCCACCCAGAGCCAGCCACCCAGAGCCACCCAGAGCCAACCAGAGCCACCCAGAGCCAGCCACCCAGAGCCAGCCAGACCCAGCCAGAGCCACCCAGAGCCACCCAGAGCCAGCCAGAGCCAGCCACTCAGAGCCAGCCAGAGCCACTCAGAGCCACCCAGTGCCACTCAGAGCCAGCCAGAGCCACTCAGAGCCAGCCAGAGCCACCCAGAGCCAGCCACCCAGAGCCAGCCAGACCCAGCCAGAGCCACCCAGAGCCACCCAGAGCCAGCCACTCAGAGCCACCCAGAGCCACCCAGAGCCAGCCACCCAGAGCCACCCACCCAGAGCCACCCAGAGCCAGCCACCCGGAGCCACCCAGAGCCAGCCAGAGCCACCCAGAGCCAGCCACCCAGAGCCAGCCAGAGCCACCACAGCCAAGCAGAGCCACCCAGAGCCAGCCACTCAGAGCCAGCCAGAGCCAGCCACTCAGAGCCACCCAGAGCCAGCCAGAGCCACCCAGAGCCACCCAGAGCCACCCAGAGCCAGCCACTCAGAGCCACCCACTCAGAGACACCCAGAGCCAGCCACTCAGAGCCAGCCACTCAGAGCCAGCCACCCAGAGCCAGCCACACAGAGCCAGCCACTCAGAGCCAGCCAGTCAGAGCCAGCCACCCAGAGCCAGACACCCAGAGCCAGCCACCCAGAGCCACCCAGAGCCACCCAGAGCCAGCCACCCAGAGCCACCCAGAGCCACCCAGAGCCAGCCACTCAGAGCCAGCCAGAGCCACTCAGAGCCTCTCAGAGCCACCCAGAGCCACTCAGAGCCAGCCAGAGCCAGCCAGAGCCACCCAGAGCCAGCCACTCAGAGCCAGCCAGAGCCACTCAGAGCCACCCAGAGCCACTCAGAGCCACCCAGAGCCACTCAGAGCCAGCCAGAGCCACTCAGAGCCAGCCAGAGCCACCCAGAGCCAGCCACCCAGAGCCACCCAGAGCCAGCCAGAGCCAGCCACTCAGAGCCAGCCAGAGCCACTCAGAGCCACCCAGTGCCACTCAGAGCCAGCCAGAGCCACTCAGAGCCAGCCAGAGCCACCCAGAGCCAGCCACCCAGAGCCAGCCAGACCCAGCCAGAGCCACCCAGAGCCACCCAGAGCCAGCCACTCAGAGCCACCCAGAGCCACCCAGAGCCAGCCACCCACAGCCACCCACCCCGAGCCACCCAGAGCCAGCCACCCGGAGCCACCCAGAGCCAGCCAGAGCCAACCAGAGCCAGCCACCCAGAGCCAGCCAGAGCCACCAGAGCCAAGCAGAGCCACCCAGAGCCAGCCACTCAGAGCCAGCCAGAGCCAGCCACTCAGAGCCACCCAGAGCCAGCCAGAGCCACCCAGAGCCACCCAGAGCCACCCAGAGCCAGCCACTCAGAGCCACCCACTCAGAGACACCCAGAGCCAGCCACTCAGAGCCAGCCAGAGCCACTCAGAGCCACCCAGAGCCACTCAGAGCCAGCCACTCAGAGCCAGCCACCCAGAGCCAGCCACTCAGAGCCAGCCACCCAGAGCCAGCCACCCAGAGCCAGCCACCCAGAGCCACCCAGAGCCACCCAGAGCCAGCCACCCAGACTCAGCCACCCAGAGCCAGCCACCCAGAGCCACCCAGAGCCAGCCACCCAGAGCCACCCAGAGCCACCCAGAGCCACCCAGAGCCACCCAGACTCAGCCACCCAGAGCCACCCAGAGCCAGCCACCCAGAGCCACCCAGAGCCACCCAGAGCCAGCCACCCAGAGCCACCCACCCAGAGCCACCCAGAGCCAGCCACCCGAAGCCACCCAGAGCCAGCCACCCAGAGCCAGCCACCCAGAGCCAGCCACCCAGAGCCACCCAGAGCCAGCCACCCAGAGCCACCCACCCAGAGCCACCCAGAGCCAGCCACCCGGAGCCACCCAAAGCCAGCCACCCAGAGCCAGCCACCCAGAGCCAGCCACCCAGAGCCACCCAGAGCCAGCCACCCAGAGCCACCCAGAGCCAGCCACCCAGAGCCACCCAGAGCCAGTCAACCAAAGCCACCCAGAGGCAGCCACCCAGAGCCACCCAGAGCCAGCCACCCAGAGCCATCCACCCAGAGCCAGCCACCCAGAGCCAACCAGAGCCACCCAGAGCCAGCCACCCAGAGCCACCCAGAGCCAGCCACTCAGAGCCACCCAGAGCCACCCAGAGCCAGCCACTCAGAGCCAGCCAGAGCCACTCAGAGCCTCTCAGAGCCACCCAGAGCCACTCAGAGCCAGCCAGAGCCACCCAGAGCCACCCAGAGCCAGCCACTCAGAGCCAGCCAGAGCCACTCATAGCCACCCAGAGCCACTCAGAGCCAGCCAGAGCCACCCAGAGCCACCCAGAGCCAGCCACTCAGAGCCAGCCAGAGCCACTCATAGCCACCCAGAGCCACTCAGAGCCACCCAGAGCCACTCAGAGCCAGCCAGAGCCACTCAGAGCCAGCCAGAGCCACCCAGAGCCAGCCACCCAGAGCCACCCAGAGCCAACCAGAGCCACCCAGAGCCAGCCACCCAGAGCCAGCCAGACCCAGCCAGAGCCACCCAGAGCCACCCAGAGCCAGCCAGAGCCAGCCACTCAGAGCCAGCCAGAGCCACTCAGAGCCACCCAGTGCCACTCAGAGCCAGCCAGAGCCACTCAGAGCCAGCCAGAGCCACCCAGAGCCAGCCACCCAGAGCCAGCCAGACCCAGCCAGAGCCACCCAGAGCCACCCAGAGCCAGCCACTCAGAGCCACCCAGAGCCACCCAGAGCCAGCCACCCAGAGCCACCCACCCAGAGCCACCCAGAGCCAGCCACCCGGAGCCACCCAGAGCCAGCCAGAGCCACCCAGAGCCAGCCACCCAGAGCCAGCCAGAGCCACCCAGAGCCAGCCAGAGCCAACCAGAGCCACCCAGAGCCAGCCACTCAGAGCCAGCCAGAGCCACCCAGAGCCAGCCACTCAGAGCCACCCAGAGCCAGCCAGAGCCAGCCACTCAGAGCCAGCCAGAGCCACTCAGAGCCACCCAGAGCCACTCAGAGCCAGCCAGAGCCACTCAGAGCCAGCCAGAGCCACCCAGAGCCAGCCACCCAGAGCCAGCCAGAGCCAACCAGAGCCACCCAGAGCCAGCCACCCAGAGCCAGCCAGACCCAGCCAGAGCCACCCAGAGCCACCCAGAGCCAGCCAGAGCCAGCCACCCAGAGCCAGCCAGAGCCAACCAGAGCCACCCAGAGCCAGCCACCCAGAGCCAGCCAGACCCAGCCAGAGCCACCCAGAGCCACCCAGAGCCAGCCAGAGCCAGCCACTCAGAGCCAGCCAGAGCCACTCAGAGCCACCCAGAGCCACTCAGAGCCAGCCAGAGCCACTCAGAGCCAGCCAGAGCCACCCAGAGCCAGCCACCCAGAGCCAGCCAGAGCCAACCAGAGCCACCCAGAGCCAGCCACCCAGAGCCAGCCAGACCCAGCCAGAGCCACCCAGAGCCACCCAGAGCCAGCCAGAGCCAGCCACTCAGAGCCAGCCAGAGCCACTCAGAGCCACCCAGAGCCACTCAGAGCCACCCAGAGCCACTCAGAGCCAGCCAGAGCCACTCAGAGCCAGCCAGAGCCACCCAGAGCAAGCCACCCAGAGCCAGCCAGACCCAGCCAGAGCCACCCAGAGCCACTCAGAGTCACCTAGAGCCGCTCAGAGCCAGCCAGAGCCACCCAGAGCCAGCCACCCAGAGCCACCCAGAGCCAACCAGAGCCACCCAGAGCCAGCCACCCAGAGCCAGCCAGAGCCAACCAGAGCCACCCAGAGCCAGCCACCCAGAGCCAGCCAGACCCAGCCAGAGCCACCCAGAGCCACCCAGAGCCAGCCAGAGCCAGCCACTTAGAGCCAGCCAGAGCCACTCAGAGCCACCCAGAGCCACTCAGAGCCAGCCAGAGCCACTCAGAGCCACCCAGAGCCACTCAGAGCCACCCAGAGCCACTCAGAGCCAGCCAGAGCCACTCAGAGCCAGCCAGAGCCACCCAGAGCCAGCCACCCAGAGCCACCCAGAGCCAACCAGAGCCACCCAGAGCCAGCCACCCAGAGCCAGCCAGACCCAGCCAGAGCCACCCAGAGCCACCCAGAGCCAGCCAGAGCCAGCCACCCAGAGCCACCCAGAGCCACCCAGAGCCAGCCACTCAGAGCCACCCAGAGCCACCCAGAGCCAGCCACTCAGAGCCAGCCAGAGCCACTCAGAGCCTCTCAGAGCCACCCAGAGCCACTCAGAGCCAGCCAGAGCCAGCCAGAGCCACCCAGAGCCAGCCACTCAGAGCCAGCCAGAGCCACTCAGAGCCACCCAGAGCCACTCAGAGCCACCCAGAGCCACTCAGAGCCAGCCAGAGCCACTCAGAGCCACCCAGAGCCACTCAGAGCCACCCAGAGCCACTCAGAGCCAGCCAGAGCCACTCAGAGCCAGCCAGAGCCACCCAGAGCCAGCCACCCAGAGCCACCCAGAGCCAACCAGAGCCACCCAGAGCCAGCCACCCAGAGCCAGCCAGACCCAGCCAGAGCCACCCAGAGCCACCCAGAGCCAGCCAGAGCCAGCCAGAGCCAGCCACTCAGAGCCAGCCAGAGCCACTCAGAGCCACCCAGAGCCACTCAGAGCCACCCAGAGCCACTCAGAGCCAGCCAGAGCCACTCAGAGCCAGCCAGAGCCACCCAGAGCCAGCCACCCAGAGCCACCCAGAGCCAACCAGAGCCACCCAGAGCCAGCCACCCAGAGCCAGCCAGACCCAGCCAGAGCCACCCAGAGCCAGCCAGAGCCAGCCACTCAGAGCCAGCCAGAGCCACTCAGAGCCACCCAGAGCCACTCAGAGCCAGCCAGAGCCACTCAGAGCCAGCCAGAGCCACCCAGAGCCAGCCACCCAGAGCCAGCCAGACCCAGCCAGAGCCACCCAGAGCCACCCAGAGCCAGCCACTCAGAGCCACCCAGAGCCACCCAGAGCCAGCCACCCAGAGCCACCCACCCAGAGCCACCCAGAGCCAGCCACCCGGAGCCACCCAGAGCCAGCCAGAGCCACCCAGAGCCAGCCACCCAGAGCCATCCAGAGCCACCCAGAGCCAGCCAGAGCCAACCAGAGCCACCCAGAGCCAGCCACTCAGAGCCAGCCAGAGCCACCCAGAGCCAGCCACTCAGAGCCACCCAGAGCCAGCCAGAGCCAGCCACTCAGAGCCAGCCAGAGCCACTCAGAGCCACCCAGAGCCACTCAGAGCCAGCCAGAGCCACTCAGAGCCAGCCAGAGCCACCCAGAGCCAGCCACCCAGAGCCAGCCAGAGCCAACCAGAGCCACCCAGAGCCAGCCACCCAGAGCCAGCCATACCCAGCCAGAGCCACCCAGAGCCACCCAGAGCCAGCCAGAGCCAGCCACCCAGAGCCAGCCAGAGCCAACCAGAGCCACCCAGAGCCAGCCACCCAGAGCCAGCCAGACCCAGCCAGAGCCACCCAGAGCCACCCAGAGCCAGCCAGAGCCAGCCACTCAGAGCCAGCCAGAGCCACTCAGAGCCACCCAGAGCCACTCAGAGCCAGCCAGAGCCACTCAGAGCCAGCCAGAGCCACCCAGAGCCAGCCACCCAGAGCCAGCCAGAGCCAACCAGAGCCACCCAGAGCCAGCCACCCAGAGCCAGCCAGACCCAGCCAGAGCCACCCAGAGCCACCCAGAGCCAGCCAGAGCCAGCCACTCAGAGCCAGCCAGAGCCACTCAGAGCCACCCAGAGCCACTCAGAGCCACCCAGAGCCACTCAGAGCCAGCCAGAGCCACTCAGAGCCAGCCAGAGCCACCCAGAGCAAGCCACCCAGAGCCAGCCAGACCCAGCCAGAGCCACCCAGAGCCACTCAGAGTCACCTAGAGCCGCTCAGAGCCAGCCAGAGCCACCCAGAGCCAGCCACCCAGAGCCACCCAGAGCCAACCAGAGCCACCCAGAGCCAGCCACCCAGAGCCAGCCAGAGCCAACCAGAGCCACCCAGAGCCAGCCACCCAGAGCCAGCCAGACCCAGCCAGAGCCACCCAGAGCCACCCAGAGCCAGCCAGAGCCAGCCACTTAGAGCCAGCCAGAGCCACTCAGAGCCACCCAGAGCCACTCAGAGCCAGCCAGAGCCACTCAGAGCCAGCCAGAGCCACCCAGAGCCAGCCACCCAGAGCCAGCCAGAGCCAACCAGAGCCACCCAGAGCCAGCCACCCAGAGCCAGCCAGACCCAGCCAGAGCCACCCAGAGCCACCCAGAGCCAGCCAGAGCCAGCCACTCAGAGCCAGCCAGAGCCACTCAGAGCCACCCAGAGCCACTCAGAGCCACCCAGAGCCACTCAGAGCCAGCCAGAGCCACTCAGAGCCAGCCAGAGCCACCCAGAGCAAGCCACCCAGAGCCAGCCAGACCCAGCCAGAGCCACCCAGAGCCACTCAGAGTCACCTAGAGCCGCTCAGAGCCAGCCAGAGCCACCCAGAGCCAGCCACCCAGAGCCACCCAGAGCCAACCAGAGCCACCCAGAGCCAGCCACCCAGAGCCACCCAGAGCCAGCCACCCAGAGCCAGCCACCCAGAGCCACCCACCCAGAGCCACCCAGAGCCAGCCACCCAGAGCCATCCACCCAGAGCCAGCCACCCAGAGCCAACCAGAGCCACCCAGAGCCAGCCACCCAGAGCCACCCAGAGCCACCCAGAGCCAGCCACTCAGAGCCACCCAGAGCCACCCAGAGCCAGCCACTCAGAGCCACCCAGAGCCACTCAGAGCCACCCAGAGCCACCCAGAGCCACTCAGAGCCAGCCAGAGCCAGCCAGAGCCACCCAGAGCCAGCCACTCAGAGCCAGCCAGAGCCACTCAGAGCCACCCAGAGCCACTCAGAGCCACCCAGAGCCACTCAGAGCCAGCCAGAGCCACTCAGAGCCACCCAGAGCCACTCAGAGCCACCCAGAGCCACTCAGAGCCACCCAGAGCCACTCAGAGCCAGCCAGAGCCACCCAGAGCCAGCCACCCAGAGCCACCCAGAGCCACCCAGAGCCACCCAGAGCCAGCCACCCAGAGCCAGCCAGACCCAGCCAGAGCCACCCAGAGCCACCCAGAGCCACCCAGAGCCAGCCACAGCCAGCCACTCAGAGCCACCCAGAGCCACTCAGAGCCACCCAGAGCCACTCAGAGCCACCCAGAGCCACTCAGAGCCAGCCACCCAGAGCCAGCCAGACCCAGCCAGAGCCACCCAGAGCCACCCAGAGCCAGCCAGAGCCAGCCAGAGCCAGCCACTCAGAGCCAGCCAGAGCCACTCAGAGCCACCCAGAGCCACTCAGAGCCACCCAGAGCCACTCAGAGCCAGCCAGAGCCACCCAGAGCCAGCCACTCAGAGCCACCCACTCAGAGACACCCAGAGCCAGCCACTCAGAGCCAGCCAGAGCCACTCAGAGCCACCCAGAGCCACTCAGAGCCAGCCAGGGCCACTCAGAGCCAGCCAGAGCCACCCAGAGCCAGCCACCCAGAGCCAGCCAGAGCCAACCAGAGCCACCCAGAGCCAGCCACCCAGAGCCAGCCAGACCCAGCTAAAGCCACCCAGAGCCACCCAGAGCCAGCCAGAGCCAGCCACTCAGAGCCAGCCAGAGCCACTCAGAGCCACCCAGAGCCACTCAGAGCCAGCCAGAGCCACTCAGAGCCAGCCAGAGCCACCCAGAGCCAGCCACCCAGAGCCAGCCAGAGCCAACCAGAGCCACCCAGAGCCAGCCACCCAGAGCCAGCCAGACCCAGCCAGAGCCACCCAGAGCCACCCAGAGCCAGCCAGAGCCAGCCACTCAGAGCCAGCCAGAGCCACTCAGAGCCACCCAGAGCCACTCGGAGCCACCCAGAGCCACTCAGAGCCAGCCAGAGCCACTCAGAGCCAGCCAGAGCCACCCAGAGCAAGCCACCCAGAGCCAGCCAGACCCAGCCAGAGCCACCCAGAGCCACTCAGAGTCACCTAGAGCCGCTCAGAGCCAGCCAGAGCCACCCAGAGCCAGCCACCCAGAGCCACCCAGAGCCAACCAGAGCCACCCAGAGCCAGCCACCCAGAGCCACCCAGAGCCAGCCACCCAGAGCCAGCCACCCAGAGCCACCCACCCAGAGCCACCCAGAGCCAGCCACCCAGAGCCATCCACCCAGAGCCAGCCACCCAGAGCCAACCAGAGCCACCCAGAGCCAGCCACCCAGAGCCACCCAGAGCCACCCAGAGCCAGCCACTCAGAGCCACCCAGAGCCACCCAGAGCCAGCCACTCAGAGCCAGCCAGAGCCACTCAGAGCCTCTCAGAGCCACCCAGAGCCACTCAGAGCCAGCCAGAGCCACCCAGAGCCAGCCACTCAGAGCCAGCCAGAGCCACTCAGAGCCACCCAGAGCCACTCAGAGCCACCCAGAGCCACTCAGAGCCAGCCAGAGCCACTCAGAGCCACCCAGAGCCACTCAGAGCCACCCAGAGCCACTCAGAGCCAGCCAGAGCCACTCAGAGCCAGCCAGAGCCACCCAGAGCCAGCCACCCAGAGCCACCCAGAGCCAACCAGAGCCACCCAGAGCCAGCCACCCAGAGCCAGCCAGACCCAGCCAGAGCCACCCAGAGCCACCCAGAGCCAGCCAGAGCCAGCCAGAGCCAGCCACTCAGAGCCAGCCAGAGCCACTCAGAGCCACCCAGAGCCACTCAGAGCCACCCAGAGCCACTCAGAGCCAGCCACCCAGAGCCAGCCAAACCCAGCCAGAGCCACCCAGAGCCACCCAGAGCCAGCCAGAGCCAGCCAGAGCCAGCCACTCAGAGCCAGCCAGAGCCACTCAGAGCCACCCAGAGCCACTCAGAGCCACCCAGAGCCACTCAGAGCCAGCCAGAGCCACTCAGAGCCAGCCAGAGCCACCCAGAGCCAGCCACCCAGAGCCAGCCAGACCCAGCCAGAGCCACCCAGAGCCACCCAGAGCCACCCAGAGCCAGCCACCCAGAGCCACCCACCCAGAGCCACCCAGAGCCAGCCACACGGAGCCACCCAGAGCCAGCCACCCAGAGCCACTCAGAGCCACCTAGAGCCGCTCAGAGCCAGCCAGAGCCACCCAGAGCCAGCCACCCAGAGCCACCCAGAGCCAACCAGAGCCACCCAGAGCCAGCCACCCAGAGCCAGCCAGACCCAGCCAGAGCCACCCAGAGCCACCCAGAGCCAGCCACCCAGAGCCAGCTACCCAGAGCCATCCACCCAGAGCCAGCCACCCAGAGCCACCCAGAGCCAGCCACCCAGAGCCATCCACCCAGAACCAGCCACCCAGAGCCAACCAGAGCCACCCAGAGCCAGCCACCCAGAGCCACCCAGAGCCACCCAGAGCCAGCCACTCAGAGCCACCCAGAGCCACCCAGAGCCAGCCACTCAGAGCCAGCCAGAGCCACTCAGAGCCAGCCAGAGCCACTCAGAGCCAGCCACCCAGAGCCACCCAGAGCCAACCAGAGCCACCCAGAGCCAGCCACCCAGAGCCAGCCAGACCCAGCCAGAGCCACCCAGAGCCACTCAGAGCCACCTAGAGCCGCTCAGAGCCAGCCAGAGCCACCCAGAGCCAGCCACCCAGAGCCACCCAGATCCAACCAGAGCCACCCAGAGCCAGCCACCCAGAGCCAGCCAGACCCAGCCAGAGCCACACCCAGAGCCAGCCACCCAGAGCCAGCCACCCAGAGCCACCCAGAGCCAGCCACCCAGAGCCACCCAGAGCCAGCCACCCAGAGCCATCCACCCAGAGCCAGCCACCCAGAGCCAACCAGAGCCACCCAGAGCCAGCCACCCAGAGCCACCCACCCAGAGCCACCCAGAGCCAGCCACCCGGAGCCACCCAGAGCCAGCCACCCAGAGCCACTCAGAGCCACCTAGAGCCGCTCAGAGCCAGCCAGAGCCACCCAGAGCCAGCCACCCAGAGCCACCCAGAGCCAACCAGAGCCACCCAGAGCCAGCCACCCAGAGCCAGCCAGACCCAGCCAGAGCCACCCAGAGCCACCCAGAGCCAGCCACCCAGAGCCAGCCACCCAGAGCCATCCACCCAGAGCCAGCCACCCAGAGCCACCCAGAGCCAGCCACCCAGAGCCATCCACCCAGAACCAGCCACCCAGAGCCAACCAGAGCCACCCAGAGCCAGCCACCCAGAGCCACCCAGAGCCACCCAGAGCCAGCCACTCAGAGCCACCCAGAGCCACCCAGAGCCAGCCACTCAGAGCCAGCCAGAGCCACTCAGAGCCAGCCAGAGCCACCCAGAGCCAGCCACCCAGAGCCACTCAGAGCCAGCCAGAGCCACCCAGAGCCAGCCACCCAGAGCCACTCAGAGCCACCTAGAGCCACCCAGAGCCACCCAGAGCCACCCAGAGCCAGCCAGAGCCAGCCAGAGCCAGCCACTCAGAGCCAGCCAGAGCCACTCAGAGCCACCCAGAGCCACTCAGAGCCACCCAGAGCCACTCCAGCCAGAGCCAGCCAGAGCCACTCAGAGCCAGCCAGAGCCACCCAGAGCCACCCAGAGCCAGCCACCCAGAGCCAGCCAGACCCAGCCAGAGCCACCCAGAGCCACCCAGAGCCAGCCAGAGCCAGCCAGAGCCAGCCACTCAGAGCCAGCCAGAGCCACGCAGAGCCACCCAGAGCCACTCAGAGCCACCCAGAGCCACTCAGAGCCAGCCAGAGCCACTCAGAGCCACCCAGAGCCACCCAGAGCCACCCAGAGCCAGCCACCCAGAGCCAGCCAGACCCAGCCAGAGCCACCCAGAGCCACCCAGAGCCACCCAGAGCCAGCCAGAGCCAGCCACTCAGAGCCAGCCAGAGCCACTCAGAGCCACCCAGTGCCACTCAGAGCCAGCCAGAGCCACTCAGAGCCAGCCAGAGCCACCCAGAGCCAGCCACCCAGAGCCAGCCAGACCCAGCCAGAGCCACCCAGAGCCACCCAGAGCCACCCAGAGCCAGCCACCCAGAGCCACCCACCCAGAGCCACCCAGAGCCAGCCACCCGGAGCCACCCAGAGCCAGCCACCCAGAGCCACTCAGAGCCACCTAGAGCCGCTCAGAGCCAGCCAGAGCCACCCAGAGCCAGCCACCCAGAGCCACCCAGAGCCAACCAGAGCCACCCAGAGCCAGCCACCCAGAGCCAGCCAGACCCAGCCAGAGCCACCCAGAGCCCGCCACCCAGAGCCAGCCACCCAGAGCCATCCACCCAGAGCCAGCCACCCAGAGCCACCCAGAGCCAGCCACCCAGAGCCATCCACCCAGAGCCAGCCACCCAGAGCCAACCAGAGCCACCCAGAGCCAGCCACCCAGAGCCACCCAGAGCCAGCCACTCAGAGCCACCCAGAGCCACCCAGAGCCAGCCACTCAGAGCCAGCCAGAGCCACTCAGAGCCAGCCAGAGCCACCCAGAGCCAGCCACCCAGAGCCACCCAGAGCCAACCAGAGCCACCCAGAGCCAGCCACCCAGAGCCAGCCAGACCCAGCCAGAGCCACCCAGAGCCACTCAGAGCCACCTAGAGCCGCTCAGAGCCAGCCAGAGCCACCCAGAGCCAGCCACCCAGAGCCACCCAGAGCCAACCAGAGCCACCCAGAGCCAGCCACCCAGAGCCAGCCAGACCCAGCCAGAGCCACCCAGAGCCACCCAGAGCCAGCCACCCAGAGCCAGCCACCCAGAGCCACCCAGAGCAAGCCACCCAGAGCCAGCCAGAGCCAGCCACCCAGAGCCATCCACCCAGAGCCAGCCACCCAGAGCCAACCAGAGCCACCCAGAGCCAGCCACCCAGAGCCACCCAGAGCCACCCAGAGCCAGCCACTCAGAGCCACCCAGAGCCACCCAGAGCCAGCCACTCAGAGCCAGCCAGAGCCACTCAGAGCCTCTCAGAGCCACCCAGAGCCACTCAGAGCCAGCCAGAGCCAGCCAGAGCCACCCAGAGCCAGCCACTCAGAGACAGCCAGAGCCACTCAGAGCCACCCAGAGCCACTCAGAGCCACCCAGAGCCACTCAGAGCCAGCCAGAGCCACTCAGAGCCAGCCAGAGCCACCCAGAGCCAGCCACCCAGAGCCACCCAGACCCAGCCAGAGCCACCCAGAGCCACTCAGAGCCACCTAGAGCCGCTCAGAGCCAGCCAGAGCCACCCAGAGCCAGCCACCCAGAGCCACCCTGAGCCAACCAGAGCCACCCAGAGCCAGCCACCCAGAGCCAGCCAGACCCAGCCAGAGCCACCCAGAGCCACCCAGAGCCAGCCACCCAGAGCCAGCCACCCAGAGCCACCCAGAGCCAGCCACCCAGAGCCACCCAGAGCCAGCCACCCAGAGCCACCCAGAGCCAGCCAACCAGAGCCACCCAGAGGCAGCCACCCAGAGCCACCCAGAGCCAGCCACCCAGAGCCATCCACCCAGAGCCAGCCACCCAGAGCCAACCAGAGCCACCCAGAGCCAGCCACCCAGAGCCAACCAGAGCCACCCAGAGCCAGCCACTCAGAGCCACCCAGAGCCACCCAGAGCCAGCCACTCAGAGCCAGCCAGAGCCACTCAGAGCCTCTCAGAGCCACCCAGAGCCACTCAGAGCCAGCCAGAGCCAGCCAGAGCCACCCAGAGCCACTCAGAGCCACCTAGAGCCGCTCAGAGCCAGCCAGAGCCACCCAGAGCCAGCCACCCAGAGCCACCCTGAGCCAACCAGAGCCACCCAGAGCCAGCCACCCAGAGCCAGCCAGACCCAGCCAGAGCCACCCAGAGCCACCCAGAGCCAGCCACCCAGAGCCAGCCACCCAGAGCCACCCAGAGCCAGCCACCCAGAGCCACCCAGAGCCAGCCACCCAGAGCCACCCAGAGCCAGCCAACCACAGCCACCCAGAGGCAGCCACCCAGAGCCACCCAGAGCCAGCCACCCAGAGCCATCCACCCAGAGCCAGCCACCCAGAGCCAACCAGAGACACCCAGAGCCAGCCACACAGAGCCACCCAGAGCCACCCAGAGCCAGCCACTCAGAGCCACCCAGAGCCACCCAGAGCCAGCCACTCAGAGCCAGCCAGAGCCACTCAGAGCCCCTCAGAGCCACACAGCGCCACTCAGAGCCAGCCAGAGCCAGCCAGAGCCACCCAGAGCCAGCCACTCAGAGCCAGCCAGAGCCACTCAGAGCCACCCAGAGCCACTCAGAGCCACCCAGAGCCACTCAGAGCCAGCCAGAGCCACTCAGAGCCAGCCAGAGCCACCCAGAGCCAGCCACCCAGAGCCACCCAGAGCCAACCAGAGCCACCCAGAGCCAGCCACCCAGAGCCAGCCAGAGCCAGCCAGAGCCACCCAGAGCCAGCCAGAGCCACTCAGAGCCAGCCAGAGCCACCCAGAGCCAGCCACCCAGAGCCACCCAGAGCCAACCAGAGCCACCCAGAGCCAGCCACCCAGAGCCAGCCAGACCCAGCCAGAGCCACCCAGAGCCACCCAGAGCCACCCAGAGCCAGCCAGAGCCAGCCACTCAGAGCCAGCCAGAGCCACTCAGAGCCACCCAGTGCCACTCAGAGCCAGCCAGAGCCACTCAGAGCCAGCCAGAGCCACCCAGAGCCAGCCACCCAGAGCCAGCCAGACCCAGACAGAGCCACCCAGAGCCACCCAGAGCCACCCAGAGCCAGCCACCCAGAGCCACCCACCCAGAGCCACCCAGAGCCAGCCACCCGGAGCCACCCAGAGCCAGCCACCCAGAGCCACTCAGAGCCAGCCAGAGCCACTCAGAGCCAGCCAGAGCCACCCAGAGCCAGCCACCCAGAGCCACCCAGAGCCAACCAGAGCCACCCAGAGCCAGCCACCCAGAGCCAGCCAGACCCAGCCAGAGCCACCCAGAGCCACTCAGAGCCACCTAGAGCCGCTCAGAGCCAGCCAGAGCCACCCAGAGCCAGCCACCCAGAGCCACCCAGAGCCAACCAGAGCCACCCAGAGCCAGCCACCCAGAGCCAGCCAGACCCAGCCAGAGCCACCCAGAGCCACCCAGAGCCAGCCACTCAGAGCCACCCATAGCCAGCCAGAGCCAGCCAGAGCCACCCAGAGCCACCCAGAGCCAGCCAGAGCCACCCAGAGCCAAGCAGAGCCACCCAGAGCCAGCCACTCAGAGCCAGCCAGAGCCAGCCACCCAGAGCCAGCCAGAGCCACCCAGAGCCACCCAGAGCCAGCCACGCAGAGCCAGCCACCCAGGGCCAGCCACTCAGAGCCAGCCACCCAGAGCCAGCCACCCAGAGCCACCCAGAGCCAGCCACTCAGAGCCAGCCACCCAGAGCCAGCCACCCAGAGCCAGCCACTCAGAGCCAGCCACTCAGAGCCAGCCACTCAGAGCCAGCCACTCAGAGCCAGCCACCCAGAGCCAGCCACTCAGAGCCAGCCACCCAGAGCCAGCCACCCAGAGCCAGCCACTCAGAGCCAGCCACCCAGAGCCAGCCACCCAGAGCCAGCCACTCAGAGCCAGCCACCCAGAGCCAGCCACTCAGAGCCAGCCACTCAGAGCCAGCCACCCAGAGCCAGCCACCCAGAGCCAGCCACTCAGAGCCAGCCACTCAGAGCCAGCCACTCAGAGCCAGCCACTCAGAGCCAGCCACTCAGAGCCAGCCACTCAGAGCCAGCCACTCAGAGCCAGCCACCCAGAGCCAGCCACTCAGAGCCAGCCACCCAGAGCCAGCCACTCAGAGCCAGCCACCCAGAGCCAGCCACTCAGAGCCAGCCACCCAGAGCCAGCCACTCAGAGCCAGCCACCCAGAGCCAGCCACTCAGAGCCAGCCACCCAGAGCCAGCCACTCAGAGCCAGCCACTCAGACCCAGCCACCCAGAGCCAGCCACTCAGAGCCAGCCACTCAGAGCCAGCCACCCAGCCCAACTGCCTGCTGACAGAGTCGTTTTTTTTTTTGCCTCCTTTGGTCCCATCTCCAAGACCACCGCATAGATTAATGCTCAGGATCACTTTCATTTAATGCTTAAAGTGTGTGTTTGCCAGTGAGACTATATGGAGAAGACATTGTGCTTTGTCCAGAGTGTATGTGATACAATTAGTCCAGGCTGTGACCTCTACTCCTGTCTGTGTGATGAAAGACTGTGACTCTACTCTTGTCTGGTAGAAGACTGTGACCTCTACTCCTGTCTGGTAGAAGACTGTGACCTCTACTCCTGTCTGGTAGAAGACTGTGACCTCTACTCCTGTCTGGTAGAAGACTGTGACCTCTACTCCTGTCTGGTAGAAGACTGTGACCTCTACTCCTGTCTGGTAGAAGACTGTGACCTCTACTCCTGTCTGGTAGAAGACTGTGACCTCTACTCCTGTCTGGTAGAAGACTGTGATCTCTACTCCTGTCTGGTAGAAGACTGTGACCTCTACTCCTGTCTGGTAGAAGACTGTGACCTCTACTCCTGTCTGGTAGAAGACTGTGACCTCTACTCCTGTCTGGTAGAAGACTGTGACCTCTACTCCTGTCTGGTAGAAGACTGTGATCTCTACTCCTGTCTGGTAGAAGACTGTGATCTCTACTCCTGTCTGTGTGATGAAAGACTGTGACTCTACTCCTGTCTGGTAGAAGACTGTGACCTCTACTCCTGTCTGGTAGAGGACTGTGAGCTCTACTCCTGTCTGTGTGATGAAAGACTGTGACTCTACTCCTGTCTGGTAGAAGACTGTGACCTCTACTCCTGTCTGGTAGAAGACTGTGACCTCTACTCCTGTCTGGTAGAAGACTGTGACCTCTACTCCTGTCTGGTAGAAGACTCTGACCTCTACTCCTGTCTGGTAGAAGACTGTGACCTCTACTCCTGTCTGGTAGAAGACTGTGACCTCTACTCCTGTCTGGTAGAAGACTGTGACCTCTACTCCTGTCTGGTAGAAGACTCTGACCTCTACTCCTGTCTGGTAGAAGACTGTGATCTCTACTCCTGTCTGGTAGAAGACTGTGACCTCTACTCCTGTCTCTGTGATGAAAGACTGTGACTCTACTCCTGTCTGGTAGAAGACTGTGACCTCTACTCCTGTCTGATAGGAGACTGTGACCTCTACTCCTGTCTGATAGGAGACTGTGACCTCTTCTACTGTCTGATAGAGGACTGTGACCTCTCGTCCTGTCTGGTAGAAGAATGTGACCTCTACTCCTATCTGATAGAAGACTGTGACCTCTACTCCTGTCTGGTAGAAGACTGTGACCTCTACTCCTGTCTGATAGAAGACTGACCTCTACTCCTGTCTGGTAGAAGACTGTGACCTCTACTCCTGTCTGATAGATGACTGTGACCTTACTCCTGTCTGGTAGAAGACTGTGACCTCTACTCCTGTCTGATAGATGACTGTGACCTTACTCCTGTCTGGTAGAAGACTGTGACCTCTACTCCTGTCTGGTAGAAGACTGTGACCTCTACTCCTGTCTGATAGATGACTGTGACCTCTACTCCTGTCTGGTAGAAGACTGTGACCTCTACTCCTGTCTGGTAGAAGACTGTGACCTCTACTCCTGTCTGGTAGAAGACTGTGACCTCTACTCCTGTCTGGTAGAAGACTGTGACCTCTACTCCTGTCTGGTAGAAGACTGTGACCTCTACTCCTGTCTGGTAGAAAACTGTGACCTCTACTCCTGTCTGGTAGAAGACTGTGATCTCTACTCCTGTCTGGTAGAAGACTGTGACTCTACTCCTGTCTCTGTGATGAAAGACTGTGACTCTACTCCTGTCTGGTAGAAGACTGTGACCTCTACTCCTGTCTGATAGGAGACTGTGACCTCTACTCCTGTCTGATAGGAGACTGTGACCTCTTCTACTGTCTGATAGAGGACTGTGACCTCTCGTCCTGTCTGGTAGAAGAATGTGACCTCTACTCCTATCTGATAGAAGACTGTGACCTCTACTCCTGTCTGGTAGAAGACTGTGACCTCTACTCCTGTCTGATAGAAGACTGACCTCTACTCCTGTCTGGTAGAAGACTGTGACATCTACTCCTGTTTGGTAGAGGACTGTGACCTTACTCCTGTCTGGTAGAAGACTGTGACCTCTACTCCTGTCTGATAGATGACTGTGACCTTACTCCTGTCTGGTAGATGACTGTGACCTCTACTCCTGTCTGGTAGAAGACTGTGACCTCTACTCCTGTCTGGTAGAAGACTGTGACCTCTACTCCTGTCTGTGTGATGAAAGACTGTGACTCTACTCCTGTCTGGTAGAAGACTGTGACCTCTAGTCCTGTCTGGTAGAAGACTGTGACCTCTACTCCTGTCTGGTAGAAGACTGTGACCTCTACTCCTGTCTGGTAGAAGACTGTGACTCTACTCCTGGCTGGTAGAAGAATGTGACCTCTACTCCTGTCTGGTAGAAGACTGTGACCTCTACTCCTGTCTGGTAGAAGACTGTGACTCTACTCCTGGCTGGTAGAAGAATGTGACCTCTACTCCTGTCTGGTAGAAGACTGTGACCTCTACTCCTGTCTGGTAGAAGACTGTGATCTCTAGTCCTGTCTGGTAGAAGACTGTGACCTCTACTCCTGTCTGGTAGAAGACTGTGACCTCTAGTCCTGTCTGGTAGAAGACTGTGACCTCTACTCCTGTCTGGTAGAAGACTGTGACCTCTACTCCTGTCTGGTAGAAGACTGTGACCTCTACTCCTGTCTGGTAGAGGACTGTGAGCTCTACTCCTGGCTGGTAGAAGAATGTGACCTCTACTCCTGTCTGGTAGAAGACTGTGACCTCTACTCCTGTCTGGTAGAAGACTGTGATCTCTAGTCCTGTCTGGTAGAAGACTGTGACCTCTACTCCTGTCTGGTAGAAGACTGTGACCTCTACTCCTGTCTGGTAGAAGACTGTGACCTCTACTATGACCTCTACTACTGTCTGTAGCAATGGTTATCGAAATTGTTAAAAGGTTTTAAATACAATTCTGATAAATTGAACATTTGGACAATGGATGAAGACACACGTTTTGATTTTCTCTAATTAATCAGATATTGACCAAATTATAACAATGCATGTAGTCCAGTGATTTTGGTGCAAATTCAAGTATTCAATTTAATGTCAAGTTTCACTCTTCTGTAAAAAAGTTATGGATTTCTATACACTGCTCAAAAAAATAAAGGGAACACTTAAACAACACAATGTAACTCCAAGTCAATCATACTTCTGTGAAATCAAACTGTCCACTTAGGACGCAACACTGATTGACAATACATTTCACATGCTGTTGTGCAAATGGAATAGACAACAGGTGGAAATTATAGGCAATTAGCAAGACACCCCCAATAAAGGAGTGGTTCTGCAGGTGGTAACTACAGACCACTTCTTAGTTCCTATGCTTCCTGGCTGATGTTTTGGTCACTTTTGAATGCTGGCGGTGCTTTCACTAGTGGTAACATGAGACGGAGTCTACAACCCACACAAGTGGCTCAGGTAGTGCAGCTCATCCAGGATGCCACATCAATGCGAGCTGTGGCAAGAAGGTTTGCTGTGTCTGTCAGCGTAGTGTCCAGAGCATGGAGGCGCTACCAGGAGACAGACCAGTACACCAGGAGACGTGGAGGAAGCCGTAGGAGGGCAACAACCCAGCAGCAGGACCGCTACCTCCGCCTTTGTGCAAGGAGGAGCAGGAGGAGCACTGCCAGAGCCCTGCAAAATGACCTCCAGCAGGCCACAAATGTGCATGTCTGCTCAAACGGTCAGAAACAGACTCCATGAGGGTGGTAATGAGTGCCCGACGTCCACAGGTGGGGGTTGTGCTTACAGCCCAACACTGTCCAGGACATTTGGCATTTGCCAGAGAACACCAAGATTGGCAAATTCGCCACTGGCGCCCTATGCTCTTCACAGATGAAAGCAGGTTCACACTGAGCACGTGACAGAAGTGACAGAGTCTGGAGACGCCGTGGAGAACGTTCTGCTGCCTGCAACATCCTCCAGCATGACAGGTTTGAGGGTGGGTCAGTCATGGTGTGGGGTTAGCATTTCTTTGGGGGGCCGCACAACCCTCCATGTGCTCGCCAGAGGTAGCCTGACTGCCATTAGGCACCGAGATGAGATCCTCAGACCCCTTGTGAGACCATATGCTGGTGCGGTTGGCCCTGGGTTCCTCCTAATGCAAGACAATGCTAGACCTCATGTGACTGGAGTGTGTCAGCAGTTCCTGCAAGAGGCAGGCATTGATGCTATGGACTGGCCTGCCTGTTCTCTAGACCTGAATCCAATTGAGCACATCTGGGACATCATGTTTCGCTCCATCCACCAACGCCACGTTGCACCACAGACTGTCCAGGAGTTGGCGGATGCCAGGTCTGTCCAGGTCTGGGAGGTGATCCCTCAGGAGACCATCCGCCACCTCATCAGGAGCATGCCCAGGCTTTGTAGGGAGGTCATACAGGCACGTGGAGGCCACACACACTACTGAGCCTCATTTTGACTTGTTTTAAGGACATTACATCAAAGTTGGATCAGCCTGTAGTGTGGTTTTCCACTTTAATTTTGAGTGTGACTCCATGGGTTGATAAATTTGATTTCCATTGACAATTTTGCGTGTGATTTTGTTGTCAGCACATTCAACTATGTAAAGAAAAAAGTATTTAATGAGAATATTTAATTCATTCAGATCTACGATGTGTTATTTTAGTGTTCCCTTTATTTTTTGAGCAGTATATATATATATATATATATATATACACACATATATATATATATATATTCTTATTGTTTCAGGTATTTTCTTTGTATTTTGTTTTCATAGAAAGAAAATGGTATGTGCCACATCTGCATAAATACACAGGGTCTATTTACATGTATGAATAAATTTACATAAATGGGAGGGGCCGGGCTGCAACCACCAACCAACCACTCTCTGTCTACCATACCTCCACTCACCTGCACTGTCTAGACTGCCTCATTAATTATTGTTGTTGTCACATTCTCTTGTATAATTCAATGTGTGTCAATAGCAGGATCACCTCAGATTAATAATCTACACAAGCTTGGCTCTAGAGTACACCCATCTAAACATACTTTACATTGTTTGCGAGATCAGACATAATATCACTTTGATCCGAGTGTTCATTTTCTGGAAATTGCTTTAATTTCAGCACATCTCATTTGTAAACATTTCAACTGTATTTAAATGATTTAATTTAAATTTAAATAAATAATATTTAAATAATTTAAACTTTTTTTTTTTATTCCACAAAAACCCCCCCCACCAAAATAAAGTTATCTTTCATCTCTTTCTTGTGACAAAACGATGCATTAAAACCAAGACTGAGCTTTAGCGTTGTTACAGATTCAACGGTAAGACAATGTATTTCATTGAGCCCCTTTCAGACATTACCGGGGTGTGTTTGACATTACCGGGGTGTGTTTGACATTACCGGGGTGTGTTTGACATTATCGGGGTGTGTTTGACATTACCGGGGTGTGTTTGACATTACCGGGGTGTGTTTGACATTACCGGGGTGTGTTTGACATTACCGGGGTGTGTTTGACATTACCGGGGTGTGTTTGACATTACCGGGGTGTGTTTGACATTACCGGGGTGTGTTTGACATTACCGGGGTGTGTTTGACATTACCGGGGTGTGTTTGACATTACCGGGGTGTGTTTGACATTACCGGGGTGTGTTTGACATTACCGGGGGTGTGTTTGACAGGTCATTACAAACATTTCCACGGTTAACGACAAGCACAAGTATAAAAGAGTAGCGGAAATAAAAATGAAGGAAAAAAAATCTATCCAACGAGATTGAAGTGACAACTGGATTTGCAAACCCTTCAAACACAGGAAATAGATGACTGAGATAGACAGATCCTCAGGTCCTCAGGTCCTCTACTGTCTGTGTGTGATAAAAATGAGTCCAGATCAGATCTCTCCTGTTCCTGGAGAGAGAACCTCCTGTAGGTTTTAACTCCAACCCTGTTCCTGGAGAGCTAGCCTCCTGTAGGTTTTAACTCCAACCCTGTTCCTGGAGAGCTAACCTCCTGTAGGTTTTAACTCCAACCCTGTTCCTGGAGAGAGAACCTCCTGTAGGTTTTAACTCCAACCCTGTTCCTGGAGAGCTAGCCTCCTGTAAATGAAAAAACTCCAACCCTGTTCCTGGATTTGAGCTAAACCCTTCAAACACAGGAAATAACTCCATACCCTGTTCCTGGAGGTCTCAGGTCCTCCTGTGTGATAAC